>NC_090442.1:757213709-757517573 GCF_031143425.1 Pleurodeles waltl
AGTCCATAGGCAGCCATGGCAAAGCACTGCTGAACAAGGCCAAGACCGCCATGGTGAAGACCGCTGAACAGGGCAAAGACCGCCATGGCAAGGCACCGCTGAACAGTCCATAGGCAGCCATGGCAAAGCACCGCTGAACAAGGCCAAGACCGCCATGGTGAAGACCGCTGAACAGGGCAAAGACCGTGTGGGTATGAATAGTCTGGCACATCAAGCATCGTTCTCCCATGTGCAGCTGGGACAGTGACAGGACAGGTACTTTCACGGGGAGACTCATCCAGTCTGGGCACCAGACCCCCTCCAGAACCAGTGGAGACCTGCATCTACCTGAGAGACTGTGGCTTTGCACTCCCCAGGATATGGCAGTGGGCAATCCACCCACTGTAGAGACTTGAGAGACTGTGGCTTTGCACTCCCCAGGATATGGCAGTGGGCAACCCACCCACTGTAGAGACTTGAGAGACTGTGGCTTTGCACTGCCCAGGATAAAGCAGTGGGCAACCCACCCACTGTAGAGACTTGAGAGACTGTGGCTTTGCATTCCCCAGGATGGCACAGTGGGCAACCCACCCACTGTAGAGACTTGAGAGACTGTGGCTTTGCACTCCCCAGGATACATCAATGGGCATGGAGCCCCGTCGTGGATCTGGCTTCGCATTCATGTGGCTGAGGTGCCCCCCCTTCCCTTCCCCCTGAGGTGCCTGTAGTGTTTCTATCTGATGCCCCGGCAGTGTTCTCTCGGATTTTGGTCAGGTATCTATTGTGGGCGTCGCCTATGCATTTTTGGACTGTTGGTGCACGGACATTGTTGTGTACATATCTGCACTACTTCTTGTTTGGTACATTTATTTTTGATAGATTTCGTGATATATATCCGTATATTTTTTAATGAGTAGTATATTGGCACAATACAAAGTTTGGCCGCTATTCGCTTTGTCATTGCATTCTTCCGGGGGGGTTGTGGGTTGTTACTGTGATTTTTGTGACTGCATTGGTGTGTATGTTGTAATATGCGAGGGTGGGGGTGGGGGTGTTTGGTGGGTGTCCCCGTAACTTTTGCCTCCCCCCACCCCTGTGTCGTAGGTGCAGTACTCACTGGTATGTTCTGCGCCTACGTCGCTGTTGGTCGTAGATGAGCAGGAGTGCAAGGGCAGGTAAGATTTGTAGTTCTGGGTCCATGGAGTCCTCGTTCCTCGTGGGATGTGTTGAGGTGAGCGTTTTCCCATAGCAAAAGCTGTTTCCGCCGTGTTTTTATCCACGGTGAATCCGCCCCGGAAAAGGTGGCGGATTGGTGTGTTGTGATAGTGTGGGCGGTACATTGTCTTCCGCCTGTCTGTTGGCGGTGACCGCCGCGCTGTTTGTCTGTACCGCCCTCGCGGGCGATGTGTTAAAGTGGCTGTCTTTGTTGGCGGTTTCCGCCAGGGTCGTAATTCCATTTTTTTGTCCACCGACCTGTTTGCGGTATTACCGCAACTTTAACACCGTCCGCCAGGGTTGTAATGACCACCTCAGTGTGTTAAAAGTTGAACCAACAGGCTGTCCTGTAAATTTCGATTTTATTGGTTAGGTGTGATATTGACCTTTTTCTCTTTGTTCTTGAGCACGAGCACTTGTTCTTTTGACACTTTCTGTCCTTATATTTCTGATAGAGGTATTTGGATGTGAATATGCTAATTAATTTTGTATGTAAATACAAGAAGTTTATTTAAATATTGTCTTATCATGCTGCATGTATATGTTAGTGTTTTCTATGTTAGAGTTGGTCCAAGAGTGGGCAATGTAGTCTGTTGACAGTACTCATAATGAGGCCCTTAGTTTTGTGTGAGGAAAAAGCAACAAATTGACATTTTGGTGATATAGTTTCAGCAAAATATGGTGCTGCTGAAAACCCTGCAAATATTTATTTTTTTCAAAACAACGATCATGTTAAAAATAGGACAGTATGTGCGTGGAGGAAAAAGGTTACATTTTCATGAAATTGCAAATTGTGAATTCCACCCAGTTACATTGTGGGACGTATATTTCATAGCCATGTAGCGTTAATGAGAGGAGAATGAATTAATGGATGGATGAATGTGATTGCAAAAACTTTGCTGTCAAATGGACCCATGTGATTTGTGGCACCTTCAGCCAACAGCATGTTGCATCGTATATCTTGAAATCTTGTTTTGTATTGTACTGTGTTGTACTGTGCTTTAATTTAATTCATGTAGAACATTTTACCCCCGTGGAGGTGCTGAAACAATGTGCAGATGGGTTGCACACCACTGTGGGAGTACCATGGATGTAAGAGTATGTCTGTCGTGTGGCTTATATGGGTAGTGTGGATGATGTCCATGAGGAATAAGGAATAGATTTGTACCTCTCATTGCACCTTTCTGTGAATTTGAAGCAAAAATGAGTTCACATATGGATGCTTACACACCAGCTTCTATTTCCTGTGGCCTTCATAGCTGTAGTGAAACCGTACTATTTGTGTTGCTGAGCAAATGCATGCCAGGTAGTTCAGTAATTCCTACATGCCTGCATGTTTCCAATTTGAATGACACACGTGATGACTGAGCTCCAGCTCAGACAACCCAGGCACCCATACCATACTGAAGTTTGTCATACCAGATCAGTAAGTCTGGCGGTTTAGCACATGTACTCTGTGTACAATTGATAGTAACCTGGGTTTAGCGGTTTAATCTGGATTTGGCCCTTCTTTTAGTTTTTACCATTCAGTCAATACAACGATAAGTGTACCTTATACTGACACTTTTTTGCACATCTTTGGTCAGCTCCAAACCAAATTGCACCATACTCCCCCATTCCTCGCCCACCCTCTTGGGATTTGAAATATTGTCCCACTTTACAAATCTCTCTAGCTGTCACACTAAATTGACATTCTTCCTTCATTGTCTAGAGAAAGTAAGCCTTATGTGTCCATTAGGACACCAAGGGGGTCATTACAACCCTGGCGGTCTTTGACCGCCAGGGCTGTTTTGGAGGAAGCACCACCAACAGGCTGGTGGTGCTTCCATGGGGGATTATGACCGCGGCAGAAGCGCCGGGGTCGCACCGCCAGGACCAGCGGTTTTCCGCCACTTTTGTCCCGGCGGAAGTAATCCTCCAGGGTAGCGCTGCCCAGGGGATTACGAGTCCCCCTCCCACCAGCCTTCTTATGGCGGTAAGAACTGCCATGAAAAGGCTGGCGGAAAGGGGAGTCGCGGGGCTCCCTGCCACGGCCGCGTGCAGCTTTTCACCGTCTGCACAGCAGACAGTGAAAAGCGTGACGGGTGCAACTGCACCCGTCGCACCGCGGCAACACCGCCGGCTCCATTTGGAGCCGGCTCCTGTGTTGCGGCGAGATCCCCGCTGGGCCGGCGGGCGGAAACCAGGTTTCCGCCCGCCGACCCAGCAGGGAACTCATAATGGCCGTGGCGGGAGTGCGGCTGCATTGGCGGCCGCCCGGCGGTCCAACCTTGCCGCCCGCCAAGGTTGTAATGAGGGCCCAAGTCTGCTCCATCTTAATTTCTCAAATTCATGGTTTGCCCCATTTTCATGTTATCTTCTTCGGTTGCTCCTCACCCTATCCTTGACATTTGTTCTAATGATGATTTGGCTACGAGTGGAATTCCCCATGGATTGTAAGATGCCATGAATACTTACACAGGGTTAGCTGAAACCTGGGAGCCTTTGGTAAGGTTGGTATTCCTTGTACTTAACAAAATGCCTATATAAAGAATAGAGAATGATGATAGCGTCTTTGTGCAGTACAACCTATCACTGGCAACGACTGGAACCTATCTCTATCAGTTTCAACCATTAACCTAGGAACTTACTTGAATTATTTGACTTCATTATTGTAACACAGTCCTTCACATTGAATGATTAGCTGCACACCAAGCGTGACAACACTGGATTGGACAATACTTGAACAATTAAACAAAGCAATCTACAAAAGCACAGGGGAGGGTGCTTGTTTTTGGATTTGAAGGTACACTTGCTATACTAACAGCTTGGCGTGCATGTTTAAAGTATACTACAGACTGTGGGAACTGTTTTTTTTTATTCCTTGCCCCATTGCATTGTTTGAACCAAAACTTATCTGTCGACTAGATTCCACTTTAGTGCTGACCAACAAGTTTGTTTGCTACTAAAACACTGCACTACACAGTAAAAGAACAAAGAACTATGATGCTATGCTTCAGTCAGTGGACTGCTTTCATGACTGTCTTCATCATGGCCATCATCACCAAGCCACATGGCAACTTCATAGCACTGATGTGATCTTGTGACATGGCATGCCACCAGAAGACATTTTGGATTGGAAATCAGTGGTAACTAGTGCCAACCAACTCAAAATGGAGCAACCAAATAATCTGGTCTTGCTTGGCATCAGCATCAGAAAAGTGATGGGAACTGGCAACATTCATCGTAGATGGATAATACTCTCCTTTGGAGACACGTTTTTTCACAACCTTTCTCTATATCCTATACTTTATTTTCTCTGGCTGTGCAGTTTATTCATTAGCACATTCATCATGACTGCGGCACGTATGTCCCAGCCAGAGGGTGCAAGAATGCCTCGTCTCAAGCTGGCCATATGGTGTGAGGCTCATTGTGCTGGGCCAGTCATCCTGCCTTGACCTGGCATCATTGGCTGAATTTTCCTGCAGCAACACTGCACATAAAGTGGACCTGGCCACTGTGCTGGAAGAGTGGAAGAGGGGGATATATTGGGTGCTGCTCATGTCAAGGAAATCCATCTGTGTGGTCCGGATAAGTTGGAGGTGCTGGTGTAGGCATCACTCATGCTCTTGAGATCTACAGACTGGCCCACACATCGCCTGCAGCACCAGTGCTACAGCACTACAGTGGAGAGGGGCCATCATCCATACTACTATTGCATTGGTGAAGATTCTGCCTCACCCTGTCGGAATGTGTTTAATGCAATGATGTTCTGGGCAGTGCAGACTGATTTAACCATGGAGAGGAGCCCGTTCCTCAAGTGTCTGCAGCAGTGGGTGGCCGGAGGGGATTGGGCAATTTGCACAAGCTCCCTAGCTCTGTGGCACTGCCAGGGGCAAGGCCAGCCTGGGTCTCTGCCTCTCTGTGAAGTGGTGGCCCCTGCAGAGGACTGTGTGTGAGGCTGATTGCTGCTGGACTGAAGCCTGCACTGCATAGTGACCAGATCTTCATTACGGCCTACCCTATCTACCTAAACGAGAGATACATTGATGGCTAATTGTGAGGAACACATTGCCTGATGTGGGGGAATAAGAGATAAAGCACAGGAGGATCTGGATTACTGTCATTGGACCCCTGCATATTCCCCACCCTTAATGATATGGTACTACCACATTAAGCATAACTATTGGTCTGGACAAGGGACTGCGCATGACTTCTAGTTCATGGAGTTCATCTGTGGTCTGACTCTGTGGCTTAAGATGCAGTGATTGCCCTAAGGGGCACCTGTGATCTTGCCACCTTGAGGGGTCTGGGCTGGGCAGCTGACCACAGAAAAGATGAGGAAGGGGAACCAGCAACAAGCAAAATTAACATTTGGGTCAAACCTCGTTCTGATGCCCTGAGAGTGGAAGTAGGACTTAAGGTAGATTTAGATTTAAAAACACTTTTATTCCATATACAGAACAGTCTCTACTCTTTTGATGGAATACTGGATACACACATGGCTAAAATGGATAGTATGACTACCACCCTCGACGACCATGCTAGAAGACTTCTGTGGAAACTCATATCTTCACCCTAGATGATGATACTGATCAACATAGTAAAGCCTTCTCAGTTATGTCAAAAGTACTAGACCTGAGCAAATCTAAAAATGAAGATCTTAAAGCCAGATCAAGGCACAACAACTTGCTCCTGGTGGACATTTTGGAATCCACCAATATTGCAAATTGGGCAGACTACGTTGAAAGTCTCCTTAAATCCCTGTTTGGCCCAGATGAGTGCTCTCAAATGTTTGTGGTGGAGCACATACACAGATCTCTTTGGGCCCGACCATCCCCAGGAGCCCCCCATGTCTGAGATTGCCAGGCACTTCAACTACAGATATTGTAACAATGCACTCTGAAAGGCCCGTGAGAAACAAACCTTGTTGCATGAAGGCTACATCATTTCCATCTACTCTGACTTTACTCAAGCCATAAGTACTTGCCAGTAGAGTTCAGAATATGGCAGGTTTAACCTTGAAAGGAGCAGGGAAGTGCTATTCTGTCATAGAGAGAGAGGGAGGCTCTTGCAGTAGCATGGGAACTGCAGCATTTCTGATTTTATTTGTCAGGCCTACCTTTCATGGTCATGTCTGATCACCATCCACTAGTACAGATATTTGCATGTAGGGACAAAGCCAACCTTAGGTCAAGGATCAGGCGATGAGTTGAATGCTTCTCTTTCTTTTTTGCTGTCTCTTGTCTCATTTTTCTGTTTTTCTGTTTCCCCTCTCCCTGCCGCTGCTGGCCCTGCAGCCCCACCCCCCGCGATGTGCCTTTCCCGCTCTCCCACCTCCCAGCAGACTGAACAACCGACCTCCCTCTCCTTCTTAATGGCAGCCGCAACGCTGTGAGAGGGTGACTCCTCTGAACTTCTGGTCAGCATCTGTTGCCCTCCCCAGCTCCTCCTGCTGCTGCTGCGGCTGCTGCAGCCTTTGCCTCTGCATCGAACTTAGAGCCTACCTGACTCTTAGTTTGAGGCCCTCCTCCACCTGCAGGCTCCTGCCTGCGCCTTATCCCTGGTGGCCTAGTGGCCATCTACAAGTAAGTATCTTCTGTCTCTCTCATCTCTCCTTGCTCCTGCTCTTATATCTCTGCCTTTCACCTCTGTTTTTACTTTGTTTTTTTCTCTTTCCCTTTTGCTGTCTGTTCTCTCACTTTTCTGTCTTTCTGTTTCCCCTCTCCCTCCCATGTCGCTGCTGCCCCTGCAGTCCTGCTCCCCTCCCCATGAAACGCCTTTCCCGCCTTCCCACTTCCCAGCTCACTGGACCTCCCGCCTCCCTCCCCTTCTTAATGGTGGCTGCAGTGCTGTGAGAGGGCAGCTCATCTGACATCCTGGTCAGCGTCTGTTGCCCTCCCCAGCTCCTCCTGCTGCCTCTGCCTTTGGATCGAACTGAGAGCCTACCTGACTCTCAGTTCGAGGCCCTCCTCTACCCTCAGGTTCCTGTTTGCTCCTCATCCCTGGTGGCCTAGTGACCATCTACAAGTAAGTATTTTCTGTCTTTCCTTACTCCTGCTCCTATACCTCTGCCTTTTACCTCTGGTTTTACTTTGTTTTTTCTCTTTCATTTTGGCTGTATCTTCACTCATTTTTCTGTCTTTCTGTTTCCTCTCTCCGTCCCACACCGCTGCTGCCCCTGTAGTCCTGCCCCCCTCCCGTGAAGCTCCTTTCCCCCCCTCCTGCCTCCCTGCTGACCGGACTTCCCGTCTCCCTCCCCTTCTTAATGGCGGCCACAGTGCTGTGAAAGGGCGACTCCTCTGACCTCCTGGTCAGCGTCTGTTTCCCTCCCCAGCTCCTCCTGCTGCTGCTGCCTCTGCCTCTGGATTGAACTGAGAGCCTGCCTGACTCTCAGTTCAAGGCCCTCCTCTCCGCAGGCTGCTGTCTGTACCTCATCCCTGGTGGCCTAGTGGCCATCTACAAGTATCTTCTGTCTCTTTGTACTCCTGCTCTTATACCTCTGACTTTTACCTGTTTTTTCTTAGTTTTTTCCCTTTCGTCTCTGCTGTCTCTTCTCTGATTTTTCTGTCTTTCTCTTTCCCCTCTCCCTTCTGTGCCACAGCTGCACCTGCAGCCCACCCCCCTCCCCCGCAAAGCACCTTCCCCTCCCTCTTAATGGCAGCTGCACAGCAGCAACGCGCAGCAAGCGTGCGCCGCTGGCGCACCAATGGCACACCAATGGCAAGCCCATCTGCGCCCATCCACATCTGGATGGCACCCAGAGCCAGGAACCCTGAATCTCCAACAAGCCAGTCCCCAGCCACCCTCCTTTATGACAGCAAGACCTTCCTCTGCCAAAACACCGGATGTCTCAGTGCCTACTGCACCGTATCTCCTATTGACACCCACGGACCCTTTTCCTGCTTGAACTGCAACCTGAGTTTCAGGCACAACAAACAACCTGAACACCCCAAACTTGAAACCATGGACGCCCGCCACAACCTCATCAACTGCCTCCTTCTGAATATATGTTCTCTCCATAAACACACCACCGAACTTTGGGACCTGATCGACTCCGCCCACCCAGACATCGCATTCCTAACAGAGACCTGGACCAACCCTACCTCCTGACCAGACATCACCATCACAATCCCAGGTGGCTACTACATCCTAAGGAAAGACCGGCCCTCCCGTCTGATGGGAGGACTAGCCATCATACACAAGTACTCAATCTACATCACGGTCAACACGGAGGGACACTGCACCACAATGGAACACCTACACTTTCGGATCCATGCCACTCACAACTCCTCTCTGCGCGGCACCCAGGTCTACAGAGTGCCCGGCCCCCGCCCAGCCTTCATTGACACATTTGTAGACATCGCACCGCCCCCACGACCTGACGTCCACTGACTACCTCCTCCTGTGCGACTTGAATTTCCACCTCGAGGACCTCAACGACCAAAACACCACTTCCTTACTCAACAATCTCTCCACCCTCGGCCTCAGACAACTGATCACTGTGCTCATGCATGCTGCAGGACACACACTAGACCCCATTTTCACCTCAAGCAACAGGATCACCATCAAGAATATCTCCACCCCGGACTGGACTGACCATCACTGCCTAAACTTCCCCATCTCCACACCCAACAGCCGCCTCCGCATCCCCAGAGCCCTCCACAGGAAATGGAATGAAATCACCAACGAGCAACTCATCACGACCCTTGCCAAATCACCCCTGCCCCTCACCAACGATGCCAACACTGCAACAAGCAACCTCAACTTGTGGATCACTGAATGCGCCAACTCCTTAGCCCCCCTCCATTTAACTTCAGCCAAGCGCATCCCAAAAAAGCTAGCTGGTTCACCACTGAACTCCAAAAATCCAAACACACCTACAGGTGCCTAAAGAAGAAATGTAAACAAGCAAAACTAGCGAAGACGTCGCCTCCTTCAGTGCCGCCACTGCCGACCCATCACAAATGCATCAAGAACACAAAAAGGCTGCACTCCGTGAATGCACTAACACCTCCCAGCACAACAAAAGAGAACCCTTCACAGTAATCAACGAATTCACCAATCCTCTTTCCGAAGCCACTGAAATCCCCCCGTCGCAAGACCTCCTTGACAAAGTGGCCACTTTCTTCCAAGGCAAGATTAAGGACATCTATGACAGCTTTCTCCCTCAAAACACGCCCAGCATCAGAACCTATGACCGACCAGCCCCGCAGAACCCACCCAAACTGTCCACAGCTCGTCCACTCTCACCACAGAGGAGACTGAAATCATCATGAACAGCATTCACTCCAGATCTTCACCCTGTCATAACCACATCTACAACAGAGCCAGTGCATCGATTGACCCCGAACTCCACAAGATGCTGAACTGCTCCATCAAAACAGCCACCTTCCCCGAAGATTGGAAACCTGCTGAAGTCCGCCTGCTACTGAAGAAGCCCACAGCTGACCCATCAGAGTTCAAGAATTTTATGGCCCATCTCGCTGCTACCCGACCCAGCCAAAGTCCTGGAAAAAGCCATAAATTAACAGCTGCAATAGTTCCTTGAGGACAACAACTCTCTGGATACCTTTCAATCTGGCTTCTGCAGCAACCACAGCATGGAGACAACTCTTCTTGCAGCCACCGATGATATCCGCACACTCCTCGACCGCAGACACACCGCAGCACTCATACTCCTTGACCTCTCAGCAGCCTTCAACACGGTCTCCTGCAGCACCTTATGCACCAGACTGCACGACGTAGGAATCAGCGGAAAAGCCTTGCAATGGATTCACTCATTCCTCACTGGAAGAACACAGAGAGTCAGGCTCCCACCCTTCATATCCAAACCAACAGAAGTCAGCTGAGGAGTCCCTCAGAGATCCTCCCTGAGCGCAACTCTTTTCAACATCTAGATGTCCCACTTTCAGCCATCATCAAAGAGCACAGAATGAATATTGTGTTGTATTCCAATGACACACAACTCATATCCCTCACTGAGGACCCGGACAAAGCTAAGAGGAACTTTCACACTGGAATGGAAGCTGTCAACCCCTGGATGAGGGAGAGCTGCCTCAAGCTCAACTCAGACAAGACTGAGCTCATCATCTTTGGAAACTCCACTTCAGCCTGGGATGACTCCTGGTGGCCCACATCGCTCAGTGCACCTCCTACTCTGACTGACCACGCCCACAACCTAGGAATCATCCTCAACTTTTCCCTATCAATGACCCAACAGGTAAACACAGTCATCTCTTCCTGCTGGCACACCCTCCGCCAACTCCGCAAAATCTTCAAATGGATCCCGGTCGACTGCCGCAAGATAATCACCCACACCCTAGTCACATGCAAGCTCGACTATTGCAACATACTGTACGCCACCACCACAACAAAGAAGATCAGGAAACCACAACTCATCCAAAACGCCGCCAGACTCACCCTGAACCTCCCCACTGGGAACACTTCTCACAAATCCTGAGGATCAATCAATCAGTCAATCACTGCATTTGTAAAGCACGCTACATACCCGCGAGGGTCTCAAGGCGCTGGGGAGGGGGGCTGCTACTGGTCGAAGAGCCAGGTCTTGAGGAGTCTTCTGAAGGCCAGCAGGTCCTGGGTCTGTCATAGGATGGTGGGGAGAGTGTTCCAGTTCTTGTCGGCGAGGTAGGAGAAGGATCTGCCGTCGGCGGTGGTTTTTCAGATGCGGGGAACTGTGGCGAGGGCAAGGTTGGCTGAGCGGAGGCTTCGGGTGGGGGTGTGGAAGCTGAGTCGGTTGTTGAGGTAGGTGGGTCCGGTGTTGTGCAGTGCTTTGTGTGCGTGGATCAGGAGCTTGAAGGTGATCCTTTTGTTGACCGGGATCCAGTGCAGGCCTCTCAGGTGGAGTGTGATGTGGCTGCGGTGGGGGACATCGAGGATGAGTCGGGCCGAGGCGTTCTGGATGCGTTGGAGTCGTCTCAGGAGCTTGTTTGTAGTTCCTGAGTAGAGGGCATTCCCGTAGTCGAGTCTCTTGGTGATGAGGGCTTGGGTAACGGTTTTTCTCGTTTCGAGGGGGATCCATTTGAAGATCCTGCGGAGCATACGGCAGGTGTTGAAGCAGGATGCGGAGATGGCGTTGACTTGCCTGCTCATGGAGAGAGTGGAGTCGAGGATGACCCCCAGGTTGCATGCGTGGTCCGTGGGTTCCGGGGCTGTGCCTAGTGACGTGGGCCACCAAGAGTCGTCCCAGGCTGATGGGGTGGGTCCGAGAATGAGGACCTCCGTCTTGTCTGAGTTCAGCTTCAGTCTGCTGTCCTTCATCCAGTCGGCTACGGTCTTCATTCCTCGGTGGAGGTTAGCTTTGGCAGTGTGGGGATCTTCGGTGAGGGATATGATCAGCTGGGTGTCGTAGGCGTAGAAGATGATGTTGAGGTTGTGTTGTCGTGCGACGTGGGCGAGGGGGGCCATGTAGATATTGAACAGTGTCGGGCTGAGGGAGGATCCCTGTGGGACGCCGCAGATAATCTCGGTGGTTTTGGAGCGGAAGGGTGGGAGGTGGACGCTCTGGGTTCTGCCGGAGAGGAAGGATGTGGTCCAGGCCGGGGCCTTCTCTTGGATACCGGCGTCATGGAGGTGTGCTGATAGGGTGCGGTGGCAGACCGTGTCAAAGGCTGCTGATAGGTCCAGGAGGATGAGGGCGGCTGTTTCTCCTTTGTCCATCAGGGTCCGGATGTCGTCAGTGGCAGCGATGAGGGCGGTCTCGGTGCTGTGGTTACTGCGAAAACCGGATTGGGAAGGGTCCAGGATGTTGTTAACTTCGAGGTAGCGGGTCAGCTGTTTGTTGACAATCTTCTCGGTCACTTTTGCCGGGAAGGGGAGCAGGGAGATGGGCCGGAAGTTCTTGTGGTCCTTGGGGACCGCCTTGGGCTTCTTCAGAAGGGCGTTGATGTCGGCGTGCTTCCAGCTTTCTGGGAAGGTTGCTGTCTTGAAGGAACAGTTGATTGTTTTCCGGAGGTGGGGCGCGATGGTTGCGCTGGCTTTGTTGAAGACGTGGTGAGGGCAGGGGTCCGATGGGGATCCGGAGTGGATGGAGTTCATGGTTTTGATGGTGTCTTCGTCGCTGACGCTGGACCAGACGGTCAGGCGACTGGTGCGAGTGGTAGTCGCAGGGGTGGTGGACTCGGTGGTGGGTGCGGGGGGGTCAGAGTTAAAGCTGTCGCGGATGTTGGTGATCTTGCGGTGGAAGAAGGTGGCCAGGGAGTCGCACAGGTCTTGAGATGGCGGGATGTCGTTGGTGTTGGAGCTGGGGTTGGAGAGTTCTTTCACGATGCTGAAGAGCTCTTTGGCGGTCCTTGAAGGCGGTCTTCTTGGCGGTCCTGATGAGTTGGTGGTGTCTGCGGGTGGCGCTCTTGAGGGCTGTGTGGTTGTCTGGTGTTCGGTCGTGGAGCCATTTCTTCTCCAGCTTCCGACAGGTGTGCTTGGAGATCCGGATGTCCTTGGTGAACCAGGCGGCTTTCTTGCTGGTGTGGTTGGTTGTAGAGGTCTTGAGAGGGGCGAGGGTGTTGGCGCAGTCGTTGATCCACTGTGTGAGGTTGGTCGTGGCGGTGTGTGGGTCGGTGGGGTCGTTGGGTGGTCTCAGGGCGAGGGCGGTAGTCAGTTGGTCCTCGGTGACCTTGCTCCAGTAGTGGCGTGGTAGCTGTTGGGTGCAGTGGTGTCTGGTGGGTTTTCTGAAGGTGAAATGGACACAGTGGTCGGTCCAGTGTGGTTCGGTGGTATGGTTGAAGGAGACGTGGGGGCTTGCAGAGAAGATGGGGTCGAGCGTGTGTCCAGCGGCGTGAGTAGGTGTTGTTACGAGCTGTTTGAGTCCGAGGTTGGCAAGGTTGTCGATCAGGGCGGTGGAGTTGGCGTCGTTGTTGTTCTCGAGGTGGAAGTTCAGGTCCCCGAGGAGGATGTAGTCCGTGGAAGCGAGGGCATGGGTGCTGATGAGGTCGGCGATGGTGTCACTGAACTGTGGGCGGGGTCCGGGAGGTCTGTAGATGAGAGTTCCTCTGAGGGTGGTGTTGGGGTCGGTGTGGATCTGGAAGTGCATGTGCTCGGCGGTGGTGAGGGTGTCATCGGTGTTCGTTGAGATTTTGATGGAGTCTTTGTGGATGATGAAGATTCCTCCTCCCACTCCGTTGGTGCGGTCTCTGCGGGAGATCTTGTAGCCCTGTGGGATGGCTATGGCGATGTCTGGTGCTGAGGTGGCGTTCAGCCAGGTCTCTGTCAGGAAGGCGACGTCGGGGGCGGTGGAGTCTAGGAGGTCCCAGAGTTCGATGGCGTGCTTGCGAGCGGAGCAGGTGTTGAGGAGGATGCAGCGGAGGTGGTTGGGTTCTCTGGCTGGTGGTGTGGAGGGTTGGATGCTGGTGAATCTGCAGTTCCGGCAGGTGAAAGGCCCCTGGGTGCGTTTCGGGGTGGCCCAGTAGCAGGGGTGGTCACGTCTGGTGTTGAGTGCGTGGAGGGTGCTTGCGTCGTAGTGCAGTCTGGCGTTGCGGTGGGTGTGGGTTCCAGGGGTTCTGGTGCAGGGTGCGGTCCAGGCGTGGACGGACGTAGACGGGCTTGCCTTAGGCCGCTTCGCGGCCTCCATATGAGGGCAGAGGGAGGGAGGAGCAGCTGGGAGGTGGGAGCGGGGCGGCCAATGGAAGTGAAGGGGGCGGGGCAGCAGGGGCTCAGTGGCGAGGGAAAAACCCGGGGAAAACCCAGGGAAAAAACGTCGGGAAAAGACGGCGGGAGAGGGACAACAGAGCACAGGGGTACAGAAAGCAAAACACAGGGGCACAGAATGAAAAAACAAAGTGGCACAGAAGCCAAGCGCAGGGGTACAGAATAAAAAAGGGAGCGAGTAGTCAGGCGGCAAAAGCGGAAACGGAGGTTCAACCCACAGGGGGCTGCGTGGCAGATGGGGGGAGCGACCTGCCTGGTGACAGGGTCAAAGGTCGCTCTCTACCACCGCTTCGCGGCCTCCATATGAGGGCAGAGGGAGGGAGGAGCAGCTGGGAGGTGGGAGCGGGCGGCCAATGGGAGTGAAGGGGGTGGGGCAGCAGGGGCTCAGCGGCGAGGGAAAAACCCGGGGAAAACCCGGGGAAAAAACGGAGGGAAAAGATGGCGGGGGAGGGACAACAGAGCACAGGGGTACAGAAAGCAAAACACAGGGGCACAGAATGAAAAAACAAAGTGGCACAGAAGCCAAGTGCAGGGGTACAGAATAAAAAAGGGAGCGAGTAGTCAGGCGGCAAAAGCGGCAACGGAGGTTCAACCCACAGGGGGCTGAGTGGCAGATGGGGGGAGCGACCTGCCGGGTCAGGTGAGGGTCCTTTATTGGCTCCCAGTGGAGAAGTGAATCAAATTCAAACTACTCACCCACACCTACAAGACCCTTCACAACATCAGACCAGCATACTTGAAACCATTGCATCTCATTCCGTAACCCCGACAGACCTCTCCACTCCGCCCATCAGGCACTAGCCACCATCCCACACATCTGGAAAACCACCGCCGGAGGAAGGTCTTTTCCCTACCTCCAAGCTATGAGCTGGAACAACCTACTCAAGCACCTCAGGTAAAGTCCATCATTCACCATCTTCAGAAAGAACCTCAAGACATGGCTCTTCGATTGAGGCCTAGACCCACCACCAGCTCCTTGAGTCCTTCACGGGAGAGTAGCTGCACTTTATAAAAACTGATTGATTGACTGAATGTTTGACTGACTATAATTTTTAAATAGAATACTTACCTGCTGTTTGAAATTAGGCAAGAGATTTTCTATCTAGGCTGCCTATTGATTGTAGTAAAGGAGTTGTAGATCCAGGTATGCCTGTGGTGTGGGTGAAAGAATATCGCTATTGCTAAAGAAGATTAGGAGGAAGCGAAGAGTAGTAATGAAGAGGTCAAAATTGTGATGGAGTATGTCGTTGGTGGATGGCCAAGTAGTAAGGAAGTTCCTGATTCAGTTATAGGACTGGAATGTGAGGGAAGAGTTAATCCTGATTGGGTGACGTATTCAGAGGCACAGACTTGGTGCTGCAAAATTATCTGAGACTGAAAGAGTCAATATCTTAGTGCATGAAGGATGACAAGGGAGGAATCCGACTATGGCTAAGATAAGTGAGTTATATTGGTGGCTGAGTCGTGATCATCAAATAAAAATGGTGGTGAAGGACTGTTAGTTATGTGCAAAGAGCAACAACAGTAGAGCAACATGGTGGGGGCCTTTTTGTCCTGTAGAAGCTCTATCCAAACCTTGGTAAAAGTGGGTTTAGATTTCATAGGCCAATAGGAGCTACTGCCCCTGAGAGATTGGTATGTATTTCTTCTTGTAGACTACAAGACAAGTGGGTGATTACTAGGTGTGTGAGCACTGGGTACAACTGAACACCCAGACTGTGATAGAACTTCCAAAGACAACAATAGTTTGCATGTGGATTCCTAAGGTGATCACAACAGATAACTGGGTGCAGCTTGTTTCGAAAGAAATCCAATGCTTCCTTAGGAATAAAACATCAAAGAACTGCCTTTTATTCCCTACAAAAGGGGGCTTTGCAGAAACAATGATAACTGCCTGAGTAGCCCACAGCATGCCTGCTGAAGCAGATTTGTTTTAGTGTTATGTACACTGTGTCTTTCTGTCAAGTACATGATGTCTCTGTTACACAAACAAACCACTAAGGCTTACATTACTCAGGCATTGTGACTTATGATAAGCATCAGGTTTTTCTTTTGAGTACAGCATTTCTGGTCTAAATGTTCCTTGGTGGATAATTAAACACACCTCAAAGGTGGAATACCACGTAGGAAAAAAATCCTTTCCAAGGGTAAATTGATCTTTTGTGAATGCAAAACATTAACTTACATGTGTAAAACAGGCATTTCTGTGCATCTAAACTCAATTTAGGTCTGCCATTTATGAGCCTGACCCATTGCAGCTAATGTTCCTAGTTTTCTGAATTTAGGGTTAATCAGTTCTGTGCGTCAGAAGGCCAGTGCCCTTCTAACGATACAGTGGTCATCTGTATTGGACAGCTCCCTGCCGTCCACGCTCATGACACTTGAAATCTGTCTGGTGCTCGCACCAGAGGGATTTCTTTTTTAAAGAAACAGACCCAGGAGATGGAGGAGAGCTTCCCCATCTCCTGAGGCTGTTTCTTTTGTTTCAGTGAAATGACGATGATCGCATGTGGCACGCCGATGTCATTTCACTGAAACCGAAAGTGAAATGAGTCTATCAGCTCATTTCACTTTAATCGCCTTGGTGCTCAGCGGCTATCCCAGCTCCCTGAGCACTGAGGCAGATGAAAGAGGTATCATTCAAAAGGAGAGACTCTCCCCTTTCCAATGGCACCCCTCCCTAGTAGATCCCTGCTTGGGGATCACCACAGGAGAGTGATATCCAAGCAGGGATCCACCCACTAGGGATCAGGGAGGGGGGAGCGGCTCTTTAGGCAACGGGCTTTTGCTCCCCCTGTGTTTTGTTAGCCAAATTGTTAGCCAAATTCAGTCTTTCTCCCCCCCCCCCAGGGTGCAGAATGCCCACTAGGCAACAGGGATTTTTTTCTATTCATCTAGGGTTGGGGGCTGCCCAGAATGGGCATTGTAATGTCCCCACCCCACCCCCCAAAAAAAAATTAGCACAGTCCTTCAGGCCCGCCCGGAGCAGATGGGGGGCAATAGTTCCCAATCTGCCCCCCTGGGAAGACATTGCAATGTTTCTGTCCCCCCAAGGGTCAGAAAGCCCACTAGGAATCAGGGCACTGGGCTCCCACCACCCCAAAACTAAATGGGCACAGCCTTTCTGCACCCCCTAGGGATTATAAACTGCAATATGCCCCGGGCAGGCAGAATGCTCACTAGACACCAGGAAAGCATTTTTTTTTTAAATAGAGGGTGTGGGCTGACCACCACCATGGGCATGGCTATGCCCCCTACCTCAACTGAAGGAGGCAACAGGTTTTCTGCCGCTCCCCCCCTCCCCACCCATGGACTAAAAAATCTCAGCCCAATGGCAAGAAGAGGCCATTCAACTCTTTTGGGTTTTGATTTTACAAATTGGCCAAGAGAGCTTAGCTAATTACCAATAATGTTCCACTTGCAATGGTGAGCAGCTGCACTTTTTTCGACTTGGCTACGCTGCCACCTAAAAAGAAATACCAGACCTAGACCCTTCTGAAACTAAACATCTAAGAGTCCAGGTGGTTTAATTCACATGTACCCTATGTCATTTTCTTACCCACAATGCCCCACAAATTTCCAACTTTGCCTGAAATCACATATTTTCCCTACATTTCTGTGATGGAAACATCTGAAATGTGCAGGAATCCACAGAATTCCTACCACCCAGCATTGCCCCATCTGTACTAATAAAAACTGTGCCCTATTTGTGTGGGTGCCCAAAGCCTAAAAACGTGTGAAAAAAATCTGGCCTTTTGGACCGCCTTTGGTTTCCCCTCAATTTCTACATGATTTTGGCCTGGCCCTTCCTTGTTTCAGGCAATTGGCACACTTACACAAGTGAGGTATCATTTTTATTGGGGGTATGAGAGGAACTCTGAGTGGTAGGAAATGTGTGACTCCCCTCAGATTACAGAACTTTCCATCACAGAAATGTGAGGAATAAGTGTTTTTGATTTGGGGTTTGAAAGGGATTCTGGGTAACAGAACCTGGTGAGAGCCACACTGGTCACCTCATCCTGGATTCCCCTGGGTGTCTAGTTTGTCAGGTTTCCCGAGGGGCCAGGTGCAGTATAGCCCAAAAACCATAGCTACCAACTTTGCAAAAAAGGGTCAGTTTTGCGTGGAAACATTTGATGTATCCATGTTGAGTTTTTGGGCCGTTTCCTGCCGTGGGCACTCGGCTTACCCACACAAGTGAGGTACCATTCTCCTCAGACGACTTAGGAGAATTCTAGGTGGAAGGACGTTAGTGACTCTGCATATTCCAGAACTTTGCATCACAGAAAATGTGAGGAAAATTTGTTTTTTAGTCAAATGTTGAGGTTTGCAAAGGGGTTTTTAGCAACAGAGCCTGGAGAGAGCCACATAAGTCACCCCATCCTGATTCCCCTGGGTGTCTAGTTTTCAAAATGTACAGATTTGCTATGTTTCTTAGGTGCCAGCTGAGGTAGGGCCCAAAAACCACAGCTACCGACTCCACAAAAAACAGGTCAGTTTTGCATATAAAAATGTATCCATGTTGCATTTTGGGCCATTTTCTGTTGCAGCCACTAGACTTACCCATACAAGTGAAGTACCATTTTCATCAGAAGACGTAGGAAAATTCTGTGTGGAAGGAAGTTTGTGGTTCTATGCAGATTACAGGACTTCCCATCAAAGATGTGAGGAGAATGTGGCTTTTAATCAAAGTTTGAGGTTTGCAAGGGATTCTGGGTAAAACAACCTGGTGAGAACCACACATCACGCCCCTTTTGATGTATCCATGTTGGGAATTGTGCCATTTCCTGTCACAGGTACCAGACTACCCACACAAGTTAGCTACCTTTTTTACCAGGGGATTTGGTGGAGCACACAGTAGTAGGAAAAGTGTTGTTATCAATTGTTTTTCTGTGCATTTCTCCCTTCCAAATGTAAGACTGTGTGTAGGGAAGAAGTCATTTAGAAAAATGCCCTCTAATTCACATGCTAGTATGGGTTACCCCAGACTCATAGATGTGCAAATAACCACTGCTTCTAAACTTTATATCTGGTTCCCATTTTGGAAACAGATAGGTTTCCTCAATACCTATTTTTCACTCTTTATATTTTACTAAACGAATTAATGTGTACCCAGTACACAATAAAAAAAACATTGTAAGATGCTGCTCAGTTATTAGCTCTTGATACCTAGGATTCTTGGTAAACCTACAAGCCCTATATATCCCCACAACCAGAAGGGTCCAGCAGACAGGGTCCAACAGACATAACGTTATATTGCATTTAAAAAGCTGCAATACTTAGAAGTTGCAGAATAAAATATAGATACAAAATGGTTGTTTCTTTCAACTCAATTTCAATATGTTTTAATTTCAACTGTTACGTTCTTTGAGAATACCTTGATGGATCTACAGAAATGACTCCTTGCTGAATTCAGAATTCTGTCTACTTTTCAGAAATGTATAGCTTTCCAGGATCCACCATTGGTTTCACATCCATTTCTAACACTAACAGAAGAAGGTTGAAAGCACAAACAAATAGGAAAAAATAGGCTATGTTCCAGTAAAATGCCAGAACTGTGATGAAAAATTTTGTTTTCTGATTCAAGTCTGCCTGTTCCTGAAAGCTTGAAAGATGGCAATTTTAGCATTGCAAACCTTTTGTCGATGCCAATTTCAGGGAAACAATCAGACACTTTCTTCTGCAGCACTTTTTTTCCCATTTTTCCCCAAAAAACAAAATGTATCTGTTTTATAGCTAATTTCCCAGTCCCCTTGATATGGTTAGCTTATGTGCACAAAACGTTATGGGGAGCCTGAGAGCAAAAAAAAACAAATAGCCAAAAAAAGGCTTAGCACAGTGGGGTGAGGGAAAGCTTAGCAGTGAAAGGGTTAAATACAGATAAATGCATAGACCGGTTTATTCTTTTTCTGCATTTGTTTACAAACACAGAAAAAGCAGAGAACATTGGAAATATCCAGGATCTATAACTTTGGCAGCAACTCAGGAGGAAAGCAATAGCCAACCTACAGTGCAACCCACTAAATACTTGTGCAAAAATATTAGATGCAGTTTCATTTGTCATTAAGCCATAAATGCATCTTCAAAGGACATGAGCGAGCACAATTTTAGGGAGCTCAAGTAATAAAATCAAAAGGTTTCATAATATGCCTTAGGTGTCCACAAGAGCCTTAGGGGTGGAACTGAGGAGAAGGAGAGCAAGGTGTGCACAGAGGACATATGAGAAGAAAGATATGGGGGTTAGAGGAAGAAGTGGCAGTTAGAGAAGTTAAGGATGGAAAAACCTTGAAAAAGATCTAGGAAGGGACATACGGAAAAACAAAATATGAGATTTGGACAGACAAAACAGGGCAGTATTGAGACTGGGCCCTGGAGGTGAATGAAGAGGGTTACAGAAAAAGAGGGATTGGACTCGAAGAGAAGGGTGTGCAGTCTCTCTCACGTAAGTTGAAAGAGTTGGAAAAACATACAGGGGAATATCCACTAATCTATCATGCATTGCAAGCAGCAAGCAGAGTTGATGTGCTCCATTGCATGAAAGGAAAGAGCAGAGATGATCCATATTTTCAAAGATCTCTCTCTTTGTGTTGGCATACTGTGTGCTGCCTAGCGCCAACACAGGCTTCCTTGTACTATGCATGCACACAACACAAAACACAAAAAGAAACACATACCACAACAAGCACAACATAATGCCATGACACCAACATTGCAGCTGCACACACATACCCATCACACAACACACACCCTTCCCTTGGGGAGAACAGCACTGCACACAAACTCACACACTGCCAAAAACATTACATGGAGCAGCAAGCAGCCCAGCCGCACACAACTACAGCCACACAACCAATGTCACTCAAGAACAACAGCAAGCTAGCGAAGGAAATGCAGAACAAAGGTGTATCGAATAAACGAACAACAGAATGGCTTTATTATAAAATAAGGTTTGCCAACCAATGTCCAAGGCCATAGGCCAGTCCAAAACTGTGTTGGGCCGAAAGGCACATTATTGGGCCCCTACTTAACTCCTGACTGACATGTAACCTCCACAGGTAGGGGCAACAAGGGGGCAGGCAGGCACCTCAGGGATTATCTGGGATGAGGA
The DNA here is from genome assembly GCF_031143425.1 of Pleurodeles waltl. Lineage (NCBI taxonomy): Eukaryota > Metazoa > Chordata > Amphibia > Caudata > Salamandridae > Pleurodeles > Pleurodeles waltl. Next base: position 757,234,654 of record NC_090442.1, read on the forward strand.
GGGCAGTGGAGGGGAGGGGTTTGGGTTTGGGTAGAACCTTCTGGGGATAGGTGGGCTTTGGGAGGGGATGTTTGGGCTTTGGGGGGAGCCTTCTGGAGAAGGGCGGTCTTCTTGGTGGTGGGAGGGGCATGGATGCTTGCAGTGGCGAGGGGAGGACTTGGAGGCAAAAGGGATGGCCTTTGGTAGGTAAATGATCCTTTTGCAGGTGGACTGGGCGTAAAGTCAAGGTCACAAAGGAAAACATTTTTAGACACAAGAGGACGGTCATCAAAAGGGGGTTGGGATTTGGAGGTTGAGGGAGTGGTTGCCTGACCTGGGTGTGTATTTGTGGGAGGTGTTCTTGTGTGTGGTGGGTGTCTGTTGGGTGGGTGAGTGAGTGTGTTTATGTGTTTTGGGCTGGGGTGGTGGGGCAGGGGGATGTCATGGTAGGTTGCTGGGTGTCTGTTGGGGTAGTGACTGTGGGTATGGTGGATGTGCTGCATGTAGTTATGTCTGTGGTTGTGGTGTCTGCGGCTGTGGTGAATGGGGTGGATGTCTGAGAGTCTGCTTGGGTGGTGTCTGCGCGGAGGATGGGTGTGGTGGCTGTATCAGTGACTGCTGATGTGGTGTCTCTAGGTGTGCCAGATGTTGTGTGTGATGCTGGGACGGGGTGGGTGTCAGGGCAAGTCATGACTGTTGCTTTGTCTGCGGGTGGATGTTGTCTGTATATGTGCAGGTGTATCTTGTGGTTTACTTGTTTTTGTGTGCCCTACCCTTGTCTGTTGAGGTGGATACATGCAAGTCTGTCTGTGTGCTCTGGGTGGGTTGGGAATGGGGGATTTGCTCTGAGAAGAGGAAGGTGGAGGGGGGACAAAAGACAAGGGGTGACTGGCTGCCATCAGTGTGGTGGCCCGGTCCTGAAAAGATCTCTGTAGGCCAGCCATTGCACCATGAATGCTGTCTAGGAACGCATTGCTTTGTTGGATTTGGATTGCCAATCCCTGGATGGCATTCACAATGGTGGACTGACCCACAGAGATCGACCTCAGGAGGTTAATAGCCTCCTCACTGAGGGCAGCAGGGGTAACAGGGGCTAGGACAGAGGTTCATGTGGCAAAAGAGATGCCCACCCTCTTTGGTGAGCAGGCACAGCCAAATGGGTGGGGAGCAACAGAGAAGGCAGATATAGAATGGGGGTGGCAGACAAAGATGGTACTGGGGTTGTCCCAGATGGGTCTGTCACCAGTGGGAAGTGGCCACTGGAGGAGAAATCCGATGATGATGAAGAATGTTCGATTGCCCCTGTGGCACTTCCTTTGCCCTACGGGCTACTAGGGCCCCCTGTGTCGGTGGTGTCTTGACCAGATGCTTCCCAACTTGGCACGGCCCCATCTCCTTCACCTGTCAGTGCTGATGCTGCCAAAAGAAAGTTAAGTAGGGTCATGACATGGAGATGAAAACACTTCAATCACAACTCTGAGAGACACAATATACCATCATGTCAAGTGGACCCCAGCATGAAGTGCCAGCAAAGAGGCACCATTATATGCCAATACAAAACCATGCATACCATCTGGAATTACAAAGGTAACACAAGAGCAAAACTTGGTCTCAAACAACACAATAGCATGGATGAAGTCTAGCTACGACACTAACCATAACACAACTAGGTGACCACTCCACCCCAAGCCTGTGCCACATACAGCACACCCCAGTGAACCAGTAGCCAACAACTGAATCTCATTGTAAGGTTCCCTACCAATTACACAGACACAAGCCTATGCACACATCCAACTTGCACTGAGGTAATGTATCAACAATAACAGTTGTTGCTAAGGAAATGCAGACAACACTAGTATAAACATGCAATACCTGGATTAGGAGACATGGAAACATCCATGCCACTATGGACAAATCACAACAGTGTACAGTCCTACCACTGACACCTGCCCAAAATGAGTCCAGGAAGTAGTAGCAAGGCCACTCAGATGTGCCCCATATTTGGTGTTTCGAGGAACAACAATGAAGTCATGTTCTAAACATGTCTCCTGAATATACATAAGAATGGTCCTGTAAGGCCCAGTATAGCCCCCACCTGTGTCTCATACCCACTTCTACTTGTGTTTGTAGTACACAAATTTACCATGCAGAAAGGACACAAACCTTGCAACCACTAACTGAAGGACAGCACATTGTTGTACAATGAGAAGCTGCATCACTACTCACATATCAGACATGGCAAGTATGACATCTGTCTGTGGATGAATCCTTGAGGTCAGACCACATGTGATGCAAACATAACTGCAAGTCAATCCATAATGTATCCCAAAAGTCAGTGCACAATTCCCAATCAACACACAGGTGCTGTGCACCTACAGGCAACATTCCACATGAAGGCTTCAAATGGTCATGAAGTGGATCCACACCCTGGCCCTACCTGTCATATCCATCATGGCTACTGCAGTTACACATGACTAATGACATACTATGAGGCATGAAAGTATCTGTCTGACAACATATTATGATGACAAAGTCCTGCCTGGGGCATCACAGTAAATGGACAACCCTTACAGATGTATCTTTATGGAACAAGGACCCCATCGACATATATGTTCGAGATTCCAGACATCATCCCATCTGCATGGCTAACACATGCCTACATCTAATGCAAAGTCATGTATCCTAGTGGAAAGGGAGCACATGCAGACAGAGAGTAAACTGGAATGTTGGCGACACTGATCACATATCACCCATGACAATACACATTCCTCATTTACCAAGGGAAAGTAGTATGTTACAGCATGCAAGTCATGTCACATGTATGATGGACACCCATGCATCACAAACTGCTGTGAGGCACTAGCACCCAATAAACAATGGAGGAAACTTGCACATTGTTTGCAGATGTCAACCTACACATACCTCCAGACACATGGCAGTGGACAGTGAGCCACACCCTACCTACCTTTAGACTGTGACATTTGGGAGGAGTGACCTGTTGGTGGAAACTGACACCCACCAGAGTAGGTAAAGCTGAAGATTTGTACACTAAACACATTCATCTGTGTTCTCTGCTGTGCAATTGGACTGGGGGTGCCTCACAGTTTAGTCCCAGGTCCTAGCTCCAAAAGGATGAGCACACCAGTAGGAAACACATGGCCCATCTACACCACTTTGATCCCAGATGATCTGTGACACATGCCACACCCCACATTTTCAGGGGGAGCAGCCTGCCTCTCAGTCAATCATCTTCCATAAGGTCAGGCATGAATTTGCATTGTGGCTGCTGTGCTACCCTCAAACACCCATCCAACTCTGGGTTGGCCACCGCCAAAATGCAGGCTATTAGGGGGGTCATGGTCTGACGAGCACCCCATTCTGCAGTGTTCCGGGCCCAGCGGCTCAGGTCCTCCCACCTCTTCTGGCAGTGGGTGCTCTGCTGTCTGTAGACCCCCAGGGTCCAGACCTTCTGGGTGATGGATCTCCAAATCCCCTTCTTCTGATGGGCATTGACATGCATGAATGCAAATGATAAGGCAGCATGTAATGCCCGCAAGTTCCATAGAAAATAGCTGAGTCACATGTCAGTACACCAAGCTAATAATATCTTGTCTTGACCATCCTGTCCACCTGTGGCACATAGCAGTTGTTGGACCCAGGGGCACGACTACAAACACTCCCCAGTAGGTTGCCATACATAACCCCTAGATCAGGCCCTGCACTGATCAGATATGTCAACTGTGACTATTGTGGGACATCAGCTAGTCACATGACAATGACCAGGAACACAATGGAACATATCACACAAAGTGGAAAGTGACAGGTAAACCACTCAGCAAAAAACGCACACAAACATCCACTACCCATGAATGTCACCCACTGTATACAGTACCTACAAGTCACAGGCAGCCTAAAGACTGACCATTGTGCTTGGACCACAATGAAAGGAGTGACATGTTGAGCACACAGAGTCAAGACTGTCCATATGTGGACATTTGCAGATACAGAAATACAGATGCAGGAACCTGCTTCATACAAGGGGGTGGGGGTCTGTGTGTCACATCAACACAACTATACCCAGTTCAACACATGTGTGTTCACAAAACCTAGAGTACTTTGAAAGAAACCTGGCCAGGCATTTTACAAGTCCACCTTTATGCCCAAACCACAGAGTCTGATATCACGGCAAATCAGTTGACAACACCCTGTTTATAGCTGTGCAATGTCCAAAGTGCAAGGAGCATGCATAGGACATCTCAGAGCTGGATGAAAGAGACAAAAGGGATGTGGGATCAAGTGATCTGTCAAGGCTATGTGATACACATTGTCAGAGTTGAAAAGAGCACATCATTCATAGACCACCAGCCTGTCCCCAATTGAATTCCCGTAATAATCAGTGGACAGAGGCTCAGTAAGCTGCATATTAGCAGTAAGGCATGATTTAGCAACATCACATGCTGTGTAGGGGTACAAGGTGTGGGCATAGTGTCACACTTGCATTGCAAAATGGAATCCATACAAGCCCAGATTTCAACTTTTGCTGTGAGTAATGATAGACAGGCCCCGGTCTCTGCAGGCTGAGCAGACAGACCTACACAAAACACCATATCTGACAAATGACATGCATCACAGTACATCTTGCAGCCTACAGCCAATTGCCATTGGTTGTTTATGTGCAAAGCTGAGGGGCATTGTGAGTCATTACCTGACTGCAAAAGAACAGTCCAACAAGGCCAGATGTGGCCAGAGATCACTGTGCAAACACAGAAAGAGCTCCAAGTGTGATCATCCGACATGTACAATATGCATTCACCCCTCCTGCTGTCATGAAATCATATCTGACCACACATGAAACACATTTTATAGCAAGAGTTGCTTGGGGATGGCTGTCATAACACCTCACCTAGTCATGTGCATCCAACACAATATGGGTCAGGAAATACCCAATACACACACACACCACGTTGTCTGAAGACTCCAAACCTGCCACTTAACTTAAAAACATGCCATGGACTGAAAAATTATTGCACACTGTCAGCCCCTACAGTGCTTTAAAGACACAGGGGGTCATTACAACCCTGGCGGACGATGTTAAAGATGCGGTAATACCGCAAACAGCCAGACAGACAAAAAAAGGGAATTATGACCCTGGCGGAAACCGCCAACAAAGACAGCCACTTTAACACTTCGCCCACCACAGCGGTACAGACAAGCAGCGCGGCGGTCACCGCCAACAGACAGGCGGGAGACAATGTACCGCCCACAGTATCACAACAGGCCAATCCGCAACCTTTTTCCGGGGCGGATTCACCGTGGATAAAAACATGGCAGAAACAGCTTTTGCTATGGGAAAACGCTCACCTTCTACACATCCCACGAGGAACGATGACTCCATGGACCCCGAACTCCATATACTACCTGCCCTTGTCTTTCTGCTCCTTCACGACCAACAGCGACGTAGGCGCAGAAGATACCGGTGAGTACAGCACCTACGACATGGGGAGGGTGGGGGCAAAAGTTAGGGGGACACCCACCAAACACCCCCACCCTCGTATATTACAACATAAACACCAATGCAGTCACAAACATCACAGTAACAACCCACAATTCCCCCGGAAGAATGCAAAGACAATGCGAAATTTGGTCAAACTTTGTAATGTGCCAATATACATGTCATACAAAAATAAACAAATATATATATACTAAAATCACTCTTATTCACATATATACAATCCGAGAAGTAGTGCAGATATGTACACAACAATGTCCGTGCACAAACTGTCCAAAAATGCATGGGCGAAGCCCACAATAGATACCTGACCAAAATCGGAGAGAACACTGCCGGGGCATCAGATAGAAACACTACAGGCACCTCAGGGGAAAGGGAAGGGGGGGCAACTCAACCACATAAACGCAAAGCCAGATCCACGACGGGGCTCTATGCCCATTGATGTATCCTGGGGAGTGCAAAGCCACAGTCTCTCTAGTCCATACAGTGGGTGGATTGCCCACTGTCACATCCTGGGGAGTGCAAAGCCACAGTCTCTCTAGTCCATACAGTGGGTGGATTGCCCACTGTCACATCCTGGGGAGTGCAAAGCCACAGTCTCCCTAGTCCATACAGTGGGTGGATTTCCCACTGTCACATCCTGGGGATTGCAAAGCCACAGTCTCTCAAGTCTCTACAGTGGGTGGTTTGCCCACTGTTACATCCTGGGGAGTGCAAAGCCACAGTCTCTCAAGTCTCTACAGTGGGTGGTTTGCCCACTGTACCATCCTGGGGAGTGCAAAGCCACAGTCTCTCTAGTCCATACAGTGGGTGGATTGCTCACTGTCACATCCTGGGGAGTGCAAAGCCACAGTCTCTCTAGTCCATACAGTGGGTGGATTGCCCACTGTCACATCCTGGGGAGTGCAAAGCCACAGTCTCTCAAGTCTCTACAGTGGGTGGTTTGCCCACTGTTACATCCTGGGGAGTGCAAAGCCACAGTCTCTCAAGTTGATACAGGTCCATACTGATACTGGGGGGTGACTGGTGCCCAGACTGGATGAGTCTCCCCATGAATGGTAGTGTCCTGTCACTGTCCCAGCTGCACATGGGATAAGGATGCCTGATGTGGTGGGCCATTCATTTCTACCCGGTGCATTGCCCTCTTCAGCGGTGCTTTGACATGGCGGTCTTTGCCCTCTTCAGCGGTGCTTTGACATGGCGGTCTTTGCCCTCTTCAGCGGTGCCATGACATGGCGTTTCAGGACTGTTCTGCGGTGCTTTGACATGGTGGTCTTTGACCTCTTCAGCGGTGCCATGACATGGCGGTCTTTGCCCTCTTCAGCGGTTCTTTGACATGGCGGTCTTTGCCCTCTTCAGCTGTGCTTTGACATGGCGGTCTTTGCCCTCTTCAGCGGTGCCATGACATGGCGTTTCAGGACTGTTCTGCGGTGCTTTGATATGGCGGTCTTTGACCTCTTCAGCGGTGCCATGACATGGCGATCTTTGCCCTCTTCAGCGGTGCCATGACATGGCGGTCTTTGACCTCTTCAGCGGTGCCATGACATGGCGGTCTTTGCCCTCTTCAGCGGTGCCATGACATGGCGGTCTTTGCCCTCTTCAGCGGTGCCATGACATGGCGTTTCAGGACTGTTCAGCGGTGCTTTGACATGGCGGTTCTGATACGGACATTGGTGTGTGTCATGACGATTTCCACACTGGACATTGGTGTGTGGCATGACGCTTTCCACACTGGACATTGGTGTGTGGCATGACGTATCATCATTGACCAGCAGTGCTGTGGCATCCTGGCCCCGCCTGGGCTGTGACTCTGGCGGTGGTCTCTGGACCAGTGACGATACTTGAGCCCTCCTGGGCTGTGACTCTGGCGGTGGTCTCTGGACCAGTGACGATACTTGAGCCCTCCTGGGCTGTGACTCTGGCGGTGGTCTCTGGACCAGTGATGACAGTGCTGGCGGTTGTGTCTGGACCGCCGGAAATGATGGCGCACTTCTCCGCCGTGACACTCACAACAGGCTTGGCAGACTTCCTCTGGACCTTCCCCACCTTTTTAGGAGTTACAGCTGACTCACCAATCGCCTTTGATCCCATTTCACTTGTTGTCCCACCAGGAGTCTTGACAGTGTCCCGTCGTCCACTCTCCAATTTCGGAGCCTTTACAGGGGGTGGGCTGCCTGTGCCTTGGCTCCGGGTCCTACTGCCTGCCCTGGTGGACAGTGCACTACAAAAACCTTGAACAGGCACCACTGGTCCTGGAGGCTTTTTGGCTGAGGTGCTACGACGGGACTGATGAATTGGAGGGGGGGGGGGCAAAAAGGTCAATTTGACAGAGGGACAGTTTCTGACGAACACTGGGATGGGTAGCTGGAGGGGGTCTGGGAGTGGAGGAAGAGGAAGTGGTTGTAGGAGGTGTCACTTTAGCTGTTTTGGGTGCAGGTACTGGAGGCTGTCGTGAGGTGGATGGATGTAGGGTGAGTGATTGCCGGCGTTTGGGTTCTTTGGGAGGGGGCGTCACAGACGCACTGGGAGAGGACACAGGGGACGTGTAAATGGCAGTGGGGGTGGTGAGTGCAGGTGAGCGGCGTGTGGTGCTGGGTGTCCTGGTGCGAGTCCTAGTGCCTGTAGATATGGTGCATGCAGGTGTGTGTGTAGACGAGACTGGGAGGGAGGAGGGAGAAGAGGAGGAGGGGGACACAGTGGAGACAGTGGATGTTGCTGTGTCTGTATGGGTGTGATGCTTGTGTGAGTGCTTGTGGTGTGTGTGGTGCCTATGTTTGCCTGAGCTACTTGGGTGTGTTGACTTGTCTGCATGCTGGTCTGTAGGTGTGCTTGGGATGGGCTGGGATACAGGGCATTGGGTCTGGGTGAAGGAAGTTGGAGGGGGGAGGCTGGACACAGGGACAATTGCTGCCATCAGTGCTGAGGCCAGAGATTGCAGGGTTCGCTGAAGGGCAGCCTGACCAGAATGAATGCCCTCTAGGAATGCATTACCGTGTTGCAACTCCCTTTCAACACCCTGGATGGCATTCACAATGGTAGACTGCCCAACAGTGAGTGACCTGAGGAGGTCAATGGCCTCCTCACTGAGGGCAGCAGGGGTGACTGGGGCAGGGCCTGAGGTGCCAGAGGCAAAGGTGATGCCCACCCTCCTGGGTGAGCGGGCACGGGGCGAACGCAAAGGGGCTGCTGGGAGGGCGGTGCTGGTAGGGGGGGTGGCGGCTGTACCTGTAGAAGTGGTGCGCACAGATGGTGCCGCCACCACAGGGGACCTCACATCGGCGGACGAGTCTGTGTCGCTGGTTGGTGATCCGGTGGCTGACGTGAAGCTCCCCTCGCCCTCCGTCCCACTGGTGCATTCAGAGTCTGTGGTGTGGCCCTCCATGGCCATGTGGGATGCAGCTCCCTCGTGCTCCGGTGCCACTGTACCTCCGCCTGTTGATTCTGATGTACAAACGGACAGGGAGAGCAGGAAAAGGGGGGGAGACAGAAGAAAGAGAGTTTTAGTACATGGCATACCGCTACCGTTGGCGGACAAGACAGACGCAGCTGCCCCATGCAAAACGCCGCGCTCCTGCCCTCTGCACATGCAATTTCATGGATATGGGCTACATGGCAATGCTGGAAAGCAGCGCACATGGATGCCACAGGGGCAACTATACCTCAACTTGCTAGTTTGCTGAGGTGGGGTAGAGTGCCACCTGGCCTACATAACGGAAGGGCCTGGCCTAACTAACTCGCCCTGGCCTACGGACTCCCACAGCCCACCTCCCCCACCCAGACCCCTCCACTGCACGCAAAGTCCGCAGAATGAGTTTGTACTCACCCCCTTGTGTCTGCTGTGATGTCCTTAAGCGCCCATCCAACTCCAGATAGGCCACCGCCAGGATCCGGAACATCAGGGGGGTCATGTTACGACGGGCACCCCTCCCACGTTGGGAGGCCCTCCCCAGCTGAGCCTCCGCCGTCTTCTTGCTGCAGCGGCGAATGTCCTCCCATCTCTTCCGGCAGTGGGTGCCCCGTCTCTGGTGGGCCCCCAGGGTCCGGACGTCCTTGGCGATGGCATGCCAAATGTCCCTCTTCTGGTGGGCGCTGACCTACATGACATGCACAGGGGAAGGGGAACAGTCATTACCAATTGCACCATCAATGTGTATGTCCCCCTCCATACTCTGACCATGTGGCCCATTTATTCCCATGCTTTACTGTAGTATGACTTCTGCCCCCTTCCCTCTTCCGCCCAGCCCTCTCCACCCAGGCCTAGCCCCTACAACGTGCTCCCTGTTTACTAACCTGTTGGTCTGGAGGACCGTAGAGTAGCGTGTACTGGGGGAGGACCCCATCCACAAGTTTCTCCAACTCCTCCGATGTGAAGGCAGGGGCCCTTTCCCCAGACGCAGCAGCCATCGTCGCTTCCAGACCGAGGTCACAGCAGCAGTAGCAGTGTAGGTCCTCTCCTGTCGAAGGTCAGGTATCTAGTGAATGAAGAGGTAGAAAATGGCGGTGAAATCTGCGGCGGTGATGTCCGCGGCGGGCCGCATCATCACCGCCGGCGCACCTGTTCATTGGCTCCTGGGACCCATAGGGTCCATTGTTAACCAATGCAGCATTGCGCCGCACTCTACGACCGCCTACCGCCACGGTTAGCAACGCCAGCGCTGTTACCCCACAATCCCATTGTCCCAGTTTAGAGGTCAGGCAGCCGCCATTTCAGGGGCCCACATGGATTCATTTGCAACTGCTTCACACATACTGAGGCCTACACTCAACACACATACAGGAAGGGTTTATTGTCTGGGGTAGTCTTGTGTGTGACTGTGGGTACATACCTGGAAGAATAGTGACTTTTTCCTTGTTGTTGTCCTTCGTAGGCACCGTCAGCTGGGACATATGAGAAGATGGCGGAACCCGCCGGTGTACCGACCGCTGGTGGGCCTGTTGACAATGAAGGAGCGACATTTAATCGTGTCCTACCGGTTTGACCGTGCCACAATCCATGAACTGTGTACCCAGTTGGAGCCAGAGCTGATGTCACCAATCCGCCATCCGACTGGAATCCCCCCTGACGTGCAGGTGCTGTCAGTGCTCCATTTCCTTGCAAGTGGGTCATTTCAAACAACAGTGGCCATGACATCAGGGATGTCCCAGCCTATGTTTTCCAACGTCTTGTCCAGAGTGTTGTCTGCCCTGCTGAAACACGTAAGGAGATACATCATTTTCCCTGAGGTGGAGTATTTGCCTACAGTTAAAGGTGACTTCTTTGCCCTTGGACATATCCCCAACGTCATAGGTGCTATTGATGGGACCCATGTAGCTCTGGTCCCCCCCGCAGGAGTGAACAGGTGTACAGGAACCGGAAGAGTTATCATTCGATGAATGTCCAGATGGTGTGTTTGGCAGACCAGTACATCTCCCAGGTAAATGCTATGTTCCCTGGCTCAGTGCATGACGCATACATCCTGCGCATTAGCAGCATCCCTGATATGATGGGTGGACTCCAGAGGCACCGTGTATGGCTATTGGGGGACTCTGGTTACCCCAACCTTTCCTGGCTATTGACCCCAGTGAGGAATCCCAGGACCAGGGCAGAGGAACGGTACAATGAGGCCCATGGGCGGACTAGGAGGGTTATCGAACGCACCTTCGGCCTTCTTAAGGCCAGGTTCAGGTGCCTCCATATGACAGGTGGATCCCCATTCTACTCACCGAAGAAGGTGTGCGACATCATCATCGCCTGCTCCATGCTCCATAACTTGGCTTTGCGACGCCAGGTGCCTTTTCTGCAGGAGGATGATCCAGATGACGGTGTTGTAGCAGCTGTGGAGCCTGTGGAGCCTGTGGACAGTGATGAGGATGAAGCTGAGGAAGACGAAAACGACAACAGGGAGTCAGTCATACAGCAATATTTCCAGTGACACACAGGTGAGCACATTTTCTATTTTACCATTACATTCACTTTCACACATCTACCTCTATCCTGTACCTCACATTCACTCACTATTTGTTAACTGAGTTGTCCCCTTCCATTTCAGTTCCACAAATGTGGTTACCTACATGTCAACTGTTTGCATCCTTGAAGGGCTTGTGATGTGTGACATAGGTATGTTAGCCTTCCAATGGGTAACCCATTATGCAACTGTATTTGATTATACAGATTTACAAATCATTGACTGACTCAATATCTTTTTGTGTTTGAAGGGTGTTTATTTAAGTGCACAAAAATGAAGGGGGGTTGTAAAATGGTGATGGGTGATGGTGGAGGAATGTCCATGGCAGAGTCCAGTCTATTAGTCTCACAGGTACTTTGCAGATCTGGGCATTGGAAGTGGAGCTTGGGCAGTTCCGATTTGGGCAGGGTAACAAAGTGGGACAGTGGGAGGACTATCAGGGTGGTCTTATTTCCTGGCGGGGATCTTGCCATCTTGCTCTGTCCTGTTCCTGGATCTCAGGGTCCGCTTGCGTGGTGGTTGTCCGTCTGCAGGGGGTGGGGTGCTGGTGTGGTGGTCCTGTGGTGGGGCGTCCTGTCCACTAGCGCCGGCGGAGGTGGTGGGCAGTTCATCGTCCATGCTAGTGTCAGGGGCCCCTTGGAGTCCCACGGTGTCCCTCAAGGTCTTTTGAATGTCCGTCAGCACACCTACGATGGTGCCCAGGGCAGAGCCGATGGTCCTGAGCTCCTCCCTGAACCCCAAATATTGTTCCTCCTGCAGACGCAGGGTCTCCTGCAACTTGTCCAGGACCGTGGCCATCGTCTCCTGGGAGTGGTGGTATGCTCCCATGATGGAGGAGAGGGCCTCGTGGAGAGTGGGTTCCCTTGGCCTGTCCTCCCTCTGTCGCACAGCAGCCCTCCCAGTTCCCCTATGTTCCTGTGCCTCCGTCCCCTGGACCGTGTGCCCACTACCACTGCCCCCAGGTCCCTGTTGTTGTTGGGGTGGTGGGTTAGCCTGGGTGCCCTGTAGTGGTGGACACACCGCTGATTGACCTGTCCTGGGTAGGGAGGTTTGGGCCCGCTGGGTGGGTGCTGTGCTGGTGTTACCAGAGGGTGGAAGCTCGGTGTTGGGCTGCGTCTGGACAAGGGGAACCGACTGTCCTGAGGCCCACGATGGTCCGGGCTGGTCATCAAGATCCAGTGGGGCAGAACTGCTGTCGTCACTGTGGGCCTCTTCTGGGGGTGGAGTGGTGCTGTCTGGACCCTCTGGTGTGGTGACGTTCCTTCGGGTTCCTGCGGGGGTATAAGTACATGATTATTGCATGTGTGTGTTTCATGGTGTGCAATGGTTGGGTGTGCGTGAACACCAGTGCAGGCATTCCTGTGTGGGGGCTTGTATGCTGATGGTTGGGGGGTGTTCTGGGTCTGTGCAGTGGGCATGCTTTGGTGATGGGTGTTGATGCTTAGTTATGTCATGCAGGGCTTGGGTTTGGGATGGGTGGTTGGTGTAATGGGTAGATAGGTGAGGATTTGGGGTGATAGGGGAGGGTGTGATGGAGGGGGGGTGTGATATCATGCAGGTAGGGTGGGGGTTATGATAATTAAGATTTGACTTACCAGTGTCCATTCCTCCAACGACTCCTCCGAGGCCCCCAGGATGCAAGATGGACAAGACTTGCTCCTCCCATGTTGTTAGTTGAGGGGGAGGAGGTGGTGGTCCGCCGCCAGTCCGCTGTACCGCGATGTGGTGCCTGGATACCGTTGAATGCACCTTCCCCCGTAGGTCGTTCCACCTCTTCCTGATGTCCTCCCTATTTCTTGGGTGCTGTCCCACAGCGTTGACCCTGTCCACTATTCTTTGCCATAGCTCCATCTTCCTGGCTATTGATGTGTGCTGTACCTGTGAGCCAAATAGCTGTGGCTCTACCCGGATGATTTCCTCTACCATGACCCTGAGCTCCTCCTCGGAGAGGCGGGGGTGTCTTTGGGGTACCATGGGGTGTTGTGTGTGATGTGTGGGGTGGTGTATGTGTTGATGAGTGTGGTGAGTGTAGTGGTATGTGGTGTTTTGTGCGTGGATGTTGTGTGGGTGATGGTGTTGTGTGCCTCTGTGTGGTGGGATTGTCTAATCAGTGCTGTCTCTCTGGCCTTCTTTCAGAATTTTTGTTCGTAGGGGTTTGTGGGTGATGTGGGTGTGTGTTTTATATCGTGTTGGGTGTGTGGGAGTGTTGTTTGTATGTGTATCAGGTGTGTGTATTTTGAATTGTCCAATGTGGCGGTGTTTTGGAGCTGTGTGTGTATTTTGAGCGCGGCGGTGTGTACCGCCAATGGAATACCGCGGTTGAAAGACCGCCGCGTGGACTCGTGGGTTGTAATAGCATGGGCGTGTTTCTGTTGGCGTGGAGGTGGAGGATTTGTTTCCGCATGTTTATCGCTGACCTTTGGTGTGGCGGTATTGTGTGGGTGTCTGAATTTTGGCAGATTCCAAGATGTGTGTCATAATTGCTGTGGCGGTCTACCGCAGCCGCAGCAGTGTTTTGGCGGTCTTCTGCACGGCGGTAAGCACCTTATACCGCCAATGTTGTAATGACCCCCACAGTCTGACAAACTGGGCCCAAGCCTAGGCTGACTAAAGCTAAGATGAGTAGAAGTACAGTGAAAATTGCGCACATAAGGGACTTACCTGCTCCTCTGGTGCACCATGGAGCTGTTCATAGAGGGGTAGAACTTCATCCGCCAGCTTCTCAGGTTCTTCTGGTGAGGCATGATAGCTCCCGTGAGTACAAGAAAAAAGAAATAAGAAAATGAGCTACAATACATATTCAAGGTTATCACCATAATATACAGAACAGAACAACAATAGTATAAATTCAGAATTGATATTTATTACATGTGTATGTACAAAAAAGGAAAAAATAATAATAAGGATATCTAAATTATCTAAATATTTGAATATTACACAAGAAAGTACACAATTACAAATCTAAATAATCTATATACACAAAAACATATAAAAACACTTATAGACAAAGACAAAGTGCCACACAAGACAAAAACGTGAAATGATAAAACCATAACAATTAACAAACATATAACTCTAAATTTCATAAATACACTTCAATTCAATCAGATATGAACAAATTCTCTTTTAGTTACAGCCATCTTACAATTCAAAATAATGTCACCCTATTAATCCAATAACAATTAATTCTTAATCTTATTTAATAGTGGCTTCAAAACAAAGAGAAAATCTGACACCATAAAATTAATAAATTGTCCACACAAACAGAAGTAGGAACCAAGCCTACGTGCGTTTCGGTGGTAATCCTCTGATTTATGAAGCCGCCTTCATCAGGGCAGTTCGTTTTTCCATAATTCAAGATATAACATGCCGCGGTTTTTGTAAATTCTATTGTCCTTCACAATGATACACGTCCTGATATAAGAAAAATACAACAAAAATGATACATTTAATCTGAGCTCTTGAGGTACGATAATCCACCAGTGTTACACCAAAAAAAAGACTGAATTACCCAAAAATAAAAGAAATTAAAATTAAAAAGTGATAAAAACTAAAAAAAGGAAAATAAATAAAAAAATAGTGCCAAAAATAATCCAAAAAGAAAAATCTCAAATTTGTGTGCAAACAAAACATGCATACATGCAAACACCACGTGAACATAGGCACCCAACATTAACTTTACTAGGAGTAGATACCTGCAGCCCAGGCACAGACGTAGATAAGTTCCCAAAAACACTAACAGATCTCAATTTTCAAATTCCGATGTTGATTCACAGATATTCCTTATGCCAAAACAGAAGCAAATATCCAAAAATTACCACTTCAAGGAGAATATAGAACACATTCTCATGTCCCTAAGAGCAATAACTTTCTGCTTCACCTATCACAGTGACTCATGTAGGAGGGGATATATCAAGACACCCTTTGTTTAATTTTCATTTATCACAGGCCTTCCATCTATAAAAGGAAGAAAAAGAGGAGAGACAGCACAGAAAAACATAATCGGTAAAACCTTACTTCCAATAATATTTTTACAAAATATCTATTTGCCCACCTTCTTTTCAATCAAGTAGTCTACACCACTTGAATAAATACCTTCATTCAGAATCTTACTACCACCATAGCTTCACAGTTAGCAAACCTAGTTATAAGACTATGGTTTAGAAGGACTTCACAAAAGGACTTCTACCAACTCACAGAGAAATGTGCCCAAAATGCCGTAATATTAGTATTTCACAGTATCATAATGACATAACACACGAGCGGGTCAAATCTATTGTCACAAAAAACTTTTTTTGATATGTAACTTGCTGTAAATACAAATTACCGTCCATCACAGCGTGTTATCAACCAACTAACTTGTTGCGTTGGCTCTCATTATCCTAAATGAGACTACTGGATTTCTAGGTAGCAGGATCGTTCACGGTGTGGGGGACTGAGTATGACCCACTTGGAAGGACCTCTGTCACCCTGAATCCGGTTTTGCTCCAGCTAACTAGCAGTGCCTCATCTCTCCCAAGGGGAAGGGATGATTGGGCAGCCGAGCGCATGACATCTTTGGAACTTCTCAGGGAAGTCGTGGTCACTCAGATCCAAACCAGCTCTCTCATTTACAGTATGATCTCATATACAAATGACAAAGGCAGTTGAAGTTTTATATATTGTTTTAATAAAACGACTGCATTTTAGATATTAAGGCGTGAGCCGCAATAACCAGAACCATACAACACAGTAGGATTGAAATAGTCACAAGGAGAGTGAAGCATAAGAATAACGCTATCATGGTGTTAACAATTTCTACTCTCTCTCACCAAGTTCTATTTCGAGCACAGCATGTTAAACTTCTAACTTGCCTTTCAGATTCCCTGGGAAGCCATCAACCCTCATACCTGAGCAAAGGCCTGTGATCTGGTTCAGCATCTGCAACGAGGCAGTCAGCGTCTAGTTGTGGTTCCCTGGTCGGAATCTCCCTCTTGCGTGTATTGGTACAAGGAAGTGTTTTTATAACTAACATGTCAGTGTGATCACAAAATGTCCCTACACAAGAATGCCAAAGACTAAATTCCTACCACGTCTATCGGCAAGGTACCAGACTGTATCCTTGACTGAAGCACAGAGTGAACAAGAATGTGTTATTGAGAACTCCAGTGCTGAAGTAGGCTAAACAGTGTGATATAAAAAAAAAAAACAAGACCGTAGAACTGGTTATTTGAAAAATAACAGTACGAAGCCGAATAAAAAGCATTTAGAGCAAAGTGCACAGAGGCTCTAAGCTGCGAGCAAAGGAATAAAATACATCCAGGGCAAAGTGCACAAAGGCCTAAAGCCTGAAGCTAACGCGCAAAGGATACATAAAACTGACCACACTACACCCTCCCCTTGTCGGTAGCAAGTGGTTCTAATAATATAAAAATATGCCCCAGATACAAAAAATACATCAAATATATTTCGACAAGTTCAGAGGACAGCAAAGCAGAAAACTAATTTAAATTGGGAAGCCTGTGACGTTAAAGCCAAATTTGATACAATGTCAATTTTAACAAAAAAAAATCCAATTCCTAGACAGAAGCCACGGAAAGCAGGAGATCCTCCACTTCGACAGATGTCAATATCGGAAAATCCACGCCAAAAACTATCATGGAACAGGTGTGTTCCAAAGCCCCAGAACCATCCAGGGTGGCACCCCGTGCAGGGCCTATGAATGAGACAATACCATCTTCCTCCAGGAAGGGAATCTCATAAATTGCCTCACAAAGCAAACGCAACCGTAGTGCACAAGTCTGGGAATGAGCCCTAATCAGGAACATCAACAGATCAGTATCGACCACTCGGGGGCGCTGCAGTGAGAGACAGAGAGCCAGTGCATGTTCAAACGAGCACCAAAGGCACCGAAACACGGGTTGCACACAATCCATAACCGGTCGGAATGACAGAGACCAGTCACACTCCAATTGTCCCAGGAGTGTTGCTCCAAAATGCTGCATCATGCGTTCACGACACAGCTGCGCTGACAGGAGCGCCAATATGGGATCTCGTCGCGGTGGGACAGCCATTGCGGAAGAACAACAGCAACAGCAAAACACCAGCCAACAAAGCCAAAGTAATCGGAAATCCCCCAAAAATGCTTCCGAAAATAGAATGAATAGCCGAAGGTATTAAACCGAATATGGAAGAGAAGGTATGAGCAAAACCAACACCAACAGCTTTGAAAAAATGTGCAATTCTAGCAGTGCTGGACGCATTAAATATACGTCCCACGAGTTCACCAAAGTGACTCGGAAAGTTAGTATTTAAAAGGGACTGTATTTCCGCTGATGACCTTGCCACCTGAAGTGCGTAGGTCTCGCTAGCAGATGTAAGGGCCACATGATTTTGAAACAATAGAGCTTTCAGTCGACTCAACTTGTCGAAATTCACCTTGGAAGTGGCAATATGAGGCCAGATGTCCACTACCTCCCTAATTTGAGTGGGGGTAAACAACACATTTCCGCAGCACGTAACGGCCTTGGTGACAACGACCACGTAAACTATTCCGGCACGCATGCCACAACAGGGTTCACTGTTAAGAAGGACGTAGCTGCCGTTTGAAAGCACCTGGAAAGTGTTTTTAATTACCGGGACTGGAACTCCCTTAAGATAACAAGCTAAGTTAGCAATAGAGGCATTACACGCCCGTGCAAAGACAGCTGTTTACAAACCATCGAATGGCTGACAGAAGTTTTGCATTCGCTACCGCTAAGAAAAACCTCCCTCATACCATTAAGACATCTGTATAGAAAGGGATGCTCCCACACCTCATGTATGTAACTGTCTCCCAACCGTTCATATCTACCCACCGGAATGTGCTTTAAACAAGAAGTAAATTGCAGAGTGGAGATAGGCAAATTAATAACCCATTGAATCTCAGCCACAGTAAAAGGCAATTTCTCCAACTTTTCAATATTTAACATAACATATGTTGCTTCCTTCTTAGCCATCAGCTGTTGTTGACGTGTCAAATTAAAGGAAATAAATATCTCCCTGGCAGGAATGTGCTGCCACAGAACGCGACCTGCCTTCAAGGTCTGTAGAGTCCAACCCAACTGCATGATGGACCGCGTTTGACTCTGCCCATGATATAAAGAAGACATATCAGATTTAATAATGTCTATAGCAGAGGAAACAATGTTGTCAATTGTGTATACACGGTCTGAAAGGGTATGCATCCCATTATCCACAACAGACAAAGCCTGTATCAAATTTTCCTGATCAATTTGCCTCAACCGGGCCGCTGCCTCTTGTTGTGAAAGATTCCAAATCTCATTATATACTTCATACAAAAAACGTTTCTTCCGTGGTATTCTTGGTCCTGACAAAAAATCTTGCAAGACAGTATCATTAGACAGTAACGTGAGATGTGTCTTAACTGACTTCAACCATTGTTGACAAAGTTTCCCCACGCTGTATGTAGTAATGATATCAGCATGTTCTGGTGATATGTAGCGAGGGTCTGCCCTACTAGTCCTGAACCCCCCCTGAAGAGGTGACAAAACGCTGATGACACCCATTAGTGTCTATGGGCCACAATAACCACCCGCCCGGACGTATCAATGAAGTGTTAAGCGTACCATTCTCGACCCAGTCTGTAAGCTCACTAAACGTGGCATTAAGATATTGCTGCCAATTTTTCAATTTTGAAGGGACAGGTATGCTAGGCAAATTCAAGTCTCTAATTGTTGCTCAGCCCAAACAGCTAGTCTGTTGTACAGTGTCATTCAGGAAAATCATTTGGACAGGAATAATACATGCCCTAAACAATGTGTCCCTACCCCGCATTTGCCAATTTTTCGTTCCCCAGACACTTTTCAAATCAACAGTTTTGGACCAGTATTCATACCCCTCAACTGAAAGTTTGGATACAAACAAATTTGAATACAGTAATTTAGTATCAGTCAATAACATTTGCTTATTAGTATGCGGAGTAACCTTATAATAGTAAGACTTAGCACCCTGTTGATGATGCCCAGAAAATTATGCAAATTTACCAGAATACGTTTTAGAACTCCCCTGTGGAGGAGTCGGGCAATGTTCCCATTGCATATATTCAAATATCGATTTAGGGCTACTAGCTTTATGAATAAAGTGGTGTCCATAATAATTGTAGCAAAACATGTCACCATAATTATCTCTAAATAGGTAAGCATCTTCATTTTCATAGACAGTATAATATTGCAATTCCGTCAACATAGAATCCACTGTCTTTACGTCCCAATCATCAGAAACAATGCCTGGTATAACGATATCATTCATTGACAATTTGAGAACATACGGTATTTGAATTATTTCAGTGGGACCATATATATCAAACATCACTCTATCCCACACAATCCCATCTGGAATCGACACTGCAGAAATGTTCACAAAGGACAAATCCCTTCGAACCATATGTGACGAAAAATGTGGTTTCAACACCGTCTCCACGTGCTCAATGTCAGATCGTTCAGGAAGAAAATTACCATGTATCACCAGAAAAAAGGTAACTACAAACCCCAGCCATAAGAAAAGAGTCATCACAGTCATAAAAAGCCACAGATAGTTCCAAGGAACAATAAAATATGTGTTTTTGAGCCAACACAGCAGCCTACGTGGACCCAGGGCTGGTGTTGAAGAGGACGAGGAGTCCGACACGGCATCATCAGTGGTGTTGAAGCAGCCCGAGGCAGTTCTCGCAAAAGGTGCAACCGTAAACAAAGAAGTAGATGGTGGCTCTCGCCTTGGCACGCTATAAACCACATGTTCAGTAGTATCAGTAGAACTTACAGCAACTTGATCAAAAGATTCCAAATTATTTGCTGTCAGTGGAACAATCGCAAGATCAGCTTCTACCCTCCCCAAGCTCGGAGAGGAAATAGCGTTGGTGCAAATCACCTGCAGCGGGACTTCTTCCCCAGTAGTGAGAGGGATTCCAGAACTACTGGGTGTCCCTCTTGGTCTGCTGTGCGGCCACATGTTGTAACTTGGCATTGTCAATGGAAACAAAGCGATTTCCTTTGGCCCCTTGCAACGGTGGCAAAATTACAGTTCTTGTGCCATGGATCCCTAGCACGGGGACAGGCACCCGATAGGAAGGACCAAACTCTTTTTTCACTGCGACCTTTTCACGCACAAGATCCCCAATCCTGGGAATCCAACCAGTAGGCGTTACTGGTTCATCCTTAATTCCTGTGGAGGCAGCACTGGCAGAAGAGTTATCTTCACAGAATTGTTGTAAATCCTGCAAAACAGTGACACGATCATTTATGTCAAAGGGCGTATCTGCTGTCTCCACACCAGGATCATCTAGATCAGGAACATACATTCATGTTCCAAACAGGCACTCATATGAAGTACGACCCCCAGGAACCTTCTAGGCAAGTTATTAAGTGCTCTCTGTACTCCATATAGGTGGGCTAGCCAACTACGACCCGTACCTATAACTCTGGCCGTTAAGGATTGCTTTAAATCGCGATTTAAACGCTCCATGACAGAATTTCCCTCGGGATGAAATGAAGACGAGAACTGGAGCTGGACCCCCAACGAAGCCATGGTGTCCCTGAATGCCTTAGAGGCAAAAGCAGGGCCCTGGTCCGAATGAAAAGCCGCAACTGCATATGTATCGACAAAGATGCGCAAATCTTTAATAACAGTTCGAGCGTCAGCCGAGCGCTGTGGCCAGACACACACAAATCTGGAGCACGAATCTACAGCAACCAATATATATTTGTATGCACTATCAGGTGTCAGCGGACCACAATGATCCAAGTACACACACTGCAAAGGTTTATTTGATATTAGAAGGGGCGTCTGCTGCGGGCGTTTAGCCGTGGAAACTTTAATTTGCTGGCACACATCACAACAAAGGACTTACTGCTTCGTCTCTTTATAGAGACCAGGCCACCAATAACAAGCCTGTAACAGTGAAATGGTGGCAGCCACGCCGGCATGTGCAGATGCCACCCCCTCATGTGCTGCAGAAATCAATTGAGGTCACTCAATTTTATTGGCCATTTCACGTACACCAACGCCTGGTATTTTAACTACAGCGTTTAGCATACCACCCATGCAGTAACTATATTTAGAAGGTAATCATTTCGGAAATGGCGTGCCATCAGCCGTAGCCTTTATGGCAGCCAAAATCTCTGTGTCTGGTTTGGAACTCGAACGAGTCACTGCGGCCACAGTGGCAACTGCCACTGCCGATTTTGCGGCTTCATCAGCCAAAGTGTTACCAGCAACATGTATTCCAACGCGCTGGTGTCCAAGTGTATGCACAACATGGACTTTAGGAAGTGTCTCCTTCAGATCCGCAACCTTCCCCCACAGCAATTTGTGCTTAATGGTGTTACCTTTGGAATCTCTGAACCCATTCAACCTCCAGTAGTGCAAATATTCATTGAAAGACTGAACACAGTAATAGGAATCACAAACCAGCAATGTAAATATTGCCGGATCCGCATGTTCCAAGGCTAACAACAGAGCTTTCAGCTCAGCCAACTGTGCCGTACAGTCTCCCAAGGTCTGTGTATAAGTATGTTGGGAGCAGAACTCCTCCCCCTCCATATAGCCGCTCACCACCGCACATGCAGCAGAATACTGTTGTTTAGTCCCAACCGCTGGTTGCGCAGAGCCATCGGTATACATGACCACCTGATATTGGTCAATAGGCAATGTGCCAGCGGGAACTGGGTACTCCATTTCATATTGAAGAAATTCTTGAGTCTGCAGTTTAGGGTCAAATATGTAATCTACATCAGTGGCTGTCAAAGACGTTGCCCATTGTATCCATCGCGGGTGTAAAGCTTTCGAATTAGGAACACTCGCTTTTGTAACAGCCTCTAAGGCTGGAATCGGGGAAACGACAATGATGCGTTGGCCCTGGGCAAGAGGTCGTTCTTTAATCACATCCATCTGTACAGCAGTGAGAATTTTCTCAGTTTGTGCAAAACGTTGTTCTGCAGCAGAATACAAGTGCGACTTGTATGCTATCGGGACTGTCTCACCCTCATTAAAGGTGACATATGTAAACCCAACGGCACCAGGCATAACCCTGATGACCAGATGCGTTTTATTGTACCGAGTGTGTAAATGCTTTACTGCTAAGAGATCAGTTTGCAAATCTCGAAGAATATGTGTTTGCTCATTCGTCCAAAATCTACTCGACAAATTCGGGCGAATCAACTCGTATAATGGTTTTATACGTGTAGCGTAATCAGGAATGTAAGTTCTGCCAAAATTTAAAAACCCCAATAACGACTGGAGTTTCCGAACCGTATTAGAAGGTTGCAACTGAACACATTTTTCGAAAAAGTGTGGCGCTAAGCTCTTGCCCTCATTCGACAACTCATATCCCAGGAAACTGACGCTGAGGAAGGCAATCTTTGATTTTTTAAAATTAAATTTGTAGCCTATTTCAGCAAATCCCACAACAATGCGCGCTACCCGCCTTAAATGTTGCAGTAACTCGTCGTCTGTCAGATAGATATCATCAACATATGATAAAGCTTCAGGGTCCAACTCGTGCAGAATTTCAGTTACACGAGCCGAAAATAATCCTGGGTTATTCTTATACCCCTGAGGCAGACGACAAAACTTTTTTGGAGAGCCAAACGCACTAAAGCTCGTATAGTCCCTACTTTCGGGCGCTATATTTTGGCAGAAGAATCCATTCGAGATATCTAATGTGGCTTTGTATTTCTTACGCACTATATTATTCATGAGCGCTGCGCTGTGTGAATTTTGTATTGCATACGTGCGTGTATGTCCATTTAAATGTCTGTAATCCACTACTATCCTATAAGAATGGTCCGGTTTAGCTACTGGAAATAAGGGATTATTCATCGGCGAGACACAGGATTCAATTACTCCCTGGTACTCCAATTGTGTAAGTATTTTCCTTACCGATCCCCCTTGCTTCAAATTTTATAGGATATTGCGGTTGCGGCTGAGGTTCGCCCTTTATCGGAATTACATGATAAGGTGAATCCCTATCCCACCCTACATTATTTCTATATAAGGCGGGAGCCTGTGCCAGAGCCCATGTTTTACTATAGGACTCTGCTAGTTCTCCCGGAACAAGTGGTGAGAATGAAGGTTTAATAACCTCCTCCCCAACTGGACAGTCACGAACAAAGTCAGGGGGCCAATCCTGTTCGGCCAGCAGAATGTCATACAATTTGACCACGCGGTTCCAAAAGATGCCGTTTATAGTGCGCTCAAGGTCCCCTTCTAATTTTAAAGTTACTGTATAAACTCTATCGGGATCAGAGACACGCATATCTGCTGTTTCGACTTGTATGAAGTCATCAGTTGCTTTCACCTCCAGATGCTCTAGAAAATTCCGGCGAACTATTGTGACCTCTGCCACGCTGTCTAACAGTGCTAACGCCCATGTCTTGTTCTTCAAGAGAATTCTCTTCTTGAGTGGCATGTCTAACTGAGACTGCCGCCACCTTCTTCTTTTTAAATTGCTGCTTTTGTTGGAGCGGTTTCTCTTCTTTCTTGACAGAAACCTCAGTTGAGCGTTGTGATTCCTGTCTCGGTTTCACGTACTCTGGTCTCCGCTCTGACCGCCCACCTCTCTCATTTCTCTTTTCCGATGAGTCCTGAAAGGAACGAGATTGGCGTGTATCAGTATATTGATATCTATCAGGCGTCTTCAAATTATCCCTATTTCTGAGATTATACCTAGTCTGCAGGGTCTCTGGTTGCGGAGATTCTCCCCTTTCTTTTTTAGGTGTTTGTTGTTTTTTCTCCCAGCGCTTTTTAGTACCCTCAGGTTGCTGCTGTTTAGTATTATCCTTACTATTCTTACTCTGAAACTGAGGTTTTTGCGGTCTAGCACCTAGGCTATCACGACCGCTACTCGAATATGTTTCCGCTATTATTCTCGGCAGTTCCCGCTCCTGATCAAGTTGCGGGACGTCACGAAGATGCATAAGCACCGCTAGTGCCACTGCCTCCCCTTTTAGATTACTCAGTATGATGGAAGAAACTGTGGCAAAATTGCCAATCAGTTGCATCCCTAAATCTAAGGCTGGGGCAGCCCCATATTCATCTTGAATTTGTTTAAGCACTTCCGGTAAATTAGCCAGTGTCGGTGTACCATGTGCTGTAGTGTAGAGCGCGGCAAACACCGTGCCCCATGTATTACAATGGTCCACAGTAGGAACCATACCAAACGGTAAACACATTGTCAATATTCTGGGGGTCATTCTGACCCCGGCCGGCGGCGGACGCCGCCGGCCTGGCTGGGACCGCCAGAATACCGCTGCGCGGTCAAAAGACCGCCGCGGTTATTCTGGGTTTCCCGCTAGGCTGGCGGGCGACCGCCAAAAGGCCGCCCGCCAGCCCAGCGGGAAACACCCTTCCACGAGGAAGCCGGCTCCGAATGGAGCCGGCGGAGTGGAAGGGGTGCGACGGGTGCAGTAGCACCCGTCGCGAATTTCAGTGTCTGCTAAGCAGACACTGAAATTCAAAGTGGGGCTCTCTTACGGGGGCCCCACGACACCCCATACCGCCATCCTGTTCCTGGCGGCCGAAACCGCCAGGAACAGGATGACGGTATGTGGGTCGGAATCCCCATGGCGGCGCAGCAAGCTGCGCCGCCATGGAGGATTCCCCTGGGCAGCGGAAAGTCGGCGGTACACCGCCGACTTTCCGTTTCTGGCCGCGGCTGTACCGCCGCGGTCAGAATGCCCAAAGGAGCACCGCCAGCCTGTTGGCGGTGCTCCCGCGGACCACGGCCCTGGCGGTTTTTACCGCCAGGGTCAGAATCAGGCCCTCTATGTTTATCCTGAGGTCCCGTATGGGGAAATACTGCTTCCAGCGTATCCATTTTTTGCGCCAGACAAAATGGAGTTTCCTCTCGTTTTGCCGGTACTTTACCCATAACTGAGTGTACAGTGGCCGGATTGATACCCGGAACCACTGCATGTGGTTGCGCCGGAGCAACACGCGCTGGGTTTGTGTTAAGTGTCTGCATCACAAATTGAACTAAACGTCTATATGTAGCCGTTAATTCCGTATATAAGCGACAAACTTCAGCCACTGCCAATTGAGCAACCGCAGGATGTGGTGTATATGTAGCCAATAAAGGCCAGGTAGGACCATCATTACTCAGTGGACCTAACCTAACTTGTGTCTGGACCCCCCTGGTTCATTAGACCATGTGCTAACAGGTGCCCCGTGAGCGGTTGTCGCATATTAACTGCAATGTTCATTACTTGAGGATTCGCCATTATGAAAACAGCGCTGGTTCAGAGAAGACACACCAATATCGGGGTTTTCCTTTCAAAGTTCAAGCTTGAACAACTGACCACTAAGTAATAGGATGTACCTATCTCGTGGTGGTGGAAATCCTCAGCCCCACGGACGTCTCCGTTAACGGAACCGAGTAGTCAATATATATATGAGACAGAGAGAGTCAGCCGGATCCGAAAATTAGAGCCAGACCAATCGTTGGCGGCGCCATGTCGCGTTGGCTCTCATTATCCTAAATGAGACTACTGGATTTCTAGGTAGCAGGATCGTTCACGGTGTGGGGGACTGAGTCTGACCCACTTAGAAGGACCTCTGTCACCCTAAATCCGGTTTTGCTCCGGCTAACTAGCAGTGCCTCATCTCTCCCAAGGTTAAGGGATGATTGGGCAGCCGAGCGCATGACATCTTTGGAACTTCTCAGGGAAGTCGTGGTCACTCAGATCCAAACCAGCTCTCTCATTTACAGTATGATCTCATATACAAATGACAAAGGCAGTTGAAGTTTTATATATTGTTTTAATAAAACGACTGCATTTTAGATATTAAGGCGTGAGCCGCAATACCAGAACCGTACAACACAGTAGGATTGAAATATTCACGAGGAGAGTGAAACATAAGAATAACGCTATCATGGTGTTAACAATTTCTACTCTCTCTCAGCAAGTTCTATTTCGAGCACAGCATGTTAAACTTCTAACTTGCCTTTCAGATTCCCTGGGAAGCCATCAACCCTCATACCTGAGCAAAGGCCGGTTCAGCATCTGCAACGAGGCAGTCAGCGTCTAGTTGTGGTTCCCTGGTCGGAATCTCCCTCTTGCGTGTATTGGGACAAGGAAGTGTTTTTATAACTAACATGTCAGTGTGATCACAAAATGTCCCTACGCAAGAATGCCAAAGACTAAACTCCTACCATGTCTATCGGCAATGTACCAGACTGTATCCTTGACTGAAGCACAGAGTGAACAAGAATGTGTTATTGAGAACTCCAGTGCTGAAGTAGGCTAAACAGTGTGATATAAAAAAGAAAACAAGACCGTAGAACTGGTTATTTGAAAAATAACAGTACGAAGCCGAATAAAAAGCATTTAGAGCAAAGTGCACAGAGGCTCTAAGCTGCGAGCAAAGGAATAAAATACATCCAGGGCAAAGTGCACAAAGGCCTAAAGACTGAAGCTAACGTGCAAAGGATACATAAAACTGACCACACTACAAACTCTTCGCAATAAGTTCGTTTCACGCACATTTGCAGAAAGCATAACTAATCTTACAATCATGAAGAGACCCCTCTTGTCTATTTTTTAAGGATCATTACCTTATCATTAACAAAGATCCTCCGGACTAGAGTTCTGAAATACGAACCAAAGATTGTTTGTTCCAAGACTCCCCATTTTAAAGTCAGGCATCCTGCCCTATTCAGGATCAAAAGATCGCAAGATCTCTTTTATTCACATGAGATCTCAGTTCCAAGCTAGGGAAAGACTCAATGTTGGCCATGATGGAGTGGTCAAGGTCTCCTCACTGCGGTGTAAAAAACGAAGAAGAAGACAAGGGATATTAACTTAACCGATATCCAAAGCTAATATGTGGCCACTTCAACCCACCAAAAATCTACCTCAAACAAGAATAATTCCAAAATGGGCTAAATATCTTGTCTAAACTAGGATTTTAAAAACTAGTATCTCGTAATTCGCGCGATCTCAACAGGAAGGCATAAACTTACTAACTGCCATCTTGGAGTGGTCAGAACTATCGACCAAAATATAGAAAAAGAGGGAGGGGATATCATTAGCTAATATCTAGAAATATTGGGAGAAACCATTCAAACAAAATAGGTATCTACAAAAACATCGATTAATTCCCAAAATATCTCATCCCACCTAGGGTTTCAAATAAGGAACCTGTCCATTCCATTTGAACAGGTCACCAAAGGAATGGACCATGAACACTCATGTTACACTCACTTAATTCAAGGAATCCAAATACTTAGAGCTGGTAACTCAAACTAAGCATATGGTGGCAATTAAACTAGGGCATTTTCCCAAGGGATATGCTCGTTTAATCCACTAGAATGTGTCTCCAAGGTGAAAATTCAAAACACTTCTTGTTTTTTTCTTATTTTTTCCACTTCCTCACCTTGAACGTCCCTAATTTTTTCTAGGATCGTCCAGGAAAGGTCATCCAAACTATGTTTCTCTTTTAACCAATGTTCTACTAAGGGAGCTCCCTCCCTTTTCTTATGAATGTTAGATAAATGTTCTGAAATCCTAACTCTGATCTCACATCCAGTTTCCCCAACATACCCAGCCGGGCAGGGGCAAGTAATAAGATATATACAATTTGACGTTTTACAATTTGTCATATCTAACAATTTGTATTTTTTTCGGTTCCATTCCAGCGAATCATTGAGAATTGCTTTAGAACATGCTTTGCAAGCCCCACATTTATCTTTTCCTTTAACCGGACCTAGTCCAGTGATGGACTTTTGACAAAATTCCTTATCTCGCGGCAACGCTGCCTTCACCAGTTTATTACGGATGTTCTGATTTTTCTTAAAGGCTAGAAGGGGTCTTTCTAAAGGTATTATAGTTTGGTCACAATTCAGAATTTGCCAATTGTTATTTATGATTTTCCTGATTTTATCATTCATGTTAGAATGTTGGATAACACAAACAAGTTGAGGTTTAGATTCTTTTGTACGTTGCTGGAACATACTCTCTCTGTTGAAGTACTTCGCTCTTTTATACGATTCTCTAATGAGTCTCTTAGGATAGCCCCTCAGTAGAAGTTTTTTTTTAAGTACATCTGCATGTAGATCGTATTCACTAAGTTTCATACAATTTCTACGAATCTGAAGAAATTGACTAAAGGGGACACCCTGATTCTGGCTCCTGGGGTGATAGCTGTCAAAGTGCATGATAGTGTTTTTTGCCATCGATTTCGTGTATAAAGACACTTCTAACTGAAGGTTATGGCTCTTTATCCAGAAATCCAGAAATTAAATTCTGTCCCTGCTTCTGTGGATGGAGAATCTGAGGTTATATCACATAGATTTATCCACTCACAAAATTAATTTAGTTGTTCTTCTTGTCCTGACCAGATGAAAAAAATGTCATCAATATACCTGGACCATAACCTTATGTTCTCATAGAAAGGGGCAATCTCGTTATATATGTGGGTCTGTTCAAATGCACCCACATAGATATTTGCTACACTCGGGCACAAGCTGTCCCCATGCTAACACCCTTCTTTTGTTGGTACAATTTGCCATCAAATTCAAAGAAGTTGCCTTCCAAAATGATTTTTAAACAATCAAGAACCAATAAGAGATGGTCAGTCATACCTTCCACACAGCACAGCAGCTCAGGTAGTGGAGGTCTTGCTGGCAGCAATGTTAGGAGTAAAGTGAGGGATTCAGCAGAAGATGACAGTTATGTCTGCCACATATGCGATCCTCACTTCCGGCTGACACTGCCATTGGTCTAAGACTGCCACAGGTAGCGATGTTATCCAATGGCAAAGTCCGCTGGAGTAGCATTCACCTACTACCATGACGACGTCCGTCAGCGGGTGCAGGCGGTTCCTAATGTCCAGTGGAGTAGGTTATGCATCCGCCATTTTAGAGGCATACAATGTAGTGTAACACAATTTTAGATGCGTCACAAGTTTTAAAAGTGTTGTCCTGACAAATCTTGAGTGTTGCTCTTGACCTGTCCTGTAGGTCAACCGTTTTAGTGTATGTATTGGTACGTGGTCCAGCACATATGACAACATAATTGGGGAAGAGGCACCACCTTCACTCCCCTGGGCGTTCCTGGATTTGGGGCATTGAATCACAGTCAGCGTTGCAAGTTAGATGCACATCGTGTTGCTGTCC
Source organism: Pleurodeles waltl (assembly GCF_031143425.1). Lineage (NCBI taxonomy): Eukaryota > Metazoa > Chordata > Amphibia > Caudata > Salamandridae > Pleurodeles > Pleurodeles waltl. The sequence goes on from NC_090442.1 coordinate 757,264,238, forward strand.
AGATAGAGGATGTGTACACATATGTTGAAAAGCAAGGGGGTAATGTTTCAAAAATGTTGAAATGTTAGCCTTGATGAGTGCTGTGCATCAGGTTTTCAGTGACTCACATGACATGTCACAGTTCGTATATTTCATGTATCATGTAATATGCAAGGTATGCAATGAAAGATGGCCAAAACTTCCTTTTTTCCCACATAGCCACCCTGAGACTAAAAGGATCAGACAACTTCCTGTGTAACGTCTACTAGCAGACTTGCAGGCCATGGTGGACAGACACGTCATCCAGATTTACCATCTGGATAGGCAGACAATCGTGGATCTTTGTCGTCAGTTGGAGCCAGATATAATGGCAGCCATCCATCATCCAAAGAATATACCTCCCTTTGCACAAGTCATGTCAGTGTTACACTTCCTGACCATAGGGTCCTTCCAAAATGCAATGGCCCTAACTGCTAGGTTGTCCCAGCCTATGTTCAGTTTGGTCTTGAAGGATGTTCTCTCAGCAATGTTGAAACCCCTGGACAGCTCCTGTTTCCTCAACGTGAAGATTTTGCCCATGTGAAGGTTCTATGTTTTGGCACACATCGGATATGCTATGGGAGCCATTAATGGTACCATGGTATGCATAGCAATAAACAGGCCTATCGTAACAGGAAGAACTACCATTCTAATAATGCAGGGGGTCAGTATTTGTTGAGAGGGGTATTTCTGTCACCGTGAGGCAGGTCATCTCATGCTATGCATCATACAGCCCTTGATTGCTGGCTACATCAGTCTTGAAGATGTGACTCTCTTGAGGATCTCCTTTGTTTGGGACAGTCACATTGCACTGCCAGTGAAATAACTGGTGTTTGAAATGAGGTTTGTGTCTTACGTATGCCTTTACCTTCCTAAACTCTCTGCATGTCACTTATTCCTTCCAGGCCCTTTCACCATGCCGTCCTCAAGTGGACATTTCAGGGTTGTGTCATTAGCAGGTGGCTGTTGCTGTTGCTGGTTTGACGTGAAGTGGGCATGGATTGATCCAGGTATTATTCATAACAGATTTGGGGGGTATGAGTCCTTTGCGCAGGCTGTCTGGAAAGTAGAAGGGCAGGAATCTGAGGTACACAACGGACTTGTTTGCTGTGGTGTGTTTGACCAATGGTCTCATGTGTATGATCATGCAGTCTTGTAACATGTCATCCTGTGCAATCCATTACTTTTACCATCACATTGTGATAACATTGATCCTGTATGACCTGTTAGTGGCTGTCAATGTGTTTCCTCATTGCAGGCCAGTGTGCCTGTGCCACAACACTGAAACAGGTTTGTGACATTCTACCAGGTGCTTGCTCATTGTTATGGGAAGGGCCTGGGCTCAGGCTCTGTTGTACAGACCTATGTCTGTTTCTTGGCTTATGTTAAGTTTGCAGGCCTGGTTTTGGCATGTTATAAAGGTCAAACTGGAGACAAAGGCCCTCAGTACAACCCTGGCAGTCGGTGATTAAACAGCAGTAACACCGCCAACAGGTCGGCAGTAACAAAAATTGAATTATGACCATGGCGGAAACCGCTCACACAGACAGCCACTTTAACACACCGACCGCCACGGCGGTAGCAACAAGTACCACGGCGGTAACCGCCAACAGCCTGGCGGAAGACAATGTACTGCCCACACTATTATGACACACCTATCCGCCACCATTTCTGGGGCGGTACCAACAACATCAAAAGCACGGTGGAAACAGAACACAGAAGTCAAAGTACTCACCTCTGGCGACTCAGGGAACAACCACAATGCCATGGAGCCCGAGTTGCACAGCTTCCCCATGCTTGTATACCTTTTCCTGCATTACAAAAATCAATGCCGGCAAAGATGACCACAGTGAGTACTGCCGCCTAGCGCACAAGGGGGGGGGGAGAGTGACACACACACGCAACACCCCCACCCCCAACACCATAGACACAACCAGATGCACTAACATTACATATACACCCCGTACCCCCCGGGAATAATGCAAGGACAAAAGAAATTGATTAAAGTGAGTGTAATAAAACAAAATAGTATAAATACGTGCTTCAAATTCAAAATTTATATGCATATTTACAAATTAAGGGTGCTTCATCTTGGCAAGGATGGGGTGAGTGGATGGCTTCTTCCACTGGTTCTGGAGGGTGCCCTGTGCCCAGTGTGCTTCATCCTGGCAAGGATGGGGGTGAGTGGATGGCTTCTTCCACTGGTTCTGTAGGGGGCCTTGTGCCCAGCGTGCTTCATCCTGGGAAGGATGGGTGAGTGGATGGCCTCTTCCACTGGTTCTGGAGGGGGCTTTGTACCTTGTGATGCAGCAATTGGGGAGTGCAACGTCACAGTCTCTCACCTGGGTGTCACACCTACAGGATTTGCAGGGTCCAGGACGCACTACAGCCCATGGAGGCAATGATGGCTGCTCAGTGGTGGCAGTGGCGGTGCTGGTGTCGGGGCTGGCAGTGGTGGGGGAAGGCTCCAGCCCATCCCCTGCAGCCCCGGACGGCTGCCCACTTGGGCTGCTGCTGCTGGTGGCGGTGCTGGTGGCAGTGCTGGCAGTGGTGGGTGGAGGCTCAAGCCCATCCCCTACAGCCTCAGATGGCTGAAGCACAGTGGTTGGTGGTGGGGGCTCAGAATCAGTCCCAGCACCAGGCCTCCTGTCCTTCCTGCCTTCTGGTGCAAGCCCCTTGCCCTTCCCTTTGGCAGCTGCTGGTGCCTCCTTGCCCTTCCCTTTGACAGCTGGTGGTGCCTCCTTCCCCTTCCCTTTGGCAGCTGGTGGTGCTTCCTTGCCCTTCCTTGACGCACCTGGTGCAGACACACTTTCAGTGCTGCTGCCTGGTTCCCTGGAGCCTCTCCCACCTGCAGTAGCTGTCAACACTACTGTGGCCGTGGACTAGGTGGGTGAGGTGTTCGCCTGGGTTCTGGCCACCGTAGCCCGACATGAAGGACAGGGGGAGGGGTAGGGAAGACATCAACGGTGGAGATAAAAAAGCTTCTTAGGGACTTTGGGGCAGGAAGAGGGTGAAGGTTTGGGAGTTGAGGAAGAGGGAGTGGTTGTAGGAGGTGTCTGTCGGCTGAGTTTGGGTGCAGGTGCATGGGCTGGATGCTGTTGTGAGGTGGATGGCTGTTGGATGTCTGAGTGCTTGCGTTTGTGTACTTTGGGAGGAGGGGGCACAGACACAGTGGGAGAGGACACAGGGGATGCGTGCATGGATGTGTGGGTGGTGACTGCCAGTGAAGGGTGTGTAGTGAGAGGCGTGATGGTGATGGAGGTAGTGGATGAGGATGTAGTGCATGCAGGTGTGAGTGTAGATGCTACTGGGAGGGAGGTGGAGGACGAGGAGGAGGGGGCCTCAGTTGAGGCAGTGGATGTTGGTATGTCTGCATCTGGATTGTGTTTGTGTGAGTGCCTGTGGGATGATGTGTGGTGCTTGTGTTTGCTTGAGCCACTCCTTTGTGTTGTATTGTGTGCATGCTGGTTGGCCTGTGTGCTTGGGATAGGTTGGGGTTGAGGGGAATGGGACTGGGTAGAGGAAGCTGGAGGGGGGAGGCTAGAAAGAGCCCCATCAGAGAGGAGGCCAGAGCCTGGATTGATCTCTGTTGGGCCGCCATGCCAGAGTGAATGCCCTCCAGCAATGCATTAGTTTGTTGTGAATGGGCTGCCAGCCCCTGGATGGCATTCACAATGGTTGACTGCCCAACAGAGTTGGATCGCAGGAGGTCAATAGACTCCTCACTCAGGGCAGCAGGTCTTACTGGGGCAGGGCCTGAGGTGTCTGGGGCGAAGGAGATGCCCACCCTCCTGGGTTAACTGGCACGGGGAACACGCTGAGGGGCTGCTGGGAGAGTGGGGCTGGTATGGTGGATGGGGGCTGTACCTGTACTTGGGGTGGGCACAGAGGTGTCCACCACCACCAGGAAGCTTCTATTGGAGGAGGAATCACTGTCAGGACTGTCCCCTCCTGTCTCCGCCGTGGTGCTCCCCTCACCCTCTGTCCCACTGGTGCCCTCACCGTCAGTGGATTCGGCCTCCTGGGCCCTGTGGGATGCAGCTTCCTCTGTCGCCGGTGCCTCAGCCCCTCCGCCAGATGATGCTAATGCACATAAGGACAGGGTGACAAAACAAAAAGGGGGGGAGAGACAAAGGATACACTTGGACAATGGTTGCTCCAACACCACCGTTGGCGTACATGACACACATACACACACACAGGGAACAGCCCTATGCACTGGGCAATGCAGAACCAGTCACAATGCTAGTCACCAGCCCATGAACAGGAATACCTAACGCCAATAGCAGCATACCTGAGACCCACTGACCCCTGCCCAGTAGTGGATGCCTAGTAGCTTGGTAGGAGGTGGTGTACAGCAGACCCTGCCCAACATGGGACCTACCCTGCGATGTCCGGTCTAGCCTGAGGGCACCCACAGGCACACATCCCCCACCCGGAGACCACCCCACCACACGCAAGTAGTATATTTGGAAACAGTACTCACCCCCTTGTAGCTGCTGTGATACCCTCAAGCACCCATCCAGCTCCGGATAGGCCACCACCAGTATGCGGGCCATCAGGGGGGTCAGGGTTCGTCAGGCTCCCCTTCCTCGTTGGAAGGCCATCCCCATTTGGGCCTCCACCGTCTTCCATGTCCAGTGTCTCAGGTCCTCCCACCGTTTGCAACAGTGGGTGCTCCACCTGCTGTAGACCCCCAGAGTCCGCACGTCCTTGGCAATGGCATGCCATATACCCTTTTTCTGATGGGCGCTGACCTGCAGAAAAATACACATAAAAAAAGGTATCATTCAGAACGTCTGGCCTGTTACACTCACATCCCACCATAGCCCTCACACCCCCTTATGCACAGACATTGCCCACCATACATGCAGCACGCTGCCAAAGGCCCATCCACCAACCCCCCCCACACGAGGCCCTCATACACAGCACTGCATACATTCATGCCGCATACATCGTGCTCACAGTGTACTCACCTGTTGGTCTGGAGGCCCATACAGCATTCAGTACTGGGGTAGGACCCCATCCACCAGTCTCTCCAAATCTTCAGCGGTGAAGGCAGGGGACCTTTCCCCATTGACACGAGCCATGGTCAGTTCCAGACACAGGTCACAGCAGCACTTGCAGTGTAGGTCCTCTCCTATTGAAGGTCAGGTAGCAAGTGAGTGAACAGCTAGAAAATGGTGGTCACGTCCGCCGCGGTGCGTACCATCACCGCTGGTGTACATCACCACTGGCCACTGTAACCCGTAGGCCCCAATGTCAACCAATGAGGAGTTGCACGGCGGTACTCGACAGCCTCCCGCAACGGCACTCAACATCATCGGAGAGTAGGTACCAGCAACTTCCAGTCCCCCCACAGAAGAGGCCCACAGTGATGACAGCAGCTTTGGACACCTGAATCTGGATGACCAACCTGACCCATCAGGGATCTCTGGACAGTCGGTTACCCAGGCACAGTCCCATACCACTGCAGAGCCTCCGCCCTCTGGAAACACCAGAACAAAAACCATCCAGCTGGCCCATACTTCTGTCCCCAGGACACGTCAATCAGCAGTGTGTCCACCACTACAGGGACCCCAGGACACCCCACAAACACAGGTCGATCAAGGACCTGGGGTCAGTGGCAGTGGGCAAATGGTTCAGGGGACAGAGGCACAGGACAACAGGGAAGCAGAGAGGACTGCTGTGCGACAGGGGGAGGACAGGCCCAAGGAACCGACTCTCCAGAAGGCACTCACCAACATCCTGGGAGCATACCACAATTCCCAGGAGACGATGGGCCAGATAGTGGACAACGTGCAGGAGACCACGCGGCTGAAAGAGGGACAGTACCTGGGGATCAGGGAGGACCTGAAGGACATCCACACCACCCTGGTCACCATTGCAGGGGTGCTGGCAGACATGGCCAACACCATGAGGAAGGCAGTGGCACACCACCGGGTCCCTGACACTAGCCAAACCGATGAACAGCCCTCCACCTCTGCTGCCTCTAGTGGAGAGGAGGCCCCGCCACAGGACCAACAGGTCACCAGCACCCCTCTTCTGCAGAAGGAGAACCATCCCGCAAACGTTCCCTGCGATCCAGGCAGAAGCCAGAGACTATTGCCAAGACCGCCGCCAGGAAATGAGACTCTCCTGATTGTCAGACTTGTGTCCCACTCTGTCACCCTGTCCATCTTGAACTGCCATTGCTCCCCTTACTCTGCCCCCTTGGACAATGCACCTGTGCTAGAAATAGACTGGAACAATACCTTAGACTTTTCTCCATCATCAACCCAGCCCGTTGCACTTCCCCCTTTTCTACTTGGCACTGCAATAAACACTTTTAAAAAACTACAAGTATGGAGTATGTCAAGGTTTAAACATTGCAATTGAACTGTACAGTAATGTTCAAATAGGAAAGACCAGTGGTAGGCTGCAGTGAACACACCAGGAGCAATAGTGGGGCACCAACATCTGCAAGAAGAGTTTCCAAAGGGTACAGTGAGTGGGCATAGCCGTGGGAATTAACAGCCTGCCAGTGACAATGTTAAACAAAAAAATGACAATGAAATGTGAAGTTACACTGTCCTACCTGTGTGTCATTGGAAGTATTGTCTAATCACTGCAGTTCTGTTGTCCTCATCCTCATCCTCTGCCTCCCCATCTTCACTGTCCACAGGGTCCACTGCTGCCACACGGCCATCTCCAGTCTCCTCCTCCTGCAGAAAAGGCACATTGCGTCTCAAGGCAAGATTATGCAACATGCAGCATGCCACGATTATCTGGCAGACCTTCTTGGGTGAGTAGCACAGGGATCCACCTGTTAGATGGAGGCACCAAAACCTGGCCTTCAGGAGGCCAAAGGAACGTTCAATGATCCTTCTTATTCGCCAATGTGCCTCATTGTACCATTCCTCAGCCCTTTTTCTGGTATTCCTCATAGGGGTCAGTAGCCATGATAGGTTGGGGTAACCAGAGTCACCTGCAAATATTGAGGGACAACATTTAGCCCCACACTATCCCTTATAACCCACACCATACCCATACACCAAAATCCACTGGGTGGGAACCAGGGCTCACCTATTAGCCACACCCTGTGCCTCTGTAGTTGGCCCATTACATTTGAGATGCTGCTATTCCTCAGGATAAAGGCATCTTGCACCGACCCAGGATACTTCACATTGACGTGGGAGATGTACTGGTCAGCAAGGCACACCATATGGACATTCATTGAGTGAAAGTTCTTTTGATTTCTGAAGACCTGTTCATTTTGCAGGGGGGGGGGGGCAAATGCAATATGCGTTCCATCAATCACCCCAATGATGTTGGCGATATGTCCCATTGCACAGAAGTCAGCCTTTACTGTGGCCAAATCCTTCACCTGGGGGAAAACAATGTAGCTGCACATGTGTTTAATCAGGGCAGACAACACTCTTGTTAGCACTATTGAGAACATTGACTGGGACATTCCTGCTTCCAATCCCACTGTCACTTGGAAAGAATCAGTTGCCAAGAAATGGAGCACAGATAGGACTTGCACAAGAGGGAGGGATCCCAGTGGGGTGATGGATAACAGATAGCAGGCCAGGCTCCAGTTGGACACACAGCTCTGTGATTGTGGCCCTGTCAAGTCTGTAGGTGAGGATAATGTGCCTGTCCTCCATTGTTGCCAAGTCTAACAGGGGTCTGTACACGGGGGTATGTCTCCATCTCCTATTTATCCGCAGCGGTTGCAATCTATGGGGCAAAAGAGTAAGGAGCCGGTCATAAACTGTACATTATAGCCACACTAGTACAATGCATGATGTGAAATTAAAATGTATGAGTGGCAATTGTCCTGTATGTACAATTGTGACACAGTTATAATTCACAGCCTGCCCCCGCCCTGACATGGCGACCGCCTGTCCTGTGTGGAGGGACAGGTGGAAGTGAGGTAATTCCGCTGACGTTGTGCTCCGTTGCGGGAGGTGTTCGGGAACCTCCATGCATTGCCTCGTTGGATAATATTGGCCCCTATGGGTTACAGTGGTCAATGGTGATGTACACCAGTGGTGACGGTATGCACCGCCCTGGACGTCACCACCATTTTCTATCTGTTCACTCACTTGCTACCTGACCTTCAACAGGAGAGGACCTACACTGCATGTGCTGCTGTGACCTGTGTCTGGAACCTACCATGCCCTGTGTGCATGACTGGGGAAAGGACCCCTGCCTTCAGCTCAGTGGAGTTGGAGTGACTGGTGGATGGGGTCCTACCGCAGTATTGGCTGCTGTATGGGCCTCCATTCCAACAGGTGAGTACACTGTGAGCACGATGCATGGGGAATGAATGCATGGAGTGGTGTGTGTGAAGGCCTCGTGTAGGGGGTGGTTGGTGGATGTCCCCTGGGAGGTGTGCGGCTTGTGTGCTGGGCCATGTCTGTGCATATTGGGATGGGAAAGGGTCTGGTGGGCCATGAGTGTAACAGACAGGACGGTGTGACGAATACTTTTCCCTGTGGGTATTTCCTCTGTAGGTCAGCGCCCATCAAAAGAAGGGAATATGGCGTGCCATCGCCAAGGACATGCAGACCCTGTGGGTCTATGGCAGGCGGAGCACCCACTGTCGGATACGGTGGGAGGACCTGAGATGCTGGGCACAGAAGATGGTGGAGGCCCAGCTGGGGATGGCCTCCTAACGAGGAAGGGGTGCCTGTCGAGCCCTGACCCCCCCTGATGGCCTGCATACTGGCAGTGGCCTATCTGGAGCTGGATGGGCACTTGAGGACAGCAGCCACAAGGGGGTCAGTACGGTGCCCATCATTGTAACTAACACATGGTAGGGTGGTATCCGGGTGGGGATGTGTGTCAGTGGGTGCCCCTAGACCAGGCCTGACATTGCAGAGTAGGTCCCCTGTTGGCAAGGGTCCAGAAGGGATAATCTTGCTACCTAGCTCATAGGCATCCACAACTGGTCAGGACTGCGTGGGTCCTAGGTGTGCTGCATTTGACGGTGTATGCATCTCCCAATGCCTTGGTGGCTAGTAAAATAATTGGTATTGCAATGCATAGTGCGTAGGGCTATTCCCTGTGGGTGAGAGTGGTATGTATGCCAACAGTGGTGTTGGTGCATCCATAGACCAGGTGTATCCTTTGTCTATTCCCCATCCTCTTTGTTTTGTCACCCTGTCCTTATGTGCATTACCTTCATCTGGTGGAGGAGCAGAGGCACTGGCGATTAAGGGAGCTGCATCCCACAGGACCCAGGAGGCAGAGTCCACCGACGCTGAGGTCACCAGTGAGACAGAGGTTGAGGGGAGCACCATGGCAGAGACTGGAGGGGACAGTTCAGACTCTGATACCTCCTCCTATGGAAGCTCCCTGGTGGTGGTGGACACTTCTGTGACCACACCATCTACAGGAACCACCGCCCCCCACTGTACCAGCACCACCCTCCCAGCAGCCCCTCATCAAGTTGCTCCTGCCCCCTCACCCTGGAGGGTGAGCATCTCCTTCGCCCCAGGCACCTCAGGCCCTGCCCCAGTGTGCCCTGCTGCCCTGAGTGAGGAGGCTATTGACCTCCTGAGATACATCTCTGTAGGGCAGTCAACCATTGTGAATGCCATCCAGGGGCTGGCACCCCAAATGCAACAAACTAATGCATTCTCACTGGCTTGTTGGTCCAACAGAGATCGATCCAGGCCCTGGCCTCCTCTCTGATGGCAGCCACAGTCCCTGTTTCAACCCTCCCCCCTCCAACTTCCTCTTCCCAATCCCATTCCCCTCAACCCCAACCTATCCCAAGCACACAGACAGACGAGCATGCACACAAGAGAACACATAAGAGTGGCACAGGCAAACACAAGCACCACACATCATCTCACAGGCACTCACACAAACACCATCCAGATGCAGACATACCAACATGCACAATTTCCACTGTCTCCCCCTTCTCCTCCTCCTCCTCTTCTACCTCCCTCCCAGATCCGTCTACAGTCACACCTGCATGCACTACATTCTCATCCACTAGCAGCATCACCACCACACCTACCAGAACACACACTTCACTGGCAGACACCTCCACAACAGCCATGCACATGTCCCCTGTGTCCTCTCCTACTCTGTCTGTCCCCCCTCCTAAAGTCCATAAACGCAAGCACTCAGACACCCAACAGCCATCCACCTCACAACAGCATCCAGACCATGCACCTGCACCCAAAATCAGCAGACACCTCCTACAACCACTCCCTCTTCCTCCACTCCAAAACCTTCTCCCTCTTCCCACCCCAATGTCCCTAAGAAGCCTTTCCTCTCCACCATTGACCTCTTCCCTACCCCTCCCCACCCGTCCTTCACATCTGGCCAGGGGGGCAAAAACCCAGGTAAGCACCTCAGCCACCCAGTTCACGGGCCCAGTAGTCTCCACACCCACTCGTGGTGGGAAAGGATCAAGGGCACTTGTGCAGAGGGTGAAGGAGCCTGCACCAGGCAACCTCAAGGAAAGGTTGCCTGCCCTAGCTTCTGCCCGTAAGGACAAGGAGCCAGTCCCAGCTGCTGCCAGGAAGGGCAAGGAGCCAGCCCCAGCTGCTGCCAGGAAGGGCCAGGTGCCAGCCCCAGCTGCTGTTCGGAAGGGCAAGGAGCCAGCCCCAGCTGCTGCCAGGAAGGGCAAGGAGCCAGCCCCAGCTGCTGCCAGGAAGGGCAAGGAGCCAACCCCAGCTGCTGCCAGGAAGGGCAAGGAGCCAGTGGCAAGGACTCAGACGGAGCCCCCACCACCAATCATGGTGGTGCAGCCATCCGAGGCTGCAGGGGATGGGCAGGAGCTTCCCCCCACCACCAGCAGCACCACCACCAACATTGAGCAGCCGTAACCACTGGTGGACGGTATGTAGTCCTACTTCCATGGACTGCTGTGCGGCCTGGCCCCTGCAAATCCAGTGGGAATGACACCCATCTGAGAGACTGTGACCTTGCACTCCCCAGGATCAAGAGCACAGGGCACGATGCCCCCTCCAGAACCAGTGGGTAAGACATCCACCAACCCCAGCCTCCCCAGGATCAAGAGCACAGGGCACGATGCCCCCTCCAGAACCAGTGGGTAAGACACCCACAAGCCCCAAACTCCCCAGGATCAAGAGCACAGGGCATGATGCCCCCTCCAGAACAGGTAGATAAGACACCCACCAACCCCAGCCTCCCCAGGATCAAGAGCACAGGGCACAATGCCCCCACCAGAACCAGTGGGTAAGACACCCACCAACCCCAGCATCCCCAGGATCTAGAGCACAGGGCATGATGCCCCCTCCAGAGCATGTAGGCAAGTCACCCACTTGTGCGATTGTGGCCTTGCACTCCCCAGGACCAAGCACAGGGCATGTTGCCCCCTCCAGAGCATGTGGGCAAATCACCCACTTGTGAGACTGTGTCCTTGCACTCCCCAGGACCAAGCATAGGGCATGTTGCCCCCTCCAGGGCATGTGGGTAAGTCACCCACTTGGGAGACCATGGCCTTGCACTCCCCAAGACCAAGCATGGTGCATGTTACCCCCTCCAGAGCATGTGGGCAAGTCACCCACTTGTGAGACTGTGGCCTTGCACTCCACAGGACCAAACACAGGGCATGTTGCCCCCTCCAGTACCAGTGGTCTTGTTCCCCCCTGTCCTCATGAGGTGCCTGCCTATTTTCCAACTGATGCCCCCGCAGTGTACTCTCTGTGTTGGTGCAGGTGACAAGTGGGGCCTTGGACTTTGGCCTGTGGCCCTGTGGCCCACGCACACTGAGGACTGAGCAGTGTCCCTTGAACTGCACATTTGTATATACCAGTTACATTGCATAGTTCTTATTTCTACTGTGTTGATCTTATTACACTCACTTTGGTAAATTCATGTTGTCCTTGCATTTTTAATCCGAGGTACGGGGTATATATATTTTATTACTGCAGCTGATTGTGTGTATGGTGTTGGGGTGTGTGTTGTGCGTGTGTGTGTCACTCTCTTTTTCCTCCCTACTCCCTTGTGTGCTAGATGGCTGTACTCACCGTCGTCATCTTTGCCGTTGTTGGTGTTCGTGGTGGAGCAGCACGTAGAAGACCATTGGGAAGACATGCAGCTGGGGCACCATGGCGGCGTGGTTGTTCCCTGTGTCTCCAATGGCGAGTCCTTTCACTTCTGTGCAGTGTTTCTGCCAGGCTTTTGATGTTGTTGGTACTGCCCCAGAAAAGGTGGCGGATTTCAGGGTCTTAATACGGTGGGTAGGACATTGGCTTCCGCTTGGCTGTAGGTTGCTACGGCCGTGTTGGCTGTTGTTTTTGCCCTGGCAGTCGGTGTGGTAAAGTGACTGTCTATCTGAGTTCTCACCGCCATGGTCATAATTTGGCAGGAGTTACCGCCAGCCTATTGGCGATATTACCGCCACTTTATCACCGTCTGCCAGGGTTGTAATGAGGGCCATAATTCTTTTCTCCATCTATTTTCGTGCTCACTAGCAGTGAGAAAGCCACGAGCGGTGTCTATTTGCATTGGTTCCCCTTCTGTCGCTTCTCTCAATTCAGATCAAGACTTTTCAGAGTGATGGATGATGGTGCGTGGGTTCCATGCATGAGAAGGTCCACGATTCTTTCTCTTTTCTAGACGGCGTTCCTGTAGACGATACTCTATGGAGAGTGCTAAATCTATCAAGCCTCATCAATCTTCCAGTCTAGTTGAATGCACTAGTTCATCCTTTATTTCTTCTCGAAGACCTCCATGAAACAGAGTCACAAAAGTACGTTCTACCCATGTCGTCTCTGCTGCCAGTTGTCTAAAATGTGTTTTATATTGTAGAACATCTTGGGTACCTTGCTGAATATCACATAAAGCTTCCTCTGCAGATGACTCCAATCCCGGGCGTTCAAACATTTGTTTAGATGCTGCAACAAAAGCTGAATAGTCAGACAGCACAGGGTCATTTGAGGCTACTAACAGAGTCACCAAAGCCTAGGCAGGACCAGACAGGGCACTGATTAAATATCCCACTTTCGTTTTATCTTGCGCAAATTGAGGTGGTTGGAATGCAAAATAGACTGTCAAAGCATCGAGGAATTCTCGTAACTTGTTTGGGTCTCCTAAAAAACGTGGCGTATTAGCAGAGACAGGGAGAACAACTGTTGTTCAGGAAACCAAGGCCTGTCGTAAAGCCACATTTTCATTTCGTAGCTGTTGCAGTGTCTGGGCTTGCTGTTGAATGGTTAAGAGTAATGAGATTGGTTGGGATCTGCAGCAGTTGTTGAGGTATTCTCCATATTGCTCGATGAGGTCTGGATCTTTTGGCGCTGCAATCTGTCACAGGCTACTCGTCGTTTATGTCTCTAGCCAACTGGAACTGCAGAGTGGTCTTGATCTTTGTAGGTTCTGCCTTGGCCAAGGTAAGGGTGGCCCTTTCTGGTAGCCATGATGCTGCTGACGATGGAACGCCAAAGGCAGTCCATGCCCTCCAGAAGGAGTCTCAGAGAAAAAAAAATCCAAAGGGAAAAAACCTCTATGGCTAGAACTCCCTGGAATAAAAAATAAGCAAAAAGGTAAGTCTTCCAATAAGAAAACAAATACTGGAAGAAACTGGAACATGCGAGGAAAAAAGCTGGAGAAAAAACAACCGGAGTGAAGATTACCACCAAAGGAAGTGTTGCAGCGCAAGAAGAACAAGAATCACACTCCTTATATACCCTAAAACAGGAAATGACAGACAGGAAGAAAAAAGACATCATGTTGGATTGGGAAAAGAGCACAGGAGAACATAGAGAGAGGTGCCATCTTGGAAAAGGGTCTTAAAGCATGCAGGGAAAAAAGGGTAGAAGCAAGGCATGCTGGGATAAAGAAGAACATGGCTTCTAAATGTAACAAAAAAGAAGAAAAAAGAAAAGTAGAAGGAAGAGAAAAGAAGAGATAAAGAACAGGCTGCACCAGGTAAGTGAGGGGTCAGTGGTGCCCACTCCTAATTTCCAGGGCACGCAATGCCCAGAAGTCGCCGAGGCCCAATGCCCACTTTGGGGCCTCGTGTGAGAAAATACAGGACAGAAGGGGCGCGGCACGCCTGGCCGCCAAGAACATAAACCGTGGCTCCAGGCGTGCCCCAAGCCGATCAATCTGCTCGGGTCGCAGAAGTTCATGAGTCTCCCTTTATGTGCCCTTACAAGTCATGTAACAAGGGCTTTTGTGTCTGGTCACATTATGAGTTTGGAAATTACATGAGTGAAGCCCACAGGGCTTTCATTTTTGGGATGTTGTTTGAGGGAAATGTGAGTTGGATAGGTATCATCTTAGTCAGACTTTGTAGCATATTTTGATGCTTGGCCTCACCTTCAAGTTTGCAAAAGGTAATACTTGCACTGAGGGACTCATGTTCATTAGTGAGGCCCTTCTTCACTGGCCTCAGCTTATGCTCAGCAATCAAAGTAATTGCTGACTTTTGAACAGACTAGCACTATAGCAGTATATGCTCAGCAATATGATCAGCATAGTATTTGAAGCTAGACAAAACCACAAAGGGCACAGTGCTGTTCTGCACTTGTTACGCACCACTGGGTGAGCTTCTGGATTTAAAGAAAACATACGTTTGACAAACGGGTGTGTGGAAGAGATCAGACAAACTACATTTCCAAAAGCTCTCACTAGATGAGACTGGGTGCCAGATGTTAAGCCAGGAGAAATTAAACTGCAAAGGGAAAGCAAGCTGTTCTGAACTGTTGTCCAGATGTGCAGCTGCACCCCTGTCATCTTGCATGTAGGCGCTTCTGCTTCCGCTCCTGTGGTGATCCTTGTCTTCCCAGCAACTCTAGTCATCATGATGAACTTGATCCTCATCCTCATCCTTTTGCTTCTGGTGGTCCTGGTCCTCCAGTTGGTTTTGATCCTAGCTGACCTGGTTCAGTTGATGTCCTCTCCTCCTAGTCAAACACGTTATCCTTCTGGTCCTAGTTCTCCTCTTCCTCTTTCTACCAGCCCTTCTGGTGGTTTTGGCCCTAGTTATCATGGTTCTCCTCCTCCTCTTCCTGGTCTTCATGGTCCTTGCCCTTCTGCTTCCCCTACTGGCCTTCCTCCTCCTCCTCCGTTGTCTTGGTAATGGGAACAATCTCATCCAATCATCGGACTGTAACCTTGAGAGTATGACCATATTTTCATGTGGATCAAAACTTTGGTCTCAAATAATGTTCCTATCTCTTTTCAATGTCAGAATTTCTCACAGTGTTCCATGATGGAAACACAGACATCTTCCAGACCCACCTACATCTTATCAGCTATCCCTCCCCAAGATCATTCCCTCTATTCCAACACGGACGCAGTCACTGTTGGCTCCCTGTCACTTACTCCAACCGAGGATTTTTGCCCTTCCCTCATAATCCACTTATTCGACCTGCCCCTAGCTCATATAGGTGAAGGAGCTAATACCCACAGCACGAGAATTGTCAACAGCCTCAGCCCAGAGATATTCATGATCAATAATTGTCTGCCTTCAATCAAGGATAGCCTCCCTCCTACCCCTTCTGCTACCCAATGGGTGACCCCTTCAATCACTCTGACCTCCAGCAGGCTTTCAGTGACCTCTTAAAGTATGTGATGCCCATTGCAGGCACTCCTATGAGACTTCGTCCTACCACCCTTCCTATCATCACTTCCAGTAAACCTTCTTATATAACTCATCCTCCAATTATTTCCCCTATTACATCCCTCACCATCTTTGATCCTTCAGGTTTTTTGACAACTTCCTATGCCCGGGGGCTCTTGTAGATCTTCTGTCCCTAGACCACATTACACTCCTATGGATATTGACGACTCCCTCTTCCCTGGAGGAAAAACTTGTTGATCTTAGTCAAGACATTCAACTAGTTAAAGCTGATCTTCAGAACCTTATATACATCACCTGGGAAGCTTTGGAATCTCAACCTGTTTGCCTAGGTTAATAGAACCCCACACAGATAATTCTAATTGATGCACAAGGAGATGGCCAATCTTGTCCTGGCATGAGACATTGATGAAGGAGAACACACTGAACTTGCATTGGAGAGCTCAACTCCACCTCAATCCCACCCCCAGACCCCTCAGGGTTACAGACCATCTATATGATGCTGACATTCACTCTCTCCTGTTATCTTATACCATTACACATAAGGATTCATCACCCTCACTGTCACTATCCAGACTATGCCCACCAACCCATTCAGAGAACACAATCTCAACTGTAGAACCGTGAACAAGTATAATCTTCTACAAGTCTCTATAACACATCAAGAAGCATCAGTAACCAAATCTCATCTCATGTCTATTCTTCCTAACTGCAGGTCAGCAGTAAGACTTGCAGCTGACATCGCAAACCTCATTCTCACACACGACTTTGACCTTCTAATCTTATTAAAAATGTGGCTCAATGATACCTTCTCACCCATTCTACACATTCGAATTCCACTCAACAATGACATCATTAAACTGCATAAAACTGGAAGAGCAGGGAGTGATATAACATGTTTTACCGCTCAATGCTCACATTGAATCATGCTCAAATAGTTCCAATGCCTTCTTGTCAATACCTTTGTATCGAAATTCAATGACAGGTATGTGTGCAAACCCCACATAATTTCACACCAACCTACCTTTCATTGAACAAATAATGGAGACCATGTCCTCTAACTTGGAATAACACTTCAATCAGATCTTCCTTTGGTATTTCAATATTCACTGGAATGACTCAAATGACCCCATACTGAACACATTTAAGGCCTCCTTTACGGATCTCAACCTTACGGTGGCATTTAATGGTCCAGCACATAATAGAGGCTTCACCCTCGACCTAATGATTCCTAAGGATAATGCCACACAACTTGAGTCCATAACCCCCTGTGACTGGTCAGATCACTTCCAAATCTCCTTCCTCAGCTTGGAAAAGGTGTTGGCGAGAAAGGGACAACCTCTTGACTGGAGAAATGATAATCTAACCAATCTAACTTCTATTAGCAACAAAATACTACCTCCTCCCACACACATGATGAATGTGACTGATTTTGCTGAGCATTACATCCAATCCATGTCAGACATAATTAATACAATTGCTCTGAAAAAGCTTAAAATACCCAGCAGACATGCGACATCCTGGTTCAACAACACCCTAAATGAAGAAAGACACAATTTAAGGCTTGCTAAGACATCATAGAGAATCTCTCCTTCCATCTCACACCTAAAGCACCTGAGGTCATCAAGAAGCTCCTGCAACAAACACCATCCGTAGTTCAAAAGAAGACTACTTTATGGTGCAACTAGACAATGCCAAAAACAGACCCAAAAAACTATTCAAGATCATCAAGCAATCTACCAATCCAACCAACACTCTGTAGGTAAGGGGTCAATGCCAAGCGGCGAAGAGTTCTCTGTCAATTTTACTGATAAGAAAAGGAGAATAGAATTAGAACAGCAACTCTCCTCTCAGCTTCTGCCAAACCAGGTCGAGCCCCAGCCTCCACCCAGTGCAACAGCTGGTTAGATCCCCTCTTACTGGCTTTGATCTCTACACTTTCCATCCAATTACCAACTTTCTGACACTATTAAAGCTAGTACAAAAAAGGTGTACACTTGCAACTATGCAACTACATTGAGGAGTTTCAACTCCTAGACCAAAGTAAATCTGGCTTCAGAACTGGACAAAGCACTGAAACGGCTCTAACTCACATTGTTGATGGTGCCTTGAGACCACTAGACCAGAAAGAACCCTGCCTCATTATACTTCTTGATCTCTCCTCTGTGTTTCATACGGTTAAACATGACAGCATGACTGACAGGCTTGAGAGAAGGATAAACCATCCGGCACTGTTTTAAGCTGATTTGAGTCGTTCCTTCATAATAGATCCCAAAGAATCAAAGTGAATCAAACTCTATCTGACATTACTCCGGTTACAATTGAAGTTCTTCAAGGATGAACTTGCCTACCCATGCTATTCAATCTGGTCATGGAACCCCTCACCAAAATTCTTAAGCTCTTAAACATTCATTACCACATGTATGCTGATGATACACAATGGTATTTCAAAAATTCCTCTCCCAAACATATCAAAGCACTCAACTGAACCTTACTGAAAACCCAACAATGGTTGAAAAGGAATCACATCTTGCCTAGTACACAAAATGGAATACCTCTTGATAGCCCCTCACAATCACGCTATCACAATAGAACAACGGCTCAAACAACTCCTACCTTTCAACTGTTCCCCCAATTAATTGACTCTACTAGATTGTTATGTATAATGGTGGACTACTACCTGAATATGCAAGATCATATCAGTGCAACCACCAGGGAAGCCATTTACCAAATGAACACACTAAGGAAAATCAAATCCTTCCTGCCTCCTGATGACTTTCAGATTGCAGTACAGTCCCTCTTCCAATTACATTAAGGAAGGCCTACCAAAAGTAAATTTGGCCACATTAAGGGCCACTTTGAACTCAACTGCTAGGCTGAACACAGGATCCGGAATATTCAACCACATCACATCAGATCTAAAACATAATAAATGGCTCCTGTTTGAAGCAAGAATACAATTAAAGGTAGCTTGCATGATGCACAAGGCCATTCACCTTAACACTCCTTTCTACCTGGCCAAAAAAACTTGAACTATCTGGTGGAAATTGTACCTCAAGAAGTGCTAACACCCTGCTGTTGAAACCACAAAAGTTTATCAAAAAAACAATTTACAGCCGCTTCTTCTCTGGTCTGGCCTAGCCCAAAGAATATGTAACGCACTACCTCCTGAAACTAGGACAAACCCCTTCGCCTACCTCCTTCAAAAAAGAAGTAAAAATGTTTCAGATGAATAGATTCCCTTATTAGCAGTCTTGAATTCACTCAGCTGTACTATTTTCCTGTGGACACCTCCAGTTCTTGGATTTAACTGGCATATTGCTATATTGTGTCTGTATATACTGTACTTGTTCTGTTCCTTGCCTATTACTTGACTACAATATGTACAGCATTCTGATACCCTGACGGGTCATGTTTGTGCTACATAAAACTCCTCAAATAAATAAATAACCAAGCTTTGCATGTAGTTAGGCCGAAAAGTGAAGAATAGGATTTCCGTCTGATTAATATTGTATATTATTCTAAAACTCATCCTCTGTTCTGCTTTAACTCTCCTGCCCTGGTGGGGTGTTGTGTTTCATTGGGCGCATTAGCAAGCCTAATTCAAACTAAAAACGCACAATATCCAATGTAATAATAAAGCGCACTCAGGGTTGCGGTAGCTACCTTCTTTACTGTAAATGAATGCCCAGTTTAGCAGATCAGTGTGGAAGCAAATCAGTGCATACGAGAGCGGAAAAACGTTGTCATATCCTCAGAAATGATGAAACATCAACACAGGACTAGGTGCATTACACAGGCAATCTTTAGTCACGCTCTTTACAGGACAGCAAATGGCTGACGTCATCAGAGAGCATCATGACTGCAGGTCTTTGTACATTGAGTACTCGCCCCTTCTGCCCACTTTATGAATATGCCTTATCTTTGCACCTCACTTCTGACCCATGCTTCACAGATGGCACACATTAGAAGTAAAGTGTCGGCATGGACATCACTCAGTGCAATATAACAGGGCTATTAATGTGTTTTAGCTTATCTATGAAGTACCTCGTCCTCACCCACTACAAATCTGTGGTTAAAGAATTGCGTGTTATGTCCCCAGTTTTTATCCATTATGGGAAGTCTGGGCAAATTGAGGTAGTTACTAGGTGAGGTGTGTAGAGATTACATGAATTTGGGGGACACCGGAGCTGATTCTGTGGGTCTCTGAGAGGCAAGTCTACCTTAGGAGCTCTCGCTGCCAGCAATATAGTTTAAGAGGGACTGACATTCAAAATTAAAGCAGTATGCCAGTTCTGGTGACTTGAAATGAGATATCTAGCCTCAGTGTAGCATTAGGAAGGTTGTATTATTGGTTCCATGCCAGTCACTCGGTTTAGGTGACATTTTAGCTATGTTTTCACTTTTTATTCCAACGAGAGGCCATCAAAAGACAGCTGGTACTCTTCTTCACCCCCCCCCCCCTACATTTTGCTCCAATGGTGCCACTCAGCAGCATCTTGGAGAACAATTATCGTTGTACTCTCTATATTGTAAACACCTTCGCTGGCATAGCAAACGAAAAACAGTTATCCCTTCAAGCATTTCTAACAAAGGAAAAAATGCAATTGTCCACCAGAAGTAGTTCCGGTGATAGATCTCCTACTGACGCATGAAAGCCTTTCTTTCCACATCCTCCCAAGCACCATTGATGATATCCGGCTTCGCCACCCACCTCCCTGGCACTCATACGTCCTGTGCTGCTCCTTTCTGACCTTTCCTCACAGTCACTCTAGCCGGATCTTTCCCAGACAGGCACTCCCTACGAGGCAGCGGAGGTGCTTCCACACTCAACTACTTCCTCCTGGTGGGAGCAGGAGCTAGCTCTCAGCATCGAGTAGGAGTTGGGAGGTCAGCTGCATCAAAGTTAATTTTCTTTTAGAAAAAAGTTGATGGTGCACGTTTTTGCTTCTACATAATGCATGTGTGCAAATGAGAGTATTTGTGTGTGTTCACAAGTGTGTGTCGGCATGCATTAAAAGAAAATGAGCATTGTGCCAACTGTCCACACTCGCAGAATGGTGGCTGTGCCACAATAGTGGTAACTCTTACTGACATAGGGGGTATCCATAACATGTTACCATTTGACACCATGGTAAAATCCTTTGCATGGCATAGTGGTGATAATTCTTGGCAATTTTTAGCACCTATGGGAGGATACTCATTACCCACCCCAGCAAAATGATTGCTCTTGAATCACAGTGGCATTGTCTGGACACGTGGACATTGATGGCAGGGCTTAAACAATTGATAAAATCCTTTGATGTTCCCCACTCCTGGTACAATGTTGGCCCTAGCAGAATGATGGCAATTTCTAGGATATTGTGGGCATCCATTGTATCATAGTACCTACTGCTAACATAATCAATGTACTGACAAAGTGAAGTAATTATTGACATGCTGCACACTTCCACACACTGTTGTGCTCACTCGTGGTGCAATGGGAGCCCAGGCAGTATAGTGCACAATTCTTGGCATATTGTGGACATCCATTAAATACTGTTGCCCAACTAAGTCAAACTGTTCACCATGGCATAATGGTGGCAATCCTTGGATGTTTATGGCTATCAATATGACAATCCTGCAGTACTGGGCTAATCGTTGCCATATCATGTGTATCAACTGCACAGTGGTGGTAAGTCTGGTTGTATGACAGAACCACGCATGGCAGAACCACACGTGGCTTAACAACACAGTCGGAACCATGACTGCGTCTTTACCAAGCATGCCTTTACCATGCAAGCCTTTGCAACGAATTTCATTGTAAAAGCATGCTTAGTAAAGGTATATGTGGTAACAGCATGCAGGTTGTATGGTACAACCCCCGCTCCTGTCCTGAACCCTTAAACCTACCCCATCCTGTCCCAAAAAATACCCTGCCCGGTCCTAAAAACCAGCCTGTCCCCCAGGCTCTTCCGTAAACCCTAAACCCTACCCTACCCTGTCCTAAAAACAACCCCACTGAGTCCTAAAAATTACCCCACCTGCCTACTCCTACCATAAAACCTACCCCCCCGTCCTAAAAACTACCCTGACTCCCCCACCCAGAAGCCTATAACATAACCCGCCATGTCCTAAAAATTACCCGACCCCTGCCCTGAACCCTAAAACCTACCCCACTCTGTCCTAAAAACGACCCCAATCCCCCAACCCTACCCTGAACCATAAAATCTACCCCACCCTCTTCTAAAAACTACATGAACACTAAATCCTCCCCTGCCCTGTCCTAAAAACTACCCCGACCCCCCCTCCTCCATCCTAAACTCTAAAAGCTACTCTGCCCTGTCCTAAAACTTCCCCACCCTGTCCTAAAAATGACCCCGGCCCCCCATCCCAACCCTAAAACCTTCCCTGCCCTGTGCTAACAACTATCCCAATATCCTGCCCCCACACTGAACCCTAAAAGCTACCCCGCCCTGTCCTAAATCTGCCCTACCCAGCCCCACTTAAACAGCTGCCGCGTTACTCTACCCCAACACCCCGCCTTAAGCCCTAAAAGTTACCCTGCCCTGTCTTAAAAACGACCCCTACTTCCCTCCCCCACCCTGAACCCTAAAGCCTACCCAACCCAGTCCTAACGCTCCCCACCCGCCTCAGCCCCATTTACTCGGCTGCTGTGTTCGTCTCCAAGCTGTTCCCGCTATGTGCCTGAACCATGCATATGCATGGTGTTTAAACCACAGATTTGCGTGGTTCAGGCCCATGCGTTGTCAGTCAAGCGTGGTAACGTGTGTGTGGTTACGGCTTGCGTGGCTCCGGCAGCATAGAAATGGCCGTCTCCCATTCTTGACCCAGTGGTCACATACAGCAAGTCCCCACACTATCATATTGTTGGTGATTTATTGGTGGTAATTCCTGGCATATTTTGGAGCGGCAAGGTATCATGGTGCAAAAACACAAATGTACATTATAATAAATATATTAACGTCTAGTGAGGACAGGAAACAGCGCAGATGAACATGCCTGATGCATACACTATTTCACTTGCTTAGTCAACCTCTTTAAAACCTAGATTGAATAAGTCTTTGGCAATGCCCACGTTGTGACCATACAAGGGCCTAATTATGTTTTTCTCTTAATTTCGGATTTAGGGGTACGGATATCGGCGGGCCGAATTCTCTGTATCTGGCCGGTATACCTGCGGTTCAAATAGGAGTCATATTGTGATAACTCTATATGGAATTACAAGTGGAAAGTAAAAGGTAGAGAGGAAGGTCAAAATATTTAAGTATTTAAACGTTCCAAAATGTAAATTAATCTCCGCAATTTTGAGAGTTCTCAAAACTAATGTACCATATTTTGGAAACACAGGACATGAAAATCACCATACATGATGTATGTAACTGTAAGAGTAACACAAATATGCTTAAAAAAACATTGCAAATTACATGTCGATAAATATAAATGAACATGAGTAACTAAATGCGTGCATTACTAAACAGCCAACACTGGGATCCCACAAGACCGTTAAGTACTTCGGTGCCTCGTCAGGGTTAGTAGGCACTTACAATACGAATACAATACATTCAATGTCTGCCTAATCTAGAGATAGTATACATTCTTGAATCGGTTCTTCTATACCTCTAAACAAACTCAGATGTAGTTTTTCGATTGGCATGTTGTTTGAAGGCGGACTCCAGAGTTTTATAATGCTAATAGAAGATAGATCAGTTAGATTGAAGGACAGTACAATCACGACAGACGACAAATGGCTTCAGAGGTAGCAGTCGACGAATTGAAGCTTATCGGAGTCTATAGAGGAGTGAGTTCCAACGTCTCATATAAAATAATGGGGAAAGCACTTTAGCTTAGAACATAATGCTGTTTAAAGAAACAGCGCTCGGCCTGCAGAATTATAATCTCCTTGTCGGAGAGCGCTGCTATGAATGTAAATATGAAACGGAATCCATCTCACGGTTCAGAGCCCGCCTAGCCCAGTGACTGCTCGTCACCTCTGCTAGTTATTCGCTCGTTTCCAATAATTAATCCCGCCATGATGGGCTGCTTTGCTGGCATCGCAGCTGGAGCATGGCAGCCGAAAGACAGCGACGTCCGACGCAGACGGCGCCCTGGGTCGCAAATTAATTCAACGATATGTTTGAAGGTTTATGCATCTGTTTCATTGCGCAAGAGCTTTTTCCGTGGCAAGATATATCCTGGCGACCCAGGATCATATCCGCCAGTTTCTGATACTGGGGATTGCTTTACTGCTTTCATTACCCTGCAGTGGTGGCCTCAACATTTTGAACAGGTACAAAACCTAGGGCCAGATGTATTTTGCGTATCGCATTTTACGACATGAAATACCGAATCGCTATTTGCATATCGCAAATTGCGAGTCCGAAAAGCGACTCGCAAATACAGATTCGGAAATTCACGTCGCAAATTGCGATACGCACATTGCGACACGCAAAACCATGTCGCAATTCGATGCATCAAAAAAATCCCAAATTGCGAATTTTCGCAGAATGGCCTTTTGCACATGCAAATTACCACGGATTGAAACCAGGTGGTAACCAGGTGCAGCCTATATAAAGAGACCCAGAATGCATCAGCCTCTTTTCTACAATGGCTGCACTCTGTGTCATGGCGAGGAGAATGAGGATTTTGGCAGGTTTGAGGAGAGGGAGGAGGAGACAGGAGCGCATTTTCAGGCTGCGCATAACCCTTTTTGACCAGACTAAGGAGGAAATATTTGAGAAGTACAGGTTGAGCTCAGCCATGATACTTGACCTGATAGCTGAGCTACAACCCATACTGCAGCGCACAACACACAGGACCAATAGCATACCCACCCATGTGCAGGTATTATGCTCCCTGCACCAACTAGCCTCAGGGAGCTATCAAGGGGTCATAGCAGCAGCTGGAGGGGTATCACAGAGTGCCCTCTCTAGATTTTTCAATGCATTTCCAAACGCCATAGTGAGCAGGATACACCAGTACATCAGAATCCCCCACACCCCACAGGAAATACAGCAGACAAAAATAGATTTCTACTAGATAGTACAGTTCCCCCACGTCCTAGGTGCCATAGATGGGACACATGTTGCAATCTGTCCACCATCAGCCACAGAGTATGTGTACCGCAACCGTAAATACCAACATTCAATGAACATACAGGTGATATGCAATGCCTCCTACATCATAACTGATCTCGTGGCCAGGTACCCAGGAAGCACACATGATTCATACATCTTTCGCCACAGCTAGCTTCACACAAGACTGCTAGCTGGGGAATTTGGTGAAGGATATCTACTAGGTATTTTCCCTCTTTAGAATGGTGCATTGATGGCAGTATGACGTCAGATGGCTCAGCTACTCATTATACCCTCTGTTCCTTCCAGGAGACACTGCCTACGAAGTGCGCACCTATATGATGATGCCCTACCTAAATCCTGCAAAACCAGCAGAGCTGAGATACAATTCAGCACACAGGGAAACCCGCAATGTGGTGGAGCACAACTTTGGCCTGTTGAAGAGTCGCTTCCTGTGCATCCACAAAAGTGGAGGGGCACTACATTACAGCCCGGACACGACCTGTAGAATAGTGACCACATGTGCGATCTTGCACAATATAGCTACCACGAGGGGCATACCTGTGGAAATATCGGAGCCAGACTCGGATGAGGATGATGATCCCATACCACCCCTACAGCCAGCAGATAGGACCAGTGCAACAGAGGGCAGGCAAAGGCGTGCTGACATCACGCACAACCATTTCAGATGTAAGTTATGACAACACAACCTCACTGACATGTATTCCGGTAGTTAGCCCCTTTATTGCCTTGACTTCAGGTAACATACGTGTGACTAGGACACGAGTCTGTACATGAGTCAGACATGAGCCATTAACAGTGTCGCACTATTGTCATCATAGTTTACTGTAATTCTATATGTGAAGGTAGTCCCCTGTGGCCCTCAATGTCACTTTTTACTACCACGCATCCCACTTGAGTGCGCAGTGGCCTCCCTCGCACCTCTTGGTTCAGGCTCACAGGCAGTACTGTGCCTGGCACTGCGACACCTAGGAACCATCACGGACACTGCAAGACTGCTGAGGCTAGATGACTCCTCAGTATCCCCAACTCCCAGGTCGCTGGGTGTAGCACTGCGTGCTGTCAGTATAGCACCCAGAACGTTGGTAATTTGCACCAATCCCTGGGCAACATTCCGACTGCTATGTGCTGCCTCCACCTGTGCGGCCACAGCACGCCGTGATATCAGGGCAGTAGATGTAGCTAGACGATTTACAGATCTGCAAAAGCCACTGAACACACCCATGAATTGCCTTTCGCGCCTGCGGTGGCTAACTCGCTCATGCCTGATCTCAGTACAGAGTTCCTTAATAGCATTTGTCAGTTCTTTGGTGTTCTCCACGGCTGTTTGCTGTCCCTCATGCAGCTTGGAGATGTTTGTATTCAGACACTCCAACTGCTTGGGCAGCCCCCCCATATTGGCATTGTGTGACTGCAACTGCCTGTGCATTGCCCTCATGTTTTTGTTTTGCAGGCGCTGCACTTCGAGCATGGATGCTTCCAGTCCCCCAAAAAATGATGGGCCCTCACCTACATCTGTGTACTGTGTGCCTGCATCGTGAGGCCTCCTGCGGGGAGTTGAGTGGCTGCTGGGACAGAGACTGCTGCCTTCCGTTGGATCCAGGTTCTGGGGATGGAGTGTGGCCTTCATCACGCATGTCATCGGAGTCCAGGTTCAGATCGTGGAGAGGTAACACCCTTGCCCTGCGTCTGATTGGTGCTATACACAATGACTCGCTGGGGTTGGAGTCGGACAGAAGCTGTATTTCTGCATCCCCCACATTGGCACATTCTGCTGCTGCTGGGCCTGAGCCATCTGCAACGACAATTTGCAGCATGTCATTTATGTATGTATCACCAAATGTGGCACAATGTTAATAAATGTACACTTACATCGTATCACTATGTACTGGGTGTTTTGTTCTTCTGGGTGTCGCTCTACTACATTGCATTCTATGTGCTATTTACAGCTCAGGGTTGTGGACTACCACTCCCATAAGGCATTGTTGTGCCGCATGTAAGATGTGGCAATACACTACTTATCACAATGCTTTGCACTAATTGCTATTTCCTCAGGGGCATTTGTACATGCACATGTGGGGTTACATATAATTATTGGACTTACCTTTACTGGTGCTGGGTGTGCCGGACGTGTCAATGTCAGTGACCCCACTGACAGCTTCTGGAAGCAGTGTGGACTCCACCAGGTCTTCCATGGGGGTGGAAGGTGTCTGGGTGGATGGTCGGTCCGCCTCCTGTGCTCCTTGCCTCCTTTAGCCTGCTGGTCATCCTCTGCTTGGCACGGAAACGCAGGTCATACCACCTCTTGCGTATCTCTTCCTCTAAGAGCTGCGCAACCCCCACTGCGCAGATTTGGGTCTGGATGTCAGCCCAGAGTTTTCCCTTCTCACTCTCTGGTTCCTGGAGTGAACTCTTCCCAAATAGCCGGTCATGGCTCCTCACCACCTCCTCAGTGAGCACCTCCAATTCTTGCTCACTGAATTTGAGCTTCCTCTTCCTCTCTCCCTTCTCCTTCCCATTACCAGCATTGGCCATGTTGATGTCAGGTCCTGGCTTGCTCACAAACTTGCTCCCTGGGGCTGGTCTGTGACTCTCTGACTGCTCCTGTGGGTGTGATACCTGGAAACAGCCTGGGCTGACTCACTTCCTGCTTGTGATGTCATCAGGCTGTGCTAGGTGTCCGTTTTTGCAATTTGCGATTTTCAAATACCGAATCGCAAATATTTTTACGATTCGGTATTTGGTCCTCGCAATTTGCATTAGCGATTTTTAAGAAATCGCTATTTCCGACTCGCAATTTTGTTACATGGCATTTTGCGACTCAGAAATAACGATTTCTTAAAAATCGCTATTTCCAAATCGCAAAGGGCTTTTTTCATACATCTGGCCCCTAGTGCAAGGCCTGGCGGGGCGCACTGAAGGCATTTGTCCATGGTAGTGGCTGGGCTTTGCCAAACACCAATGGCCTACTGACAACTGAATCAGTACAAAATAATCAACTAAAACTTCAGAAATTATTAAATCATGCCAAACCTTAATTACATGAAACTCCTGTGATTATGCCTTTAGTTCATGGGGCATAATTACGCGCCATTCGCCGGCAAGATTTACCACAAGCGCACAGAAGTAATGCTAATAGCCAGAACGTAAGCAGCTGTTGCTAACTTTATTTGTGTTTTTTTGCACTAATATTTACTACGAAATATTTCCTTACATCAAAAGTTCAGAGGTATGCTTTTGATGCTAACAATAGCACTAAAGGATGGATTTTCATTTTGTGTAATTACCCATAATTTTGGGTAATTATACATTTCCATATTTGCATGAAAGCAAATTAAGCACATTTCACACATTCCTAATATCAACTAATTGTAGAACAGTTTAGTTTCTGAGCATAATTGTCCAAAAAATCATTATCCAAGACTGAGGGCCCGATTACAACTTTGGTGGTCGGAAAACCCACCTGCCCTATTAGGAGTTTTCCACTGGGGTGACCAGTGGAAACCCTGGAAATATGTTGCGGCATTGGACTCGGCTTCACATAGAGTGGAGTCCAATGCTGAGCACAGGGGACTCCATAGCACCCTTGGAATATGCACTGTCTGCTGAGCAAACAGTATGCATTCTGACGGTGCTGGGGAGGGGGGGCCCCAGCACTTGTTCTCCACCAGGCTTTTCACGGTGGTTGATCCCCCATGAAAAGGCTGGAGGAGAACATGGTTGTAATCAGCAGGGTGGTGCTCACTTCTGCGCCACCCTGTCTTAACACAACCAAGACTGCTGTCAACTCATCCTGATCAGAGATCCTGGTGGAGATGGCAGTCTTTTGACAATCCGACCGCCAGACTTGTAATGTGGCAGTCGGACCACCTCTGTCGTGGTGGTCCGGCTGCCACTGCGAGTCCTGTGGTCTTGAGACCCCCATACTCATAATCTGGGCCTTAGATTCTTTAAAAGGAGCTGAAAAAATACAGCCATGCATCTGTGTAAAATTAGGTTAGGTGTGTGACAAGGGAAAAAAGGTGGGATTTGTGAGGGAAAGAAGGATTTGAAATAGGAAAGTTAATGTGTGTTTGTGAAAAGGGCATTTCATTGACAGGTGAAGGTGTGAGTCTGTGTGAGTGAGACCGGGATGCTAGGTGGAGTTTGTTAGACAGAAAAGAGGGGAGTGAGAAGAAGATGAGACCATAAGATATGTGTATGGAAGATGTGATACAGAAATGCATCAGAAATAATAGTGAGATGGGATTCAGGATCAGTGTCTGTGTGTGTGTTTGTGTGTGTGTGTGAGAATGGTGTGTGCTGACCTCAAGGAAGTGGGAATGATAAACGGAGCACGGTATCAGAGCATGGACAGAAAAGGATGTGCAAATGAAAAGTGTGAAAAGTGTGAGAAAGGACGGTACACAAGATTTGATGAAGGGGGTTGAATGGTGGGAATTAAAAGTAGGTGGATCATACACTTAAGAAGAGGAAGGGGGGTTAATATTAAAAAAGAGTTTAACAAGCAGAGGATGGTGTGAGACACAGGAGAGCAGGGGTCATTTTTGGGGAAGAGTATACTAGATGGATGAGTAAGCTGCACCAGCAAGGGGGTGAGGGGTTCATATTACTTGTACAAACAGAAAGTGTGTATAATTGGTAGAACATGTGGTATGGCAGAATACTTTGAACTATGGTGGCAAAAATCAATTTTCTGCCAACAGGTGGTTGGACATAGAAGCAGTAGGAAGGAGGAAGGAAGGGAGGGGTAGGTGACATATGGAGGGGTTGAGAGAGTGGGAAAATGAGAAGAGGGTAGGAAAAAGTATGTATAACAGATTAGGTTGGGATAGATGAGAGGAGTAGGAGCCAGGTGGGTGTGAATGAAGGTTGTGTGGGAGCTGAGGGTAAGAGAAAAGGGTGAAAATATAAATGAAGGTGAAATGAGGAAAATTAAAAGAAACTGAAAAAAGGCAGCAATGCAAGCCAAGAGGCAAACATACAAGAGGAAGGAGAAGACCGAAAGAGAGGAATGGGAGGAAAGGTAGAAAGCGAGAAATGCATAGTGGTGGACACAAGCAATAAAATGAGATAAAGAAGAATATTCAATAGTGTAAGGAATATATAGACACAGAAGTGGCAATGGAGGGCGAGAACAAAAGAGCAGCAAAAAGGCTGTTTTGCTTTGTTATTTTGTCTTTAAATGGCAATACTGGACATGTCTCTCCCTCCAAGTCTTCACATCATGAGTATGGAGGGTCATCGACAAATATCATCGACAAATGTGCATGTAAATGGCAGCAGCTGGCTGTCCAGTAGGTGAAATCCACAAGGCTGCCAGATGTGGGAACAGGAGTTACTTGATTAATAGCAGTGAAAGCAGGTCTCTGAGTGACAGCAGGAGGATTTTCACGATGCTGATGCAAAATACCACCTAAGTGATAATAGTGTCATAACTTACATGCTTTGTTACTGTTATGCTATACATGTTCTGTAAGGTGGCAATATTTACACTGAGAGTGCTTGATTTGTATGTGACCTATGATGGGTAAAGCTTGTGCTTCTGTCTCCCTATCAGTACCTGTCTTCTGAAGGAAGGTAGCATGCATTATTTCTGCCCATGAAGTATCGATTCTATGAGGAAGGGATGATCTCACTTCTGATGCCCCATATTAGGAAAAAATAGGGGACATATTGAATGGACTTTTGTAACATGCCCTGAGATCCAGGGACTGTTTCACAACATTTGATATGATACCAAGACTTATAGTCCTGAGGAAGGTGCCTGAACCCATAGAGGCAATGACTACGTTTGCGAAACATGTCAGCAAAAAAGAGAAGAAGGGTCCATTGCTCAACCCTCTTGTTTTTTTTAATTTCTTTTTTAGGGAGACTCCAGTAAAAATAATTTACTCTCATCTATGCACAATTTTAATATAGGACTGACAATCTAACAAAGGGAGAACATAAACGAAGACATAACGGATATAACCTCACTCAGACTAGGGAGCACATAGCTAGAACACTGTACAACCAGTGAAGACTAGGGGTTCCAGTTACCTGGGGTTTAATGTACCTGAATGACTAAAGAGCAGGGGTTACACTTACCTAAAGTAGGAACTCTTTTGCTCTCTAGTAGCCTCACTACCTGCAATTAATTATCACCTTTCTGTTCCTTGTTTAGGAACATTAGGCACGGTAGATGCTTGACTCTCATCCCAGTTGGCGGCCATCTTAGGTTGGTTTTATATGTTTTGCTTTTCACAATATTTGGTTGTCGTTTTTATTTTAATTTTGACTTTGTGTCTCCAGTAGTTTAATCTCAGAGGGTAGCCTGCCAGTGGGACCAGAGTATCTGGGCTCCGGTTCGGGTTTTGCTGGCCCTGGTTTCTTCACTCCCAGCTTGGCTGGCCACACCCCTTACAGGTGGGCTATTTAGTCATGCAAGTTGCGCTGACACAGCAGGTTTCACTTACCTGAAGTAGGAACTCTTCTGCTGTCCAGTAACCTCGCTACTTGCAAATAATCATCACCTTTTTGTTCCTTGTGGCACATTAAGGCCCATATTTATACTTTTTGACGCAAAACTGCGCCGGCGCAGTTTTGCGTCACAAATATTACCGCCAGCTAACGCCATTTTGGTGCGCTGTGCGGGAGTCATATTTATACTTTGACGCACGGCGGCGCAAACCACAGGTGGGAGTCATTATTTTTGACGCACACCGCACGTCAAGTCGTAAAGCAACGACGTTAACGCGGCGGAAATGACTTTGGGGCGATTTACGACACCGCAAACCGGATATGCGCCGTTGTTTTTGATGCAATAGCGTCAAAAAAACCAGTGAACACTGCCATTTCACCAGAGGAGAGCCAAAATGGATCCCAGATGCCACTACAGACCCCAGGAAGATGACAGCAGACCAGGAACCAGCCAGGATGA
Organism: Pleurodeles waltl; assembly: GCF_031143425.1. Taxonomy (NCBI): domain Eukaryota; kingdom Metazoa; phylum Chordata; class Amphibia; order Caudata; family Salamandridae; genus Pleurodeles; species Pleurodeles waltl. The sequence goes on from NC_090442.1 coordinate 757,295,832, forward strand.
CCCACACAAGAACCAGGACACTTTTAAGAAGAAAATAAAGTGTCGCTTTAGTGCAGAGGAGCAGGAAATTCTGGGTAAAGAGGTGACGGAACACCAGCACCAACTGTTTGTCACCTCAAAGTTGCCAATCACTAGGAGAGAGGCTATATGGCAACAAATTGTCGACAAGATTAACAGTGTGGCTGAAATACGCAGAACTGTCATCGAGTGCAAGAAACGCTGGCATGACTGCAAGCGCAGGACCAAGGAAAAGATGGCCAGGAACAGGAAGGCAGCACTGCAGACTGGAGGGGGAGTCCAGCACACCAGGAGGCCCTGGACCACATGGAGGAGATGGTTGCAGCCGTCATCCCTGAGGAGATCGTCACAGGGATTCAAGGACAGGACAGCGCAGACTACCAGGAGACAACGCACATGCAGGGTAAGTCGCACGGGGAATTAAAATGCAATAATGTCAACTGTGAGCAGGGGTGGATACCGACCACCAGATGCATGGAAGTCATCTAATACATGGAGTGGCATGGGTAAAGGGGCACAGCAGGGGGGCATGGCCCGTTCTGAGAAGACCTGGGGCACACCATTACACAACACCAACAACAGTCCCATGGGGGCATGCTGTCATGCCAACGATGGAGCAAAGGCAAAGCCATGCCAGGAGGGAAGGCCACAACGTTAAACTGACATCCCAGCACACGTCAGCCACCATACCCCCTACATTAACTAGGGCCCTATTAACAACCTCTAGCCACACCGACAACTGGAATGTAACTGCGACAACAGTTGCCACTACCACCTCTGCTCTATGTGCAGCTCAAGTAGCCAATGGCAGTAACCTCCCCATGGATCATACACACCTAAATTAGGGGGTGAGGATGACAACTGCAACAATCCCCAGAAACAAGACAAAGGCCCCAGTACTCTCAAATGTCAATGTCCATAGTTGTTGCAAACATCAGCCAATTTCAACAACATTAGGAGCTACACAGCACTAAGGACATACCCATGCTGCATATGTCAGGGTCCATCCTGTGCCTGGGTCACAATGTAACATCCCAAATGTCATACTGCTCAGACAACAGCATTGAGGAGGGGGGGGCACATGTAACTGGTCACTGAAATACACCTGCACAGTCAGAGGAGGAAATAGGACACTGATACGATTATCAGGGCAATCCAATGTAACACACATTCCCCAACATCAGCAGGACACATTACCAATGTCAACATCCAAATCGGATCATAACCTTGCCATGCATAGGATATGCCACATGTCAATTACATTTAAGTGGATGTGAAAGATCAGAGATTGGGGCAGGTCCAGATTGTCAAGTGTGCTGCCAGGGCCATTAGTACACCCACAGCCAGTGAAAGGTCTCACCATGAGAATGGATGTACACGGAGGGTTGAGTAGGACAAGAAGGTGGCAATTCTCTATTTGGCATAAACCAACACCTAGAGGCGATGAGGCTGACAAGTCTGATAACTCAATAACATACATGTGACACACAGGTGGGCCATAGGCCTGGAAGAATGCTTATCTGAAGGACTGGAGAAATTAACACAAAACAAGATCACAAAGTGAATTCATCAAAAGGCAGGCACGTCACATCAAAATTGCCACAACACAGACACACTAATTGTACCCTGTTACATTGCAGAGGAATATGGATCTCCTGCCGATATGCCTGTCCCAGATTTCCCTGATGACATGGATGATGAGCTGATAAACATTCCCCAGGAGACTATCCAAAAGGTCCTTACCACCCTCCAGACCCCACCTTCAGTCACAAGGAGGAGCACAGAACAAGCAGCCATCGCAGCGGAACCACCCACCACCTCAATTGTAAGACCTGCCAGCTCCAATACAGCTGAGGACTCAGACGACACTGGCACCAGCTTTGAGAGAACTGTAGTTTCGAGTACAGCGGGAGCTGGCCAAGGAGGTGCGGCTGGGGATGCAAACTATGGCAGCCAGCCTTGAGGGGATGCGTTTGTGCATGATGTCTAAGGACTACAAGAAACTGTCAAGGAATTCACCACTGCAGTAAGGGAGTTGCCACAACACCTCGCACCCCAAACCTTCCACTGCATGCACGAATGCAATCATGACTCCCTCAGGGCCGACCTGGCTGCCTACCATCGTGATGTGGCTGCTATTCTCAAGAACCAGCAGACCCTCCTAGCTGCAGTACTGCCCGTAAGACCTTCACAGGGAGCAGCAACAGGGATGTCTGACTCCACATCTTCTAACACTGAGGTGTGTGTTGCCCCTTCAAAACCAGCAACAACAAGGACAGAGCAGGCAACACACACATCAGAAGAAGAAGACATGGAACAGATCACATTCACAAGGAAAATGACCCGGAAGCACCAGTCCCTGCCACATGGCCCACATTTACCAAGGTCCTGCGCTTTGTAACTTGCCAGTCTTGCAACAACTTTACTCAAGCACTGTTTTGCAAACTACTGTATATCTTGTCACCCAGCCCAGTGATTGTCTCTCTCCTACTCATTGCCAAATCCTGTCCCTCTGCACTGTCTGAAACATCAACCCCTGCATGTCAAAAGCATTTCCGTAACCCCTTGTGTTGGATCACAATGTAAAATGTCACTATAATGGACTCACAATCATGGACAATGTACAGATAGCACTACAGCACGTTTCAATAAATAGCACTTACACAACAAATCTGTCTCTGGGTAATGTGACATATCAACTGTGAAGTAGATAACTGAAATGTGCCTACTGTCAAATTACGTAGCTTGTCAATACAACCGTCCTGATAATATGTAGTCAGAGAATTCTGCACAGTGCCCATGATTGCATCATACTCTACCCATCCTGAGGGACAAATCTGATGAAGTGGGAAACCATACATTCTGTTGGACAGAAGAAAGGTTCCTCAGGGGATAACTAAGTCATCAAATAGTGGCCGCAAAATGTTGTCAACATGCAAAAATAACACAATAAACATGCCACACTAATCTAAGTAAACACTAAAAAAACTGCATAAATGAAGGTGTCTGAGTTAACATACAAATAGGTAATCATGCCGAACTGTGTCACAAATGATGTATGAGGGGCATGAAGACAAGAATACAAGATTGCCAATGAGAACTCATCTTATAAGGGTGTGTATGATCATCACACTGCAGTCAGACCTAAAACTGTTTGCCCAATATCAAGTCTGGAAGCACTGTTTGTGACTTTCAAAACACACTTATCAACAGAAACACATTGGGATCCATATTAACTGTGATTGGTGGTTGCAACGAAGGGTTGACACTTTGCAAGGTAGCTCTGGGCTAGCTGCCAATCGTACAGCTCAGTTGGGATTTGTTTGTAGCATAGGACACAGATGTTATAGTACAAAATTGATGTTCACTGAATCCAAACCCACGATCAAGTACCATTCAACACATACTATTAAGGGTTAACCAAATATTTATTAAATGCCAATCACAGATGAGGAAACTGAGGGAAAAATCTTACCTACCCTAATCTACCCTGGCTACTCATTACCCACAACTTTCCCTAACTAACCTAAGCTACACTTACTTATCACATGTAACGAAACGTTCTAAACATCTACCCCCACCCCCCTTATGAGACGGGACACATGGAGGACAACACATACTAACCTAAACACATACTATACTATCCTATACAAATATATATTTTTTTGTATTTTTTTGTGATTTTTTATTTTTTTTTAACACACAAGAACCCCAATATAGCCCCCCACCCACCCACCCACACATGTAATAAGTAAAAATAGAAACAAGCACGCCTCCCCACCCCCCACCCACTAACACTAACTAAACTAACAGCCTATACTAACCTAACACTAAGCCCACTAACTATAAGAACAAGGAAAGAGGAGGGAGGGGAGGGAATCATGTCCATAGCAAAAAGTCTAGAGGTTGGCCCTCCGGAGGGTCCTCTTAATGGACTTAACCCGCCGGTTAATGTGCCGCACATCCTGGCTCAGGTAGCTCAACTTGCGCAGCACTTTGTCCATCTTACGATCCATTCAGTTGAAGGCTGCAGGGTCAATAGATGGAGCAGTGGCAGTCTGGGTACCGGTGGAGGAGGTCTGTGTGGGTGTGGTGGCAGGCCTAGTGGGCTGTCCTGCACCAGTGGCAAAGCTGGGGCCTGGAAGTCCAGCAGATGTCGGACCAACAGTGGCAGCTGTGGGTGGGGCCACCTGGCTCATATTGGTGGTTGTGCTGGTGGTGGCTGTGGTGGGCAAAGTAGGCCCACCCTGTGGGATGGCTCTCCATGCCCCGGAGGCCCGCTGTTGGACCTGGCTTTATGACAGGGACATCCCCAAACTTTTTGCCTCCTTCCTCCTATTTTTTCTGACCTGTTGTTGTTGGCTTTTGACCTCTGGGCACTTTACCACTGCTAACCAGTGCTAAAGTGCATATGCTCTCTGGGTAAATTGTACTACTGATTGGTTTATCCATGATTGACTATTTAATTTACTTGTAAGTCCCTGGTAGAGTGCACTACATGTGCCTAGGGCAGGTAGATTAAATGCTACTAGTGGGCCTGCAGCACTGGTTGTGCCACCCACCTCAGTAGCTCCTTAACCCTGTCTCAGGCCTGCCATTGCAAGGCCTGTGTGTGCAGTTTCACTGCCACTTCGACTTGGCATTTAAAAGTACTTGCCAAGCCTAGAACTCCCCTTTTACTACATATAAGTCATCCCTAATGTGTGCCCTAGGTAACCCCTAGAGCAGGGTGCGGTGTAGGTAAAAGGCAGGACATGTACCTGTGTAGTTATATGTCCTGGTAGTGTGAAACTCCTAAATTCGTTTTTACACTACTGTGAGGCCTGCTCCTTTCATAGGCTAACATTGGGGCTGCCCTCATACACTGTTGAAGTGGCAGCTGCTGATCTGAAAGGAGCAGGAAGGTCATATTTAGTATGGCCAGAATGGTAATACAAAATCCTGCTGACTGGTGAAGTCGGATTTAATATTACTATTCTAGAAATGCCACTTTTAGAAAGTGAGCATTTCTTTGCACTAAAATCTTGTTGTGCCCTTCAATCCACGTCTGGCTAGGTTTAGTTGACAGCTCCTTGTGCATTCACTCAGACACACCCCAAACACAGGGTACTCAGCCTCACTTGCATACATCTGCATTTTGAATGGGTCTTCCTGGGCTGGGAGGGTGGAGGGCCTGCCCTCACACAAAGGACTGCCACACCCCCTACTGGGACTCTGGCAGACAGGACTGAGCTGAAAGGGAACTTGGTGCATTTCTTAGAGACTCTTTGAAGTCACCCCCACTTCAAAGGCACAACTCAGTATAAAACAGGGCCTCTGCCCTACCTCATCAGACACTTGCTGGAGAAGAAACCCGAACCAGAAACTACATCCTGCCAAGAAGAACTGCCTGGCTGCTCAAAGGACTCACCTGTCTGCTTTCTACAAAGGACTGCTGTCTTGCTGTTGCCCTGCTGCCTTGTTGAACTCTTGTCTGGCTGTGAAAGTGCTCTCCAAGGGCTTGGATAGAGCTTGCCTCCTGTTCCTTGAAGTCTCAGGACCAAAAAGACTTCTTCCTTTCACTTGGACGCTCTGTGTGCCGAAAATTTCGACGCACAGCTTGTTTCGCGGCGAGAAAAACGCCGCACACCGACGCTGATCGACGCGACGCCCTCGGGACGATCGAGACTTCGACGCACAACCTCGCAAGGACAAAGCCGCCCGACTTTCCAGGAGAAATCGACGCGACGCCTACCGTGAGTGCGAAACTTTGACTCACGGCCTCGCAAGGACAACGCCGCCCGACTTCCAAGGAGAAATCGACGCGACGCCTGCCGTGAGACCAAAATTTCAACGCACGGCCTCGCAAGGACAACGCCGCCCGACTTCCAAGGAGAAATCGACGCGACGCCTACTGTGAGATCGAAACTTCGACGCGCAGCCCCGCAGAACGACGCGCAGTCGGAAAATAAGCAGGAGAATCCACGCACAGACCCGGGACATCTGGTAATCCCCGCGATCCACAAAAAAAAACTGTCTGCGCGCCGGAAAACGACGCCCGACTTCCCCGCGTGGAAAAGAACGACGCAAGTCTGTGTGTGCTGAGAGGAAATCGACGCACACACCCCTTTTTCCACGCATCTCTTCTCCTGTGGCCCTCTGAGGAGATTTCCCACCAGAAACCAGGTACTCTGTGCTTGAAAGACACTTTATTGCTTTTTAAAGACTTAAAGACACTTAATATCACTTTTCAGTGATATCTTTACAAATTCGTATTGCAACTTTGATCGTTTTGACCTACAATTACCCAGATAAATATTCTATATTTTTCTAAACACTGTGTGGTGTATTTTTGTGGTGTTATACTATGGTGTTGTATGATTTATTGCACAAATGCTTTACACATTGCCTTCTAAGTTAAGCCTGACTGCTCGTGCCAAGCTACCGGAGGGTGAGCACAGGCTGATTTTGGATTGTGTGTGACTTACCCTGACTAGAGTGAGGGTTCTTGCTTGGACAGAGGGCAACCTGACTGCCAACCAAAAACCCAATTTCTAACATTGGTGATCAGCGGTGAGGATAGGACTTGTGTTTGTGCAGTGACATACAGTAGCTAAGTATTTCACTACCTACCCACAGTTGAAGGTCAACTTGATCTTTCATTTTTTTTTTTTGCTTTTGGTTCTCTGATGTCCTCCTGGATATACTATTGATATTTTGGACTTTGGATTTTGGTTTTTGCCGGTAAGACCTTGTCAGCAATGAGATTGCTTACCTACTCACTCTTTGTGCCTACTGACCACCTCACTAAGGCTGACTTAAGGAGGCTTTGCAGAAAATGGGGCCTTCCTGTATCAAGGAAATCTACTAAGATGGAAATGCTACATGCCTACGTAGTCTGGGCAGAGAGAGAGGCAGAAAAGAACCAAATGACTAAATACCCCTCAGATGAGGAGGGGGACTACTCAAATGAGGAGGATGACGACTCAGATGAGGAAAGAGATCCAGTGAGAGCAGAATGGCTCCGAGCTCGAGAGCGGTGGGTGGAAGAACTAGATGAGTTTCTTGAAAGGGCTGAGGCAACAAGTCTCTTAGCCCTGGAAGAAGAAAAGATTGCAGCTCAGGAGCTGAGCTGTAAAGAGCTGAAACTGGAGGCCGGAAGGGCTGAGTCCAGTTCCGATGGTGGCAGCAAAAATCTTGCATCCAGTACTGCTGAAGAAGGGCACAAGCCCAGAGATGTGGTGCCCAACTTGAAGAAGGGAGTTGACACACCCCAGGTGGTTCAAGAGTATGAGGTAGTTCCCATTATGCACAGGGTCCCTGAGAAGGATTGGGGAACTGGCACAGGGAGTCATATTCCTACTGGGGGGAGGGACACTTTACTGACTCTAGCAGAGAGTGACAGAGAAAAGGGTTCCCCCCTGGTGGACGTCCTGGATATAGAGTGTAGAGACATCCCAGAAGAGTATGGGTTGAGTGTCAGGGACAGGCAGATACTGTCTCACCAGTCTCAAGAGGGTGACATAGAGTGCTTTTCCAAGGCTGAGTTACTGGGTGGTTGGGTGAAGGGTACTGTGGTTAATACATGTGAAGGGCAGAGTGATGTAATTGCTGGAGAGCATATGTCTGGTCCTTATTTTCCAGAGCTACGCCAACACCAGGTGGAGTGTGAGTTCTCTGACCCCAGGGAACTTACAGTGGAGGCAGACTTTTGGGTGAGTACCAGAGAGTCTGAAGAGGCATTTGGGGGTGGTCCTGAAGGGAGTGGTCTAGGTGGTTCCCGACCAAGTGAGGTGGGAGAGGATTGTAGTGTCCCAGGTAGGTCTCAGAGCCTAACCTGTACCGTAGGGCCACCTTTTGAGGGAAGCCCCGCAGTGTCAGAAGAACTTGGGGGGATGACTGTAGACAGCATCCCAACAGTTCTGGTGTCTGGCAGTACCACTCCTAGTGAGGGGGTGCAGAAGTCCAGACATAGGGTTGAGAGGGGGTGGCAGACCCCAGTGGAGGATCTTGAAAGTCAGGGGTCAGCTCTGAGAGCAGAGCCCCCCAGGAATGACCCAGGTGAGACCGTTTCTGGTTTGGGGGAAACCCAGACTCTGCCGGATGGGCAGAGGTCGGGAGACCTGCGCCAACCAGACTCTTGTGTGGCCCTTGGGGACGGCGTGTCCCTTGTGGGGGGTGAGAGTGCCCCCCAGGAAGTCCTGGCATGCCAGGCAAAGATTCAATCTCAGGGTGGTGACTCTGGGTTGGATAACCGGGTTCAGAGGTTAAACTTTGACCTGGTGGGGGGTAGATGTGCCCCCCAGAAAGTCCTGGAATGCCAGGCAATGGTTCAACCTCAGGGTGGTGACTCTGGGTTGGCTTACCAGGTGAAGAGGTCAAACTCTGACCGGGTGGGAGGTAGGTGTGCCCCCCAGAAAGTCCTGGCGTGCCAGGCAATTGTTCAACCTCAGAGTGCTGACTCTGGGTTGGATACCCAGGTTCAGAGGTTAAACTCTGACCTGGTGGGAGGTAGGTGTGCCTCCCAGAAAGTCCTGGGGTGCCAGGCAATTGCCCAACCTCAGGGTGGTGACTCTGGGTTGGCTAACGAGGTTCAGAGGTCAAACTCTGACCTGGTGGGGGGTAGGTGTGCCCCCCAGAAAGTCCTGGTATACCAGGCAATGGTTCAACCGCAGGGTGGTGACCCTGGGTTGGAGAACCAGGCTCAGAGGTTAAACTCTGACCTAGTGGGAGGTAGGTGTGCCTCCCTGAAAGTCCTGGCCTGCCAGGCAATGGTTCAACCTCAGGGTGGTGACTCTGGGTTGGATATCCAGGTTCAGAGGTTAACCTCTGACCTGGTGGGGGGTAGGTGTGCCCCCCAGAAAGCCCTGGTGTACCAGGCAGTTGTCCAACCTCAGGATGGTGACCCTAGGTTGGAGAACCAGGTTCAGAGGTTAAACTGTGACCTGGTGGAGGGTCAGTGTGCCCTCCAGGAAGTCCTGGCGTGCCAGGCGATTGTTCAACTTCAGGGTGGTGACTCTGAGTTGAATGGCCCAGTTCAGAGGTTAAACTCTGACCTGGTGGAGGGTCAGTGTGCCCTCCAGAAAGTCCTGGCGTGCCAGGCAATTGTTCAACCTCAGAGTGCTGACTCTGGGTTGGATGACCAGGTTCAGAGGTTAAACTCTGACCTGGTGGGGGGTAGGTGTGCCCCCCAGAAAGTCCTGGCGTGCCAGGCAATTGCCCAACCTCAGGGTGGTGACCCTGGGTTGGGGAACCAGGCTCAGAGGTTAAACTCTGACCTGGTGGGAGGTAGGTGTGCCTCCCAGAAAGTCCTGGTGCGCCAGGCAATTGTTCAACTTCAGGGTGGTGACTCTGAGTTGAATGGCCCAGTTCAGAGGTTACACTCTGACCTGGTGGAGGGTCAGTGTGCCCTCCAGGAAGTCCTGGTGTGCCAGGCAATTGTTCAACTTCAGGGTGGTGACTCTGAGTTGAATGGTCAGGTGCAGAGGTTAAACTCTGACCTGGTGGAGGGTCAGTGTGCCCTCCAGGAAGTCCTGGCGTGCCAGGCAATTGTTCAACTTCAGAGTGGTGACTCTGAGTTGAATGGGCAGGTGCAGAGGTTAAACTCTGACCTGGTGGGGGGTAGGTGTGCCTCCCAGGAAGTCCTGGTTTGCCAGGCAGTGATCCAGTCTGAGGGTACAGACCCTGGGCTGGAAGACCAGGTTCAGGGTGTCCCTCTGGACCTGGAGGGAGGGGCTACTGATAACAGTGCCCCTACCATGTTGTCTTCTGAGGAGGCCACTCCTAGTTGGAGGGTGTTGGACCCCAGAAGGGAGGGCAGGGGGAGGGAAGCCTCACCCCGGGCTCTAGTCCAACCTGAAGGTACAGACCCCAGGTTGGAGGGCCAGTTGCAGGTTAACAGCCCTGCACTGGTGGAGGAATGGTACAGGGTGACTTCTATAAGCACCCTGACCCTGTTGGACTCTGGGGGTACCGCTCCAGGAGGGAGGGTACAGAGCCCCAGAGGGGAGGACCAGGTTCAGGCTGTCATCCCTGACCTGGTGGAAGGGAGAGTGGTTAAAGGGTGCCCAGCACCTGGGGCTACCGCCCCCCACTCTCCACAGCCACAGTGGTGGGAGAGCTTTGAGAGGCCTGGGGCCTGGCTCTCATCTCTGACAGCTGTCAGTAACCACTGTGGCTTGCTGTCCGGGTGGACAGAGTTATCCCTGGGGAGGGGACAAGTGTCACACCCCGGGGGTAGAGTGGGCAACACCACTGTGTTGGTCATGGTGGTACTATCCTGCTCCTGGGATACATCTGTGAGCAAAGTAAGATTAGGTGCTGCACAGATGGGATCCGCAGGTAAGGAGAAAGGTTCCCCATGGGTTGGCTTAGTGGGCCCTGAGAGTATGAACAGAGTGATCCAATTGGAGTCAGGAAGGCGAAGAACTGGAGCATGCCCCTGCTGTTGTGGGCCTGGGTCCTTGTTCTGTCGCCTCAAACAGGGAAGTACATCAGGATAGTGATTGTTCTCCCCTGGCTTTAGGCTGGTAGGGGGTCATGTTGGACCTGGCTTTTTGACAGGGACATCCCCAAACTTTTTGCCTCCTTCCTCCTATTTTTTCTGACCTGTTGTTGTTGGCTTTTGACCTCTGGGCACTTTACCACTGCTAACCAGTGCTAAAGTGCATATGCTCTCTGGGTAAATTGTACTACTGATTGGTTTATCCATGATTGACTATTTAATTTACTTGTAAGTCCCTGGTAGAGTGCACTACATGTGCCTAGGGCAGGTAGATTAAATGCTACTAGTGGGCCTGCAGCACTGGTTGTGCCACCCACCTCAGTAGCTCCTTAACCCTGTCTCAGGCCTGCCATTGCAAGGCCTGTGTGTGCAGTTTCACTGCCACTTCGACTTGGCATTTAAAAGTACTTGCCAAGCCTAGAACTCCCCTTTTACTACATATAAGTCATCCCTAATGTGTGCCCTAGGTAACCCCTAGAGCAGGGTGCGGTGTAGGTAAAAGGCAGGACATGTACCTGTGTAGTTATATGTCCTGGTAGTGTGAAACTCCTAAATTCGTTTTTACACTACTGTGAGGCCTGCTCCTTTCATAGGCTAACATTGGGGCTGCCCTCATACACTGTTGAAGTGGCAGCTGCTGATCTGAAAGGAGCAGGAAGGTCATATTTAGTATGGCCAGAATGGTAATACAAAATCCTGCTGACTGGTGAAGTCGGATTTAATATTACTATTCTAGAAATGCCACTTTTAGAAAGTGAGCATTTCTTTGCACTAAAATCTTGTTGTGCCCTTCAATCCACGTCTGGCTAGGTTTAGTTGACAGCTCCTTGTGCATTCACTCAGACACACCCCAAACACAGGGTACTCAGCCTCACTTGCATACATCTGCATTTTGAATGGGTCTTCCTGGGCTGGGAGGGTGGAGGGCCTGCCCTCACACAAAGGACTGCCACACCCCCTACTGGGACTCTGGCAGACAGGATTGAGCTGAAAGGGAACTTGGTGCATTTCTTAGAGACTCTTTGAAGTCACCCCCACTTCAAAGGCACAACTCAGTATAAAACAGGGCCTCTGCCCTACCTCATCAGACACTTGCTGGAGAAGAAACCCGAACCAGAAACTACATCCTGCCAAGAAGAACTGCCTGGCTGCTCAAAGGACTCACCTGTCTGCTTTCTACAAAGGACTGCTGTCTTGCTGTTGCCCTGCTGCCTTGCTGAACTCTTGTCTGGCTGTGAAAGTGCTCTCCAAGGGCTTGGATAGAGCTTGCCTCCTGTTCCTTGAAGTCTCAGGACCAAAAAGACTTCTTCCTTTCACTTGGACGCTCCGTGTGCCGAAAATTTTGATGCACAGCTTGTTTCGCGGCGAGAAAAACGCCGCACACCGACGCTGATCGACGCGACGCCCTCGGGACGATCGAGACTTCGACGCACAACCTCGCAAGGACAAAGCCGCCCGACTTTCCAGGAGAAATCGACGCGACGCCTACCGTGAGTGCGAAACTTTGACGCACGGCCTCGCAAGGACAACGCCGCCCGACTTCCAAGGAGAAATCGACGCAACGCCTGCCGTGAGACCAAAATTTCGACGCACGGCCTCGCAAGGACAACGCCGCCCGACTTCCAAGGAGAAATCGACGCAACGCCTACCGTGAGATCGAAGCTTCGACGCGCAGCCCCGCAGAACGACGCGCAGCCGGAAAATAAGCAGGAGAATCCACGCACAGACCCGGGACATCTGGTAATCCCCGCGATCCACAAAAAGAGACTGTCTGCGCGCCGGAAAACGACGCCCGACTTCCCCGCGTGGAAAAGAACGACGCAAGTCTGTGTGTGCTGAGAGGAAATCGACGCACACACCCCTTTTTCCACGCATCTCTTCTCCTGTGGCCCTCTGAGGAGATTTCCCACCAGAAACCAGGTACTCTGTGCTTGAAAGACACTTTATTGCTTTTTAAAGACTTAAAGACACTTAATATCACTTTTCAGTGATATCTTTACAAATTTGTATTGCAACTTGGATCGTTTTGACCTACAATTACCCAGATAAATATTCTATATTTTTCTAAACACTGTGTGGTGTATTTTTGTGGTGTTATACTATGGTGTTGTATGATTTAATGCACAAATGCTTTACACATTGCCTTCTAAGTTAAGCCTGACTGCTCGTGCCAAGCTACCGGAGGGTGAGCACAGGCTGATTTTGGATTGTGTGTGACTTACCCTGACTAGAGTGAGGGTTCTTGCTTGGACAGAGGGCAACCTGACTGCCAACCAAAAACCCCATTTCTAACACCCGCTCATGGCGATATCGCCGGGCCATCCTCTGGAACCCCGTCCCCACCATGCAGGATGTGCTGAGATCGCATGGAAAGGCACTGAAATTCACAGACCTGGTCTGGAGTCATGTTAGCAGACGAATGTGAAGACAAATGCAGATATTCTACATTAGTAACTGCATTGTGTGAAATGGCACAGCAAGTTTATCAGACATTACATCTACTGTACTTGTAACAGCTCATATCACAATACAGATCATTGAATGTCCCTGAGGAAGTACATGGCAGGCCAGACTACAAAGGTCACATCACACAAAGCACATCCATAACCTACAAGATGGGTAACAACTGGCTTTGACTTGCAATCTGAGTTCTGCCAGTTATCAGCTAAGAATCATGCTGCATATCCTCCGCCAAGACCTGGGCTACAAATGTCAGTGTACGGAAAGCAAAACTAAAGCCACATGTTCTGCAAGTTGTAACTAGACTTGCCAGTATAGTACCAAGTGCCAAACCTGAGTGTGTATACTAGTTTGCAACCAAACCGTCACTTATTCACATGTATGTGTAACATACTGGTCTGGTAGCATCAGTACTAGGTAGCCCATTCACAAACCCATGGCCGTGTTTGGGGGGGGTGGATACACAACTATAATTTGCCAACAGTATGTACACCAAGGAGTGTATAGGAAACTCCACACATGTTTGTCTCTGCAGACGCACCACAGGTAAGGTCTATCTACAATTAGGAGTCAGCAAACCCTAGAGCACTCATAGTGTCAGACATGTCAGGAAATGCAGAATTTGGTACACAACATATACTTCCAGTGAGGCCTGACTTACATCAGACACAGAGTTGCTAGAACACCCATGATCATGAATTGCATGCACACCTAGGCCATTGCACTCAGGTTCCACAGACTTGTAGCACTACATGTGGAAGTACATGCTGCTAGGAGGTTCTACCTACTCTTTCAAAATAATGTAGGTAAATAGGGAAGCAAATGTCTATTGGAAAGCTATTTGCTGTACCAATCTTAGAGAATGTGGGTCTGACAGGCTGACTAAATTGGGGCTGACTTCCATTGCGAATCTTGGTGATACAAGTGTCATACACATGACTAACCCCTGCACTCACAGTGGGGCCTACAGGAATGTCCTACAATCCCTACATGATACCATTGGATAGGCATTGGCCAACTCCAAACATGTGAGAACTGCATTCTCACTCATGGAACAAGAGAAAAGCTTTCCCAACGCATCACACCTTTCTATGCGTCCAACTCACACAAGTCCATAACCAGCAAACACAACACATAACAGACATATCAACACTTACTGGAGTGGTCAGGGTCTTCAAATGTCGCCACCTCTCCCACAGTGTAGGGTGTCGGTCCACCTGTAAGGTATGGAAGGAAGAAATGTGCTCAAAATCTGTGCACAGTGCAACAAATTCATAAACATATACAATGTGTAGGCTGAATAAGGAAATGGCAGCCATTCAGACATGATGGTACTGCATCTGATACATCACGGCCAACTTGTACATAGCATGGGTCTCCTGTGACAGTTACACACATATCTGCACACATACATTGGCCCTAACTATCATGTGGTTGCAAATATGCCCCGTAATTGGTGAGCAGTAAAAAATATGGAGTGTAATCGTCTCATCATGTGCATCCAAGAGAGACATCCAAAGCCTGGTTACTTGAGGACTGCATTACCAGTCAAACATGCCTTGTGGCCATGACACATTTATTGCACATAGGTCCAATGTACAGAGGGAGTGGCAGAGAGTTTTGTAAGCCATTCTGTTGTTACAGTATATTCAATTGATGTAGCCCAGCTATGGTGATTTGCACCAACCATGGAGATGTGAGGCCATGTGCATACACTTGGACTGCCATCCATATTTGGATTGTGGCACAACAAACTCCAACAAACATTTTAAGAAGGGCACCTTACACCTTTTCACAATGTTTTCAAATCCAGAACTGACATGTATCAAAAAAGATCAAGGAACACAATAATCCCACACATTCATAGTACTTCCGTGAGCGCTTTCCTTCCATACTCACCAGACTCACATGAGACATACTGTATGTCTGAGCCACTTTGCTATTATCAATTGATATGAAGGCAGCACTCATTTTCTGCATCATGTAGTAATTCTAAAGTCAGTCTAGCAATTGCGTCAACAAAGTTGGCCTAAATGTTGGTACATCTGTACTTCTCTGTCAATAGTACCCTATATAGACATGATTGGCTCCTATTTTGTTAGCTTTTCTGACAAAAAGGCTGCACCAATTTCCTTCATGGAAAAGTAACCTGTAAGTTTGCTGAGCACGTGCTACCTGACAGCTAGCAATTGTGATCC
The DNA here is from genome assembly GCF_031143425.1 of Pleurodeles waltl. Taxonomy (NCBI): domain Eukaryota; kingdom Metazoa; phylum Chordata; class Amphibia; order Caudata; family Salamandridae; genus Pleurodeles; species Pleurodeles waltl. Next base: position 757,310,991 of record NC_090442.1, read on the forward strand.
TTGCCATAGTGCATCAATGATCCCTTTATATTTCCCCAGCATTACACACAGTCAGCAAGTTAGCTGGCAGACATTGTACTAATCCCCTTGTCACTACAGAGCATTTAATCGTGCACATTAACATGATTCGTACTCACCAACAGTGCCACCAATCATGATTCCCAGGTGGTCCAAGAGATCCTGCTCCCTGGTGATGAGGTCAGCCCACCGGTGCTTCAGCTGGTGGTCACTCCTCTGGCTGGCATACACACGCTGCAGGTGATGCAGCACCTTTCCCCACCGGATTCTGCGCGCCTCTGTTGGATACCCCTGTATCACCCTGCCTGGATCATGAGCGGCAAGAAATGCATCACAAGCCAGATGACCCCCCCCCCCAACTCCTCTTCCCCCATCCTGCCAAGATGTGGCCTACCAGACACATTTGGAAGTGAAATGGAATAGGGAAAAGGGGGAAAGTAGGGGTACAAAGACAGAAACAAAGTAAACCTAAACACTAAAAGAGCCCAACTATCCCCAAACTAACACTACCCCCAACAGACTCCCACAAACAACAAAAACACAAGATAAATGGACAAATGTAGACAAAACACAGTAGTACAGTGTACAACAACAATATTTATTTCACAAATTGACAATACAGATAGCACACAGGACAAAAACAGCACAGAATCTCAGGACAACACTCTCTACACAGCCACACAGTCTAGAAGGATCATAGACTGCAAAGTGAAAGTGAAAGTACAACCACTGTACATGATCTGTAAACAGGATATCCTATTACATCACTTCCTGTATGAAAAGTCCCACCTTTTTCGCGTTATGCGTCATTTTTTGTTTACCCAAACTGTATTTGCGTCATTTTTTTTGACGCACAGAAGTGAAAATTAACCCGCATCCACATAATAGTACATGGACTGTACAGATATCTGGATGCGGGCTAAATTTCACTCCTGTGCGTAAAAAAAAAGACACAAATGCAGTTTTGGTAGTCAAAAAATGACGCATAACGCTAGGGACGTCAAAATTACAGTGCATTAACTGGTTTTGGGCATTTTTACTTGTTTTTTAGTTATGTTACATTTGGGACACATCAGAGATAGGCTGATTGAAGACAGTATGGTGTTGATGGTGTATGCTCACATGTGTGACATCATACTGCAGCGGAACATGATCCACTACTCCCTTCACAGTATTTTTACAGTTGGCTGACGCAATAGATGGTCATAAGTGTGGCCTACATATATGTGTTGCACAAATTGGGCAAGTTTGGCATAAGGAGAGGATAGCAATGTGACGCACATATGTACAATACCTAAATGCCTTTGGCTCAAATTGTGTGCTTTGGCAACTAATGTGTTTGTTGACCAAGTGTGTGTGTATCACATGAAGCATAATTGTATATATGCTTGTATGCATGTGACGTCCATGTATCCAATCCTTAGATGCAAGTCATATTGGAAATGAGTGAGGGCATGTGTTAGTCATACATGTAACAACACCCGTAAAGTGTACTTCCAAGTTTTAGGGTCACGTAGACACCACATGTGACATAGCATGCACCAGATGGATGGCAGATGCTTGTTCATGTCAATGGCCCACATTTTCTACATCCTATGTCCTACAGTATTGGTAAGAGCTTCCTCGGCACTACTTGGTGAATCCCACAGTGAGTCATACACATGCATTGAGGAAGTGGGTACCATGTTGTTTGCACAGGCAGACAAGGGTGAATCTCAAATGTATGATAACACCACAGTTGAGGCCATAGAAGTGAGCCCCAACTATCAAGTGGCTGTGGTGGACCAGCATACAAGACAGCACGTGTCCACTTATTTGCAGTGATCAACTGCACATAGGTGTCTTGTTCATGTGTGTGGTCCAATGATGATCCTGTATATTTTTTGGGGTGTAATTTGTCACAGTTCGGTCCAGGACTCATCATGAGTCAGTGGCAGCTATTCCTATATCTACTGAGTATCCTTGGTTGATCAATGTGAGTAAAGTGGATGTGGACATGTGAACCAACATGTGGATGGTCCCACCCTGTCACTAAAGACGTGTAATGAGACAGTCAACAGGGCAACCTTGGTGTGCTGAGTGAGATAATGTCTCAGGTGTCATGTTCCGGCAGGTGTCATTACAACATTTGTACACAGGTTGGCCTCTGCACTTCCCACTGCATCTGGGAACATCATAGCCTCTGTGCTGTTTATTCTCGCAGCTATTCACCACACACGGCCCATCACTATGTTGTTAGCACCTTGATTCTGTGTGTGAACTGTCATGGTCCTGACATTTGTGTATTATTCATGGACATTATCAGAGGTTGTTGGTTGTGCTTAAAGCCCCGTACCCAATCCCTGCCTACGGCCCTGGGACACTGTCACACTTTGTCATTCATGCATAAATGCAACCCAGACAAGGGATGGGCCATGAATTTTGCTTTTCCAAGAGGATGTAACTCAAATGGTACAGTTAAAAGGCAGATGATGCTATACAATGTATTTGTGTATGCATGGAAGAAGCCCATGCCCAATGCCCCCTGATGAATGAGAGGTTTGCTAACGCAAGTGTGGTACATATGTAGACACAGGGAAACTTTAGTGTGACGCACAGACAGTTGCCAGTCAGGCTGACAGAATGCAAGGTGATTCAGGATCCAGCTACTTGCCAAGTTACGTAATCAGTGGTCTGAGTGAGACTGTTTGGAGGACAAACTAGACAGTTGACATGTAAAACTGTGTATGTCCTGTGTTTTTGAAGGTGACAAATGAACCCAGTGGCTGTGTTACACGGCTTAATTAGTATCAATGCTTAACGGTGTATTTGACATAATGGCAACTCCTATGCTGTTCCAGGCATAATCAGGGGCAGTGCTTTTTGAAATGGGTGGTGTGCATGGAGGTGATCACAGGTGTGGGCTGCATCTGTTTTTCACCTGTCCTGTAGGTGAGACTTGCAGTCTAAGGGCCAACAGACATTTTTACAGGGGAAGCAATCTACATGTGCTAACAGAGCTTTGAAACTAGAAGACAGTTTATAAATTGACCTAACGTCCTTGCAGTCAGATGTTCTATGACAATGGCATACCATAGGAAAGGGTGTAGCACACTGGTTTGCTAATGTTGGTCTGTGTGTGTAGAGGAGGGAATATCAGGGTACACATCTTAGTATTCCAGGGACCTCTTCCGACAGGTGGGTTGTGACCTGGTGCATGGGTGTGTCAGGAGTTAGGAAATGGGCTGACATGTACATGGAATGTCATATGTGCAATGCTGCTCATATGTGTGGCACTTGTGCTGTCTATGTTCTGCTTCTATGGGACTCTGGTCACAGATAGTCCATGCAAATATTGGATGCAGTTAAACTTACTGCTGTCAAGGGTCTAGTCAGGCATTCCTGTTACTGATGCCAAAGCAAATTGACTGCCTAATGAAGGAGGCTTGTTTTCCCCTTATTGAGTGATGGTGTCTTAGTTGTGTGCCATATGCTGCGTTGGACCTTAATTTCAACATGTATGTGTGAAATGGTTGTGGTCCTCTGCTATTGGCCTTCAAAGGATAAATGTACATGATATATGTCATTAAGAGCGTGTGTGTATGTGACCATTGTATGTTAGGCATCACATTAGCTCTGGGATGTTCTGTGTCCTACTCAGTATCTCAGCAGTGCTCCATGAAGCAACACTCTTATTCTGATAAGTAGAGATGAAGGTGTGCAAAAAGGAATAGCCAGACCATGATATGGTGATTAGAATAGGTGTTTATTTAAAGTAGTTAACTAAAGTGGTGAAGGTGATCATATTCAAAAGAAATTGTTGACGATCTGTTGCCGCCTGCGTATACCAGCAGCTGTGTTCTGTAGTTCCCCCTCCTGTTGCAGGCCAGCATCCTACTCTTCCTCCTCTTCAGGCATGTGTGGCTCTGGTTCCAGGAGGGGAATGTTTCTTTTGATGCAAATGTTGTGCAATATTGCACATGTGAGGATGATCCTACAGACCATCTCCCGGGAATATAGGAGGCTACCACCAGTGATGTCGAGGCACCGGAACCTTGACTTGAGGATGCCGAAGGTCCTCTCGACAATGCTGCGTGTCCTCCTATGGGCGTCGTTGTAGGCACGCTCTGCAGCAGTACTTGGGTTGCCAAATGGTGTCATAATCCATGGCTGTATGCCATACCCCTGATCAGCTGCAAGAGAAAATGAACGGGATAATGTTGATGTAGCTTGCCCCATTTCTATCACCTTGCATGGCAGTAGTTGCCTTGTGTTGTCTGTGACTCTTTTGTGTTATTGTGTTGCTTCATAGCCTTCTAGGATGTACCATCTGCATTGTGTTGTTTCCTTGGCAGAACGAGTGTTTGTCTGCTAACCGTTTGTCAGCAGTATGTTTTGGGATTTGCAGTACAGTATGCCCTCCCTAGCATTGTGACTTGTGATACAGGTGTCCGTGTGTCTTCACTGGGGGTGAGATGATAGTTCCATGCATAGTTAAAATTGACAGTGTTGTTAACACGTTCATATCAATGTACCCTGGACATCCCATACCTTTAGAATTAGGCAATGGATTAATGTAAAGGTCATTGGGACATTTACATTTTGCAAGGTGACATTTGGGCAACCCACTCCACACGTTGTGATCTTTGACGTCTTAACATTAGACTGTACAGTAATTTCCGATGTGTGACAGATTCAAGGATGACCTAAGAAACATGGCTAGTCATGTTACTACCTCAGTGTGTTCCTGTTCACATGTTGCTGTTGTGGTGTATTTGTTGTGTGTCCTAGAAGGTTGCTGTGCAGTGTGTATATAAGTAGGTTTTTGTACTTACCAACAAGTAGTCCATTGCCATACCGTCCATCCTGGAAGTGTTCATTGATGGTGCAGTGACGTAAGATGTATGAGTCATGTACACTCCCAGGATATTTAGTCACGATGTTGGTGATCAATCCCTGGTGATCGACTATGGCCTGCACGTTGATGGAATGTGTGTGCTTCCTGTTGTGGTAGAGGTGTTCAGTTGCAGCAGGTGGCACAAGCCGTACATGTGTGCAGTCGATTGCACCAAGGACGTGTGGGAAGCCACTGATGAGGTAGAACCCCTGTTTTGTTTCCTGCTGCTTCTGCAGTGTGTTAGGGAAGCAGATGTGGCGGGGTGTCAGTCCAATGATGGCATCCAGTACTTTGGGCAAAAAGGCAGAGAATAATGGTTGTGATATTTCGCCAACCAGGGCACCAGTTGTTTGGAAAGAGCCACTTGCCAGCATATGAAGTACGGCAAGCAGCTTTGTTCCTGTTGGGATGGTGCGGGGTGTCACCAAAGTGGGGGCCAACTGCTGTTCAATGTTGCGCAGCAGCTGCTGAATGGCCTGCCAGTTCAACCGGTACCTCTGGATGATGTTGTGTTCCCTGAGGCCCTGAAGGGTGGTTCTTGGGCGGAATATCCTCTTCTGCCTTCTGCGCTGCCTTTGGGGTCCCTGCTGGTGTTGTTGTAGCTGCTGTTGTTGCTGCTGGGCTCTGCGTCTGCGTGCACGCTGGATTAGTATCACCTCCATGGCTCCCTGTTGCTGCTCTGCTGTTTTTTCTGTGTGTTCTGATTAGATACAGGTGTGTTTGTCCCATTTTAACGCCTTCCCTGACCCAGGCGTTAATTTTTGACACAAATCGGGCTGTGCGTCATTTTCTGGCTCCGTCTCCCTGCCGTGCGTCATTTTTGCCCGAAAGCATAAATACGACGCACGGCCGTTTAAGCCATTTTTTGGACGGGAACGCCTACCTTGCATATAATTAACGCAAGGCGGGTTGCTGCATCCAAAAAATGACGCACACCGCAGAATTTTGTCATCCGCGGGCTCGGGCGTCAAAGTTTAAATACGGGGCAACGTTTGTGCTGATTGTGCATCAAAATGTTTGATGCACAATCGGCGCAGACAGAGTATAAATATGCCCCTAAGTGCAGAAGATGTGTGGCTCCCATTCTAGTTGGTGGCCTTTCTAGGTTAGGCACCACAGTTTTTATAAATTGGTTTTATGTGTTTTGCTTTTCATATTATTTGGTTGTCGTTTTTATTTTTATTTATTTTATGTGTTGTAGTTTTTTTATTGCATTTAACATAATACAACATGTCAACCATTACAATATGACATAGTACAATCCTTTATAGCGAAAAAGGCAGTTAGTCCATGTTAGAAATGGGGTTTTTGGTTGGCAGTCAGGTTACCCTCTGTCCAAGCAAGAACCCGCGCGGACAGTCTCTTTCTGTGGATCGCGGGGATTACCAGATGTCCCGGGTCTGAGCGTGGATTTTCCTGCTTGTTTTCCGGCTGCGTGTCGTTCTGCGGGGCTGCGCGTTGAAATTTCGATCTCACGGCAGGCGTTGCGTCGATTTCTCCTCTGGAGGTCGGGCGGCGTTGTCCTTGCGAAGCCGTGCGTCGAAGTTCCGGTCGTCCCGAAGGCGTCGCGTCGATCAGCGTCAGTGTGCGGCGTTTTTCTCGCCACGGAACAAGCTGTGCGTCGAAAATTTCGGCGCACGGAGCGTCCAAGTGAAAAAGAGAAGTCTTTTTGGTCCTGAGACTTCAGGGAACAGGAGGCAAGCTCTATCCAAGCCCTTGGAGAGCACTTTCACAGCCAGGCAAGAGCTTAGCAAGGCAGCAGGTAACAGCAAGGCAGCAGTCCTTTGTAGAAAGCAGACAGGTGAGTCCTTTGAGCAGCCAGGCAGTTCTTCTTGGCAGGATGTAGTTTCTGGTTCTGGTTTCTTCTCCAGCAAGTGTCTGATGAGGTAGGGCAGAGGCCCTGTTTTATACCCAAATGTGCCTTTGAAGTGGGGGAGACTTCAAAGAGTGGCTAAGAAGTGCACCAGGTCCCCTTTCAGTTCAATCCTGTCTGCCAGGGTCCCAGTACGGGGTGTGGCAGTCCTTTGTGTGAGAGCAGGCCCTCCACCCTCCCAGCCCAGGAAGACCCATTCAAAATGCAGATGTATGCAAGTGAGGCTGAGTACCCTGTGTTTGGGGTGTGTCTGAGTGAATGCACAAGGAGCTGTCAACCAAGCCCAGCCAGACATGGATTGTAAGGCACAGAAAGATTTAAGTGCAAAGAAATCACTTTCTAAAAGTGGCATTTCTAGTATAGTAATATTAATTCCGACTTCACCAGTCAGCAGGATTTTGTATTACCATTCTGGCCATACTAAATATGACTTTCCTGCTCCTTTCAGATCAGCAGCTGCCACTTCAACAATGTATGAGGGCAGCCCCAATGTTAGCCTATGAAGGGAGCAGGCCTCACAGTAGTGTAAAAACGAATTTAGGAGTTTTACACTACCAGGACATATAACTACACAGGTACATGTCCTGCCTTTTACCTACACAGCACCCTGCTCTAGGGGTTACCTAGGGCACACATTAGGGGTGACTTATATGTAGAAAAAGGGGAGTTCTAGGCTTGGCAAGTACTTTTAAATGCCAAGTCAAAGTGGCAGTGAAACTGCACACACAGGCCTTGCAATGGCAAGCTTGAGACAAGGTCAAGGGGGCTACTTAAGTGGGTGCAATAACCAGTGCTGCAGGTCCACTAGTAGCATTTAATCTACAGGCCCTAGGCACATATAGTGCACATTACTAGGGACTTATAAGTAAATTAAATAGTCCAATCAGGTATGATCCAAAGTTACCATGTTTAAAAAGGGAGAGAGCATATGCACTTTAGCACTGGTTAGCAGTGGTAAAGTGCGCAGAGTCTAAAAGCCAGCAAAACAGGGTCCAAAAAGTGGAAGAGGCAGGCAAAAAGTTAGGGGTGACCACCCTAAGGCATGTCAGGCCTAACATGTGTCCCACCCAGCTGAAAGAGGGGAGAGCTAGCCGACCTTCTGGGAGCTCTCATCGCTAAGGCGGAAGTATCTGGAGAGACCATCAGCATTGGTGTGGTCAACCCCTGGGCGATGCTCCACCGTAAAGTCCATCCCCTGTAGGGAAATGGACCACCTCAAGAGTTTTGGATTCTCACCCCTCATCTGCATGAGCCATCTGAGGGGCCTGTGGTCTGTCTGAACCCGGACGTGAGTCCCAAACAGGTAGGGTCTTAGTTTCTTCAGTGCCCAGACCACAGCAAAGGCTTATCTCTCAATAGCACTCCACCTTTGTTCCCGTGGTAATAGTCTTTTGCTAATAAAGAATACTGGTTGGTCTGCGCCCTCCTCATTCAGCTGTGCTAGAACAGCCCCTATGCCATGCTCTGAAGCGTCTGTCTGAACAATAAATTCCTGGGAGTAGTCAGGGGCCTTAAGCACAGGGGCCGTGCACATGGCTTCCTTCAGAGAATCAAAGGCTTTCTGACAGGCCTCTGTCCAATTCACCAACCTAGGTTGTTTCTTGGAAGTGAGTTCTGTCAAGGGGGACACAATGGTACCATAGCTCTTGAATAACGGCGGTAGTATCCAGTGAGGCCCAAAAAGGCTCTCACCTCAGTCTGTGTTTTAGGTGGTTGCCAGGCCTTGATAGTTTCAATCTTGGCCTGGAGCGGCTGCACCCTTCCACCACCTACTAGGTGTCCCAAGTACACCACGGAACCCTGCCCAATCTGGCACTTACTAGCCTTGATAGTCAGGCCTGCCTGTTGCAGGGCCTGAAGCACCTCCTTGAGGTGGAGCAGGTGTTCCTCCCAGCTGGAACTGTAGACAGCTATGTCATCTAGGTAAGCTGCACAGAAGGCATCTTTACCAGCTAGGACCCCGTTAACCAACCGTTGGAAGGTAGCGGGGGCATTTTTCAGCCCAAATGGCATCACCCGGAATTGGTAATGGCCATCAGGGGTGGAAAAAGCAGATCTTTCTTTAGCCCCCTCAGTCAGGCCAATCTGCCAGTACCCAGAAGTAAGATCGAACGTACTCAGGAATTTGGCAGCGCCTAGCCTGTCAACGAGCTCATCAGCTCGGGGGATGGGGAGAGCATCAGTCCGGGTGACTGAATTGAGACCCCGGTAGTCCACACAGAACCGAAGTTCTGGTTTCGCACCTGGGGCAGTAGCCTTGGGAACCAATACCACAGGGCTGGCCCAGGGACTACTGGATTTCTCAATAACCCCCAAAGTCAACATCTTGGAGACCTCCTCCTTAATGCTGGCCTTCACCTTATCTGACAACCTGTAAATTTTGTTCTTTACAGGGGCACTGTCACCTGTGTCAATGTCATGCACACAGAGGTGGGTTAGTCCAGGAGTAAGGGAGAACAGGGGGGAGAACTGCTCGAACAGCTCATAGCAGTCCCCTCTCTGGGTTGGAGTCAGGGAGTCAGAGAGAATGACACCACCTACTGACCCATCCCCTTCTTTGACAGCGAGGAAGTCGGGGAGAGGTTCACTCTCCTCTTCCATGCCCTTATCTGTGACTAGGAGCATGCTGACCTCAGACCTCTCAAAGTGAGGTTTGAGCCGGTTGTGATGGAGGACCCTTAGGGGTTGCCTAGGGGTCTTAAGGTCCACTAGGTAAGTGGCCTCCCCTTTACGCTCCTTGATCTCAAAGGGGCCAGTCCAGCTGTCCTGGAGAGCCCTGGGCTCTACTGGCTCCATTACCCAAACTTTGTCTCCAGGTGAGAACTCAACTAGAGTGGCCTTCTGGTCGTACCACTCCTTCATCACCTCTTGACTGGCCTCGAGGATACTCTGGGCCTGCTTTCAGAAGTGTTGGGTTTGTTTGCGGAGGGCCAGCATGTAGCTGACCACATCCTGGGGAGGGGCCTGGGGAGCTCTCTCCCAGCCCTCCTTAACGATGCTTAGGGGTCCCCTGACAGGGTGACCATAGAGAAGCTCAAAGGGGCTGAACCCCACCCCTTTCTGGGGCACCTCTCTATAAGCAAATAACAGACAGGGTAAGAGGACGTCCCACTTACGCCTCATGGCCTCAGTCAGGCCACCAATCATGCCTTTCAGGGTTTGGTTGAATCTCTCAACCAGCCCATTGGTTTGAGGGTGATAAGGGGTGGTAAACCGGTAGGTCACCCCACACTCATCCCACAGGGTCTTCATGTATGCAGACATGAAGTTTGTGCCCCTGTCAGACACGACCTCCTTAGGGAATCCCACACGGGTAAATATTCCCAACAGGGCTCTGGTCACCACCGTTGCAGTCACTGTTCTCAGAGGGATTGCCTCTGGATAGCGGGTGGCATGGTCCACCAAAACCAGGATAAACCTGTTGTCCAAGGCAGTTTTGGGGTCCAAGGGACCAACAATGTCGATGCCCACCCTTTCAAAGGGGGTGCAAACGACTGGGAGTGGGAGCAGGGGAGCTTTAAGCCGTTTCCCTGCCTTCCCACTAGCCTGGCAGGTGGGGCAAGCTCTGCAGAAGTTATCTGAGGCTTTCCTCATTCTGGGCCAATGAAAGTGGGTGTTAAGTCTGTCAAAGGTCTTGTCTTGGCCCAGGTGTCCTGCCAGGGGAATGTCGTGAGCCAGGCCTAGTAGGAATTTCCGGTAACACTGGGGGACCACCAGCACACGGTGTGCCTCAGGACCTGGAACCCTACGCTCACTGTAAAGGAGATCATTCTCCCAGTAAATATGGTGAGCGCCAGAGGCGTCACCTGCTGCGTGGTCTGTGGCCTGCTTCCTCAGACCCTCAAGGGTGGGGCATTCTTTCTGCGCCTTGCAGAATGCTTCCCTGGTTGCCCCCCCCCTCTACTTGCCAGCCAGCAAGTTCAGGTAGGTTACCCAGGGCAGCTATGTCCTCCCCGGTTGGCTCAGGGGCCTCCTCTTCCTCAGGGGCCTCGTCTACCACCGTGGGAACATTGGAGGTGGGTTTCCCACACCCCTGGCCCCCCTCTTTGGCAGCTGTCTGGGCCATCTTTCCAGGCTCCAGACGCCCTTGACTCCCTTCCCGGGCAGCCATGGACCGTGTGGTCATGCAGACCCACTCAGGTAACCCTAACATCTCCAGGTGAGATCTGAGCTCCACTTCTTTCCAAGTAGTATGCTCCAGATCATTGCCTAACATACAGTCTACAGGCATGGCCGGACTCACAGCTACTTTCAGAGTACCAGAGACCCCCCCCACTCAAAGGAAACCAGAGCCACCGGTAGGTGACTCTCACGATTGTCAGCGACTATGACCTGGTGGAATGCAATAGGGACTATCTGCTCTGTGGACACCAGCTGACTCTGGATAGTAGTCATACTGGCTCCTGTGTCACGTAGAGCCTCCACCTTCTGCCCATTAATGGTGACACCACTGCCTGTACTTGGAAGTATTTCGGGGCATGTGGGCTTTGGGCACCATTTCTCTTTCTCTCAGGGACACTAGGGAAATCTCTACCTGCGCCCCAAAGCTATCTCGGTCCATCTCCCCTCCAAGCGCTACACTAGTCAACCCAGGTGTCTGTCTGGTAGTGGACGGTGCCCTTTTGGAGCACTGGGGGTCGCCTTTATAGTGACCATACTGGTAACACTCCATACATTTGGGGTTGGATTTCCCTGACCTATCATATGTCCCTGGCTTTTTCCCTAATCTGGAGAAGGAATGGTTGCCACCCCCTCCCTGGGAATTCTTTTGGGGGGCTTTTGAGAGTTCCTTATCTAAAAGTTTATCTCCCCCTCTTTCTTCTGTTGGGAACCCTGACCACCTTTGTGGGAGTCCCCCCCAGGTACCTTTTTGGACACTCTGGTGCTAACCCAGATGTCCGCCTCCTCAGCAAGCTTCCTGGGATCAGTCAGCTTACTATCTACCAAGTGCTGGCGCAACTCTGTATAGGTAACATTGAGTATATGCTCTCTCAGAATCAAGTCATATACCCCTTTATAATTATCTACTTTGTTGCCCCGCACCCATCCATTCAGTGCCTTACTGGAAAAGTCAAAGAAATCTACCCATGTTTGTGTGGTTTGTTTGGTGCTGTCCCTGAACCTCTGACGGTATCCCTCAGGAGTCAGCCCAAACTTGGCAAGTAAAGTGGCTTTCTGAAGTGGGTATGTGTTTTGATCAGGTTGATCCAATGTGAGAAGTGTGTCCCTCTCCAATGGCGGCACATAACCCCACATAGCTACCCCCCATTGCCCTTCAGGAACCTCATGAGCCCTTAGTGCAACTTCATAAGCAGCTAACCATTTATCTATGTCATCTCCCACCACAAAACTGGGCTCCACATTTTTGGGTATACGAACCTTCTTTTCTCCAGCAGGTCCTGTCTGTATGCTGCCACCATTATTGCTGGATTCAGACTGTCTTACCTTGATCTCCAGCTCCTTGAGACTCAGTTCATGAGCCAATAATAGTTTCTTTTCAGCCAAAGCTCTTTCAGCTTCCACCTGTTTGGCTGCCCTTTCAGCTTCATCTTGAATCTGTTTGGCTGCTCTTTTAGTCTCAGCTTGTTTGGCTTCTCTCTCTGCCCTTCTTTCCTCTTGTTGAGCCTCAATTTTCAGTTTTGCCATTTGCAATTGGAACTCCCTTTCCTCTCTCCTTTCCTCTGCGGTCAGGCTTTGCACAGAGACACTGCTCCCTGGTCTGGAAGGGGGCACAATTGCACTGGTAACATCATCCACAGATAGCAACAAATCCTCTGAGGGGCCATTTTCTGGCTCCTCTTCTTCATCATCCTCTTCTAAATGGGCTTCTGCCCAGGCCCTCAGCGCCACTTGAAAGTCCTCCTTTTTGGAGGCCCCTTGGGTGGGTACCCTCATTGCCCTGCAGAACCCTCTTAGCTGTTTGACCATATATGTATCCAACAGGACTAGGTCAAAGTCTCCTATTTGAGACCCAGTCAGAGACATGTTGAGTGAGGATTTAGTTTTTGAAAATTGTCAGGAAAAACGAATTTGCAAAAAGAGATAAAAATCAAGTTGACCTTCAACTGTGGGTAGGTAGTGAAATACTTAGCTACTGTATGTCACTGCACAAATACAAGTCCTATCCTCACTGCTGATCACCAATGTTAGAAATGGGTTTTTTGGTTGGCAGTCAGGTTACCCTCTGTCCAAGCAAGAACCCTCACTCTAGTCAGGGTAAGTCACACACAATTCAAAATTAGCCTGTGCCCACCCTCTGGTAGCTTGGCACGAGCAGTCAGGCTTAACTTAGAAGGCAATGTGTAAAGTATTTGTGCAATAAATCATACAATACCACCATATAGCACCACAAAAATACGCCACACAGTGTTTAGAAAAATATATAATATTTATCAGGATAATTGTAGGTCAAAACAAATAAAGTTGCAATGTGAATTTGTAGAGATATCACTGAAAAGTGATATGAAATGTCTTAAGTCTTTAAAAAGCAAACAAAGGTGGTCATTCTGACCCCGGCGGTAAAATGCACTTACCGCCGGTCAGAAGACCGCCATAACACCGCCGCGGCCGCGGAAACCCGCCACGGTCATTCTGACCCGCAGAAGGCAAACCTCCGAAAATCCGACAGCCACAACCGACCGCCAGACCAGCGGTCGGCGGAAAGGTGGAGGTGACCAAACCTCCACCGCCACGCCAACAGAAATACGCCCATGCCATTACGATCCACGAATCCACGCGGCGGTCATTCAAACGCGGTATTCCATTGGCGGGACACACCGCCGCGGTCAGAATACACACAAACGAACAAAACTCAGCCACATTGGACGATTTGAATCCCACACACCTGATACACATACACACACCACTCCCACACACACAATACAATATAAAACACCCACCCACATCACCCACAAACCCCTACGCAAAAAAATTCTGAAAGAAGGCCAGAGCGAGACACCAGCATCCACAAACTAACAGCCACAGCCACTCAACACCATCACCCACACACTATCCACACACAAAACAACACACACCACCACACTCAACACACTTAACTACACATACTCCACCCCACACATCATACACACCACCCCATGGCACCCCAAAGACAACCCCGCTTCACAGACGAAGAACTCAGGGTCATGGTGGAGGAAATCGTTCGGGTAGAGCCCCAGCTGTTCGGCACACAGATACAATACACCAGCATTGCCCGGAGGACGGAGCTATGGCAGAGGATTGTCGACAGGGTCAACGCAGTGGGACAGCACCCCAGAAATCGGGAAGACATCAGGAAGCGATGGAACGACCTACGGGGGAAGGTGCGTTCCATGGTATCCAGGCACAACATCGCCGTGCAGAAGACTGGCGGAGGACCCCCACCTCAACCCCCACAATTCACATCATGGGAGGAGGAAGTCTTGAACATCCTGCATCCTGACGGCCTCGCAGGAGTCGGCGGAGGAATGGATACTGGTAAGTTGAAGCTTCAATACTGCTTCCCCCCACCTGCATGCCAAATCATACCCCAAAACTCACCCCCATGCTCGAACCCCACCCTCACCCCCACCCCCATCCTCACCCCCACCCTCACCCCCACCACCATCCTCACCCCCACCACCATCCTCACCCCCACCCCCAGCACACCTATTCCCCGCCAATGTCTCACCATCACAACCCACACATCCCAAAACCTAGGCCTGCATGCGTCCACTAAGCATGGACACCCATCACCAAAGCATGCCCAATGCATATACACATCCCCCCCACAAGCCACCCTCACCAAAGCCCCCACACACGAATGCCAGCACTTGGGGACACGAGAACCCATAGATACACCCATATGCCACACATTGAAACTATAACCATACCTCTATACCCCTGCAGGACCCGACCGTCAACACACCGCGGTGGAGGGGCCAGAATTCTCCACACCCCCCACCCAAGAGGCCGTCAGCGATGACAGCAGCTCTGTCGACCTGGACACCGATGACCAGCCCGGACCATCGGGGACCTCTGGACAGTCGGTTCCCCTCACACAGGCCCAGGCCACTACAGACCCAAACCCCTCTGGGAACACCAGCACAGCTCCCACCCAGCGGGCCCATGCCTCTGTCTCCAGGGCGCGTCAATCTGCGGTGTGTCTACCACTACAGGGCACCCAGGATAACCCACCACCCCAACAACAACAGGGACCTGGGGGCAGTGGTAGTGGGCACACCGGCCAGGGGGCAGAGGCCCAGGGAAACAGGGCAACTCGGAGGGCAGCTGTGCGACAGGGGGGGGACGGTCCCAGGGAACCCACTCTCCACGAGGTCCTCACCACCATCATGGGAGCATACAACCGCTCCCAGGAGACGATGGCGACGGTACTGGCCCGGTTCCAGGAGATCCAGGTACTGCAGGAGGAACACTATCGGGGGTACAGGGAGGACATCAGAGCCATCAACACCACCCTGGTTACCATGGTAGGGCTGCTGCAGGACCTCGTCAACACCAGGGCGGACACTCAACAACACCCAAGGGCCCCTGCCACTAGCCTGGACCAAGAACAGCCAACCACCTCCGCCGGCGCTAGTGGACAGGAGGCCCCCGCACAGCAGCAGCCCACCAGACCCCAACCTCCTGCAGGAGAAGAACCACCCCGCAAGAGGGCCCTGAGATCTCGCAAGAAGACAGAGTAGGATGTCAAGACCCCCGCCAGCAATGGATACCACCTGATGTCATCCCACTGTCCCACATTGTCACCCTGTCCATCCTTGAACTGCCCATGCTCCATCTCTCCACAGGCCTCTGGACAATGCACCTGTGTGACTGTTACTCTGGACTCTGCCATGGACATTCCTTCACCATAGCCCCCACCCACTTGAAACCACCCATCCCATTTTGAGCACTTAAATAAACACCTATTTTGCACAAAACTATCTGGAGTCTGGCTGTGATTTCAATATATTGTAATTTACATGACAGTGCAAATATGTCCTTGTACATGGTGAAGTCAACAAACAGCTGCCACAAAGCTGTAGTCCATGGGGAAACGAAGCACAGGACTCGTAGTGGGGACCCCAGATCTGAAATAGGGAGGGAAAAGCCAAAACTCAGTCATCATACACTGGGGCAAATAGACAGGCAGCAGAGATGCAGGAGAGTAGTTAACATTTACTAAATTATCTTAGAAATGTTACCTGTGTCCTATTGGAAGTACTGTTCAATGATTCTGTCCCTGTTGTCTGTTTCAGCCCCGTCGTCTTCCTCCTCGTCACTCTCCTCAGGTTCCACCGCTGCCACAACACCACCGTCTCGACCATCCTCCTGCAGGAAAGGCACCTGGCGGCGCAAAGCCAGGTTGTGAAGCATGCAGCAGGCCACGATGATGTGACACACCTTCTTAGGTGAGTACATTAGGGATCCACCTGTCATATGCAGGCACCTAAACCTGGCCTTTAGGAGGCCAAAGGTGCGTTCGATCACCCTCCTAGTACGCCCATGGGCCTCATTGTACCGTTCCTCTGCCCTGGTCCGGGGATTCCTTACTGGGGTCAGTAGCCACGACAGGTTGGGGTACCCAGAGTCCCCCACTAGCCATACACGGTGTCTCTGTAGCTGTTCCATCACGTAAGGGATGCTGCTATTCCTGAGGATGTAGGCGTCATGCACTGACCCTGGGAATTTGGCATTTACATGCGAGATGTACTGGTCAGCCAAACACACCACCTGGATGTTCATTGAATGGTAATTTTTTCTGTTCCTGTACACCTGCTCCCTGTCTCTTGGGGGAACCAAAGCCACATGGGTCCTATCAATGGCACCAATTACGTTGGGAATATGTCCAAGGGCGTAGAAATCACCCTTCACTGTAGCCAATTCGCCCACCTCAGGGAAAATGATGTAGCTCCTCACGGATTTCATCAGGGCAGACAACACTCTGGATAACACCTTCGAAAACATGGGCTGAGACATCCCAGAAGCAATTCCCACTGTTGTCTGAAATGACCCACTTGCCAAGAAATGGAGTACTGACATGACCTGCACCAGAGGGGGAATCCCTGTGGGTTGGCGGATGGGGGACATCAGGTCGGGCTCCAGCTGGGCACACAGTTCATGGATAGTGGCACGGTTAAGACGGTAGGTCAGGATAATGTGGCGTTCTTCCATTGTCGACAGGTCCACCAGCGGTCGGTACACGGGAGGATTCATCCGTCTCCTCGCCCAACCCAGCGGATGGTGCCTAGGAAGGACAACATGGAGC
Source organism: Pleurodeles waltl (assembly GCF_031143425.1). Classification (NCBI taxonomy): domain Eukaryota; kingdom Metazoa; phylum Chordata; class Amphibia; order Caudata; family Salamandridae; genus Pleurodeles; species Pleurodeles waltl. Next base: position 757,328,004 of record NC_090442.1, read on the forward strand.
ACACAGCCAAGCAACCCACAGGTACGTACTCACAGCTAGCACAGTAAACGATTCTCTATGCAGTGAATGGCGTGTCTGAGTGGCTATGCAAGGCCTAGGCCTGTGTGACGCAGTTGAAATGGAGCCATGTGGGCCCTGGAAATGGCGGCTGCCTGACCTGTGAAGTGTGACAATGGGATGTGAGGTCAATGCGCTGGCGTGGCACACCGCGGCGGGCGGCGGGCGAAGACCGCGGCGCGAAGCCGCATTGGTTAACATTGAAGCCTATGGGTTTCAGGAGCCAATGGCGAAGGGCGCCGGCGGTGGCGGGACGCACCGCCGCGGTACGCACCGCCGCGGACGTGACCGCCATTTTCTATCTACTTATCCACTTGCGACTTGAACTTTCACAGGAGAGGACCTATACTGCAAGTGTTGCTGTGACCTCGGTCTGGAAGGGACAATGGCTGCTGCGCCTGGGGAAAGGGCCCCTGCCTTCACTGGAGAGGAGTTGGAGAAACTTGTGGATGGGGTCCTCCCCCAGTATGCGCTACTCTACGGTCCTCCAGACCAACAAGTGAGTTTAATTCAATCTGGATTTGGGGCCACTGGCTGGCTTGGGGGCCTGGCGGGGGCCTGGCGGGGGCCTGGCGGGGATGGGGGGCATGTTGGGCCTGGCAGGGGCATGGCGGGGGGCCTGGCGGGGATGGGGGGCATGTTGGGCCTGGCGGGGGGCATGGCGGGGGGCCTGGTGGGGATGGGGGGCATGTTGGGCCTGGCGGGGGGCATGGCGGGGGGCCTGGCGGGGATGGGGGGCATGTTGGGCCTGGCGGGGGGCATGGCGGGGGGCCTGGCGGGGATGGGGGGCATGTTGGGCCTGGCGGGGGGCCTGGCGGGGATGGGGGGCATGTTGGGCATGGCGGGGGGCCTGGCGGGGATGGGGGGCATGTTGGGCCTGGCGGGGGGCATGGCGGGGGGCCTGGCGGGGATGGGGGGCATGTTGGGCCTGGCGGGGGGCCTGGCGGGGATGGGGGGCATGTTGGGCCTGGCGGGGGCATGGCGGGGGGCCTGGCGGGGATGGGGGGCATGTTGGGCCTGGCGGGGGGCATGGCGGGGGGCCTGGCGGGGATGGGGGGCATGTTGGGCCTGGCGGGGGGCATGGCGGGGATGGGGGGCATGTTGGGCATGGCGGGGGGCCTGGCGGGGATGGGGGGCATGTTGGGCCTGGCGGGGGGCATGGCGGGGGGCCTGGCGGGGATGGGGGGCATGTTGGGCCTGGCGGGGGGCATGGCGGGGGGCCTGGCGGGGATGGGGGGCATGTTGGGCCTGGCGGGGGGCATGGCGGGGGCCTGGCGGGGATGGGGGGCATGTTGGGCCTGGCGGGGGGCATGGCGGGGGGCCTGGCGGGGATGGGGGGCGTTGGGCCACTGGCAAGGAAAATGCTGACAAACTTGAACGTGGTATTTCTCCCTCCCTGTACGTGTCACATAGGTCCGCGCCCATGAGAAGATCGGGATTTGGCGTGCCATCGCCAAGGAAGTCCGGACCCTGGGGGTCCACCATCGACGGGGCACCCACTGCCGCAAGAGGTGGGAGGACATCCGCCGCGGGACCAAGAAGACCGCCGAGTCTCTGCTGGGGATGGCCTCCCAACGTAGGCGGGGTGCCTGCCGTCAACTGAGCCCCCTGATGTTCCGGATCCTGGCGGTGGCCTACCCTGATTTGGATGGGCGCGTGAGGGCAGCACAGCAGACACAAGGGGGTGAGTACAAGCATTATCTACTCTGTTGTCGCGCAGTGGAGGTGTCTGGGTGGGGGAGGAGGGCTGGGGGTCCCCCTAGGCCAGGGCGATATCTGTAGGCTGGGCACCCCCGTAAGCCCCTGTGTCCCCAGCCACCACCCTCAGTAGTTTGTCAGTACAGCCATCCCTGGGCCGTGTCATCCATGGGGGCAGTTGTCAACTCTAGGCGTGTAGGGCATGTTCCACGGAATGCGTAGCGGACCCCAAGTGCGCAACTTAGTGCAGGGGGCATCTGTGTCTGTCATGTCCGCTAACTGTACCGGAGATCCATGTACTCAATATCCCTTTATTTCTCTCTCCCCCCCCCTTTTTGTTTGTCTTTCTGTGCTTGTGTGCATCAGCATCATCAGGCGGAGGAGAAGTGGCATCGGGGCAGGAGGGAGCTGCATCTCACATGGCCCAGGAGGGCCATGCCACAGAGTCAGACTGGACCAGTGAGACGGAGGGCGAGGGGAGCTCCACGACGGGGACGACTGGACCCTGCAGCGACACGGACACGTCCTCGGAAGGGGGCTCCCTTGCGGGGGTGGCACCATCCGTGCCCCCCGCCATTACAGGTACAGCCGCCACCCAGCGCACCATTTCCGCCCTCCCAGCAGCCCCTCAGCGTTCGCCCCGTGCCCGCTCTGCCAGGAAGCCGGGCATCTCCTTCGCCCCAGGCACCTCAGGCCCTGCCCCTGTTACCCCCGCTGCCCTCAGTGAGGAGGTCATTGACCTCCTCCGAACGCTCATTGTTGGGCAGACTACCCTTTTGAATGCCATCCAGGGGGTGGAGAGGGAGGTTCATCGCAGCAATGCGTACCTGGAGGGCATTCATTCGGGTCAGGCTGCCCATCAGCGATCGTTCCAGGCTCTGGCCTCAGGACTGACGGCAGCCATTGTCCCTGTCTCCTGCCTCCCTCTACTAACTCCCTCCTCCCAGTCTCCTGTTCCTCTGCCTGTCCCACCCACACCATCAGACCAGCCTGCACACACCTCAACACCCAAGAGAAGCTCATCCAAACATAAGCACCACAGATCACGCAGACATTCACACACGCAACATTCCGATGCAGACATGCCAACAGTCACTACCACCTCTGTGACCCCCACCTCCTCGTCTCCCTCCTCCCTCCCTGTGACGTCTACACTCACACCTCCATTCACCTCACCATCAGCCAGTGTTTCCATCACCAGCACACCCTCCACTCCAGTCCGCACACGTGCAGTCACCACCCCCACTGCCATTTACACGTCCCCTGTGTCCTCTCCCACTGTGTCTGTCACCCCCTCTTCCACACCACACAAACGCAGCCACCCACCCACCCAACAGCCATCCACCTCACGACAGCCTATCCCTCCTGCACCTGCACCCAAAGACAGCAAACGTGACTCACCTACAACCACATCCTCTCCCTCCATTCCCATTCCCACTGTACCTCCTACTCTCCATTGTCCCAAGAAACTCTTCCTCGCCACTACTAACTTCTTTCCTGACCCTGAGCCCCCCCCTCCTTCTCGTCGGGGTAAGAAGAGCACCTCAGCCACCACCAGCCCTGCAGCCCCCTTGACAAGGGTGCAGGGGTATTGGAGCCCGCCAGCCCGCATGTCTGGATCTTCGCCCAGCAGCAAGGGGACAGCCAGCCCACCCCCTGGGAAGAGGAGCAGAAGGCGGAAGGGGCGCCGCAGGAGCCCGCCTTCTACATCCCCCCCGGACACCACTCAGAGACAGTCACCAGCCACAGCTCCAAAGGGAGGAAAGGGCCACAGGCCCACGACTAAGGAGGGCAAGGGCAGCAAGTCGGAGAGGTCAGGCAGCAGGCCTGCTGCCCAGGAGGAGCCCACAACCCCCATAGCCGCTGCCCCGGGAGGAACCGGCACAGCTGCCCCGGGAGAGCCCACCACCCCCATAGCCGCTGCCCAGGGAGGACCCAGCCCAGCTGGCCAGGAGGGCCCCACCACCCACAGCCCAGGTGGGCATTGAAGGAGCACCATCCCCGCTGCCCAGGAGGGCACCACCAGGCAATGAGCAGTTGGCCATAGACCGGCCGCCGTCTCCAGAACCGCTGAACTGGGCCCGCCGTCTCCAGAACCGCTGAACTGGGCCCCGCCGTCTCAAGCACCGCTCCGCTGGGCCCCGCCGTCTCAAGAACCGCTGAACTGGGCCCTTCAAGGCAAGGAGCGCTGAACTGGGCCCCGCCGTCTCAAGAACCGCTGAACTGGGCCCCGCCGTCTCATGAACCGCTCCGCTGGGCCCCGCCGTCTCAAGAACCGCTGAACTGGGCCCTTCAAGGCAAGGAGCGCTGAACTGGGCCCCGCCGTCTCAAGAACCGCTGAACTGGGCCCCGCCGTCTCATGAACCGCTACGCTGGGCCCCGCCGTCTCAAGAACCGCTGAACTGGGCCCTTCAAGGTAAGAACCGCTGGCCCTTTGGCAGACGTGGCAGGGCAGGATCTATCTCGGGCAGGGCTGCAGGATGTCCTCTGGCCAACTTGCCTCCTCCAGTGGCAGTGGGGTCTGTTATGGACTGTATGGACCGTGGCTTTGCACTCCCCAGGATGGCCCAGTGGGCAGGCCACCCACTGTATGGACTGTTTGGACTGTGGCTTTGCTCTCCCCAGGATGGCCCAGTGGGCAGGCCACCCACTGTATGGACTGTATGGACAGTGGCTTTGCACTCCCCAGGATGGCCCAGTGGGCAGGCCACCCACTGTATGGACTGTATGGACAGTGGCTTTGCACTCCCCAGAATGGCCCAGTGGGCAGGCCACCCACTGTATGGACTGTTTGGACTGTGGCTTTGCTCTCCCCAGGATGGCCCAGTGGGCAGGCCACCCACTGTATGGACTGTATGGACAGTGGCTTTGCACTCCCCAGGATGGCCCAGTGGGCAGGCCACCCACTGTATGGACTGTATGGACTGTGGCTTTGCACTCCCCAGAATGGCCCAGTGGGCAGGCCACCCACTGTATGGACTGTTTGGACTGTGGCTTTGCTCTCCCCAGGAAGGCCCAGTGGGCAGGCCACCCACTGTATGGACTGTTTGGACTGTGGCTTTGCTCTCCCCAGGATGGCCCAGTGGGCAGGCCACCCACTGTATGGACTGTATGGACTGTGGCTTAGCACTCCCCAGGATGGGCCAGTGGTCATGGAGTCCCCTCGTGGATCTGGCGTCGTGTACTCAAGTGGCTGAGGTGCCCCCCCTTCCCTTCCCCCTGAGGTGCCTGTCCTATTTTCTTTCTGATGCCCCTGCAGTGTTCTCTCCGTGGAGTTCTTGTCGTGGGACTGGGCCTTGCCCCTTTGCACAGGACCCCTGTGATCCACGGACAGTGGTTGGACTACATTTAGTAGCTGTGTATATTTTGTACATAGTTTATTTATTTATTTGGATTACTGGTGTACATATTTCAATATATCTGCCCGTTTATGATCTCTTATTTTGGTCTTTGCATTATTTCGGAGGGGGGTGGTTTGTGGGTTGTGACAGTGATCTGTGGGAATGCATTGATGTGTGTGTTGTAGTGGGTGTGGGTGGGTGGGTGTGTGCCGGTAATCTTTTCCCTCCCCTGTGTCGTAGGTGCAGTACTCACCGATGTCTTCCGCGCCGCCGGGCGTGCTCCTGGTATATGAGCAGGTATAGGAGTGCGGGGATGACCTGCAACTCTGGTTCCATACTGCCGGAATCTCGCGTGGAGTGCGTAGAGGTGAGCGTTTTCCCGTTCGTAGTCTGTTTCCGCCGTGTTCTTATCGGCGGTGCTCCCGCCCCGGAAAAGGTGGCGGATTGGTGGGTCGTGATAGGGTGGGCGGTACATTGTCTGCCGCCTGGCTGTTGGCGGGGACCGCCGCGCTGTTTGTTTGTACCGCCGTGGCGGGCGGAGTGTTAATACGGCGGGCTGTGTTGGCGGTTCCCGCCAGGGTCAGAATTGCATATTTTAGACCGCCGGCCTGTTGGCGGCTTGGCTGCCGCTTTATCACCGACCGCCAGGGTCAGAATGAGGGCCAAAGTCTCTTTCAAGCACAAAGTACCTGGTTTTGGAGTGGAAAATCTCCTCAGAGGGCCACAGAAGAAGAGATATGTGGAAAAATGGTGTGTGAGTCGATTTCTCCCCAGCACACACGGACTTGCGTCGTTATTTTTCACGCGGGGAAGTCGTGCGTCATTTTCCGGTGCGCGGACAGTCTCTTTCTGTGGATCGTGGGGATTACCAGAGGTCCCGGGTCTGTGCGTGGATTTTCCTGCTTGTTTTCCGGCTGCGCGTCGTTCTGCGGGGCTGCGCGTTGAAATTTCTATCTCACGGCAGGCGTCGCGTCGATTTCTCCTCCGGAGGTCGGGCGTCGTTGTCCTTGCGAAGCTGTGCGTCGAAGTTCCGGTCGTCCCGAAGGCGTCGCGTCGATCAGCGTTGTTGTGCGGCGTTTTTCTCGCCGCGGAACAAGCTGTGCGTCGAAAATTTCGGCGCACGGAGCGTCCAAGTGAAAAAGAGAAGTCTTTTTGGTCCTGAGACTTCAGGGAACAGGAGGCAAGCTCTATCCAAGCCCTTGGAGAGCACTTTCACAGCCAGGCAAGAGCTCAGCAAGGCAGCAGGCTAACAGCAAGGCAGCAGTCCTTTGTAGAAAGCAGACAGGTGAGTCCTTTGAGCAGCCAGGCAGTTCTTCTTGGCAGGATGTAGTTTCTGGTTCAGGTTTCTTCTCCAGCAAGTGTTTGATGAGGTAGGGCAGAGGCCCTGTTTTATACCCAAATGTGCCTTTGAAGTGGGGGAGACTTCAAAGAGTGGCTAAGAAGTGCACCAGGTCCCCTTTCAGTTCAATCCTGTATGCCAGGGTCCCAGTAGGGGGTGCGGCAGTCCTTTGTGTGAGAGCAGGCCCTCCACCCTCCCAGCCCAGGAAGACCCATTCAAAATGCAGATGTATGCAAGTGAGGCTGAGTACCCTGTGTTTGGGGTGTGTCTGAGTGAATGCACAAGGAGCTGTCAACCAAGCCCAGCCAGACATGGATTGTAAGGCACAGAAAGATTTAAGTGCAAAGAAATCACTTTCTAAAAGTGGCATTTCTAGAATAGTAATATTAATTCCGACTTCACCAGTCAGCAGGATTCTGTATTACCATTCTGGCCATACTAAATATGACTTTCCTGCTCCTTTCAGATCAGCAGCTGCCACTTCAACAATGTATGAGGGCAGCCCCAATGTTTGCCTATGAAGGGAGAAGGCCTCACAGTAGTGTAAAAACGAATTTAGTAGTTTTACCCTACCAGGACATATAACTACACAGGTACATGTCCTGCCTTTTAACTACACAGCACCCTGCTCTAGGGGTTACCTAGGGCACACATTAGGGGTGACTTATATGTAGAAAAAGGGGAGTTCTAGGCTTGGCAAGTACTTTTAAATGCCAAGTCAAAGTGGCAGTGAAACTGCACACACAGGCCTTGCAATGGGGGTGGGGAATAATAGGAAAGGGGGATAGGAAGTGGAGGGAGGGGGGTGGGGATGGGCGAAGAATGCAAGTAATTCAGGTGTCTGTTTTCGTAAAAGAAAAGGGGGGGAGGTAGAAGGGATAGTGGAGATCAACTGTCGAATTAGGACAATTTTCCAGAGTTTGCCTGCCGTTTATAAATCTAACGTCTCTATTTATCATCTTCTCCCTGGCTTATGATTGAAGTAAATAGGTAGGTTTGCGTCTATCTCAGGCGGTATCCTTCCCAGAGTAGTAAGAGCTATTCGAGACTGCATAAGTCGCAATAATAAAAGCTGCTCCATGATAGCCGGATAATATAAAAGCAGAGGTTGCGGTGGAGAGGATGGTAGGAGAGCGGTGTGTCCAAGTCTTATAGTGCTAGGCAAGGGGGGGAGAGAAAGAGGGAGGAGGGAGGAGGATAAGAGACGAGAAAGAGGAGAAAAAGCAGGGAGGAGAGAGAGAAGAGAAGATAAAGAGGGGAAGAGAAAAGAAAGAAAAAGTAAAGAAAGTGAGAGAGAAAAGAAGAAGGAAGAAGAAAGAGAGAGATGAAGAAAAGGAAAAAGAAAAAGAAGTGAGGGTTGGGGAAACAGAAGGGGAGAGGAACCTGGTGTCGGAGAGAGGAGAGGGGGGAGGAGGGACAGCAAAGAGAAAATAAATAGGCAGGAGGAGGGAATAGAGGGGGGACTTAAGCGATGGGGTGTGAGAACCAGTCGGCCATATGCATTGGTCCATGAGCTAGGAAAATGAAGGAGATGGAAAGGAATGGGATGATAGGAAGTGGGAGGATAGGAAGGGGGATGCCGGTGGGAAAAGGAGGGAGGGGGAGAAGGTAGGGGCAGCGGGGGGGAGGAAGAAAAAGAGAGCCGAGGACACGTGCGTGGGGCCGGCTGGCAAGCAGCAATAGTGACTATGACATCGGTTAGACATCAGGGAGGAAGGGAGCCCATACTCCCATACTCATACTCCTGATCCTGAAGGTTGTAGATGACCTTCTCATGCGTGGCGATGTTGAACATAGCCACCGTCCATTCTTCGGGTGTGGGTGACGTCGCAGATCTCCAGTGCCGGAGGATACATATTTTTGCAGTTGCCAGGGCTGTGTGTAGGAGTCTTTTTTGCGGTCGTGATAAGGCCGGGAGACAGGTCATGTCGTGTAGCATGAGCAGCGAAAGGGGCAAGGGGGTTGGGAGCAGCATGGAATCCGCCAGGGCATACTCCTCCACCTTCTATAAAGGCTGCACCGATGGGCAGCTGGTGAGCACGTGGAGTAGATCTCAGCGCGTTTCCGTACAGCGCCAGCACGACGCATGTGGGAGGAGGCTGGCCCTATGTAGCTTCATCGGGTTCCAGTACCAATCATGTAGTATTTTGAAGAGGCAAAACATTTAGGCGAGCCTCGCGAGACCCTCTATCCAGTGCTTCCACCGTGTCTGCCCAATCTTCCTCCTCGATAGTCAGCTGGAGGCGGTCTTGCCATTGCAGCCATAGCTTATCCAGGACAGGTTGAGAGAATAGGTGGCTGACAAGGACTTCGTACAGTCCAGCCATAACCCTTATGTATTCCCCATGTCTTCAGATAGGCTATTATGGGTGAGGGTTGCAGTCCCCAGTGAATAACGTCAGGATTTTGGCGCATATAGTGTTAGAGTTGCAGATATTTCCACGTCTGTGTAGGGTGGATATGGAATTCCTCTATCAGTCGAGGAAAGGGCTTGAGTCTGTTGGTTTCCAATACCTGGTCTAGGTTAGTTATACTGGCGTCTCTCAATTGCGGCCAATTCAGGGCTGCACCACCCACACGTATGTTATCGTTATGACATAGGGGAGCCTGAGCATGGAGGAAGGGGTGAACCCCTATAAGACAATGGGCCCTCTTCCATGCTACACCCGTCGCCTTCAGGATCGGATTCGGATCATCGGAGGGGACGGTGGTCCTACGGTACAGTCCATTAAGGCCTCCCCTATGGGAGAGCAACTCCCTCTCCACTGACACCCAGTGTGGCGATTCTGCAGGGCTATGCAGTGTGGCAGCCAATGGCGATAGATGGAGGGCTAGAGCGTAATGTTCCACCGAAGGGAGTCCCATTCCGCCGTATGACCTACGTGCTATGAGCTTGGCCGCTGCTAGGCGAGGGCGCATGGTTCCCCACACAAAGGCCCTAATTACGGCATCCACCGACCTCAGAGTGGATAGAGGTATCTGAAGAGGGAGGAGTCCCATGACATACGTGAAACGCGGGACTATGACCATGCGCACCACCTGCAGCCTACCCCACATTGACAGGCCAAGCTGTACCCATTTGTCAAAGTCAAGTTTCATACGGGCAATGAGAGGGTCTAGATTATCCGCCGTCATGCGTTCTAGGCCGCGGTTGACAAGGATCCCCAAGTATTTGAGGTGCTTCGGGGTACAGTGGAAGGGGAAGCCCAGGATCGCTGATTTTGTCATCTGCCGCGACAGACGGAGGGCTTCGCTCTTATCCCAGTTCACCCGATATCTCGAGAGGGGGGCAAAGTCATCTATAATTGCCATAAGGTCAGGCAGTGAGCGATCCAAGTCAGTTAAAGTAAGCAGGATGTCATCAGCATACAGGTATATCTTAGAGGTAGCGCTGCACGGCAGCGGGATGCCCATTATCCCAGGGGATACACGGATTGTAGCCGCCAGCGGCTCTAGTGCCAATAGAAACAAAAGGGGAGAGAGCGGGCAGCCCTGCCTCATTCCTCTGCAAATAGGGAAAGGGTCTGAAAGGAAGCCTCCACAGTTGACCCTTGCAGTGTGTTGATCGTATAACAGACGCACTTTGGAAATAAATTGGTCGCCCAGACCAAATTGTGTTAATGTTGCGAAAAGGTATGGCCATTCTATTCGGTCAAACGCTTTTTCGGTGTCGAGGGACAGTGCTAGAGCAGCCTCAGGTGTATTCCAGACCCCCCAGAGGGCATGGCATAATGTACGAAGATGATTCCGTGAGCTGCGGCCTGGCACAAAGCCGACCAGCGACTGATGTATAAGGGACGGTATGACCCTACGCAGTCGGGCCGCAAAGACGCTGGCCAGTATTTTAATATCCCCATTCAAGAGAGATATTGGCCGATAGCTGCCACAGAGCAAGGGGTCCCGACCCGGTTTTGGTTTGACAGCAATGACAGCGGAGTTGGATATCGCGCCCAACGAATTGGTCTGACAGGCTTCGTCCAGCGCCTCGTGTTGAACATTAAGCGTCTCCTCCCCTGCCCATTTATAGAATTCCGCAGGGAATCTGTCTTCACCTGGTGACTTGTGGTACGGGAGACCGGAGACCACCTGTAGAATTTCTTGGCAGGTGATGTCCCCCCCAGCAGTTCCCGGCCTTCATCAGATAGGGAGGGTAAGGTGATAGTACTAAGAAAAGCCTCTATTTGAGTGGGAGAGGACTGTGAGTCCGAGGTATAGAGGCGACGATAGAAGGCTGCAAATTCGTCCACTATGTCCTGCGGGTGCGTGAGGGTCTCTCCCGACTGAGCTCTGATAGCCGGTGGCCAGCCTTCTCCCCTTGTTTATAGTGCCTACCCTGTAAGCGTTGCAGCGCGTATTCAGCCTGGGAGGTAAAGAGTTCGTTCAAAGCCATGCGGGCTCTCTCCAAGTCCCTGCGGGTGGGAAGGGAGGGGTGGGTTGTGTAGCGCTGCGTCAGGCGTGTTATGTCAGTCTCTAGGGCCGTTTGTCATTCCACCCTATCCTTATTCGCCAGTGCGGCATCACACATCATCTGTCCCCGTATCGTTGCTTTGGCCACAGCCCAGATCATCATTTTTGATGTCACTGACCCAAGGTTGTCCCGGATATATGTGGATGTATGTGCCTGTAGTTGAGCCTTCCCCTGAGGGGTTCAGTAACGTTGGGCAGCGAAGCGCCATGGTTTGCGGCCTGGGGACACCATGCCCAGCTGAAGGGCTAACAAGATCGGGGAATGGTCTGACAAGCCCCCGCTCAGTGTACGAGAGTCCTGCATTTGTGCTACGAGGTTGTGCGAGATAAGGAAGTAGTCCAGTCGGGATTGGGTGCCATGGAATGAGGATAAAAAAGTGTACTCCCTATCACTCAGGTGCGTCAGTCTCCATGGTTCCACCAGGCCGTTATCCTGCATTACATCGTACTGTAAGGCTCTGTCTCTGTTATTGATGGTGTCTAAGGGCCCTGTCCTGTCTAATACGGCGTCTCGGGTTATGTTCCAGTCCCCGCCAATGATGTACCGGGCAACTTCAATCTCTGTCAGGAGACGATTAATACGGAGAAAAAATGTCTCTTGGGTCCTGTTGGGGCATAGACGGTTCCCACACAGAATGAGGCGCCTCCCAACTTCAATTTAGCAAATACATATCTTCCTTCCGGATCGGCCCATGACTTGGTAACTGTGAAGGGTAGGCTTTTTCGCAGCAATATCGTAGTCCCGCATTTCCACAGCACTGCGTTTTGATCATCCGGCAGGGGGGTACTACGGCTGGATAGCACGGTCCCTACCCAGTCCCTCTGTAGTTTATCAGATTCTAATCTAGTCAAGTTAGTTTCCTAAAGGAGGGCTATGTCCACTCATTTGGTATTAAGGTATGAGAGTATTCTCTTCCATTTGATGAAGTGGGTAAAACCATTGACGTTCCAGGAAATAACCCGTAACGGGGCAGGCGGGGCATGCGCACATCTAGCCATGAAGGAAGACTATTAGAGAATAAGGCCCATATTTATACTTTTTTAGCACCGCATTTGTGTTTTTTTATAAGCAAAATTAGTGCAAACTTACAAAATACAATTGTATTTTGTACGTTTGTGCTGATTTTGTGTCAAAAAACGACGCAAATGCGGTGCTAAAAAGGTATAAATATGGGCCTAAGTGTGTGGAGGGAAAGGAGAAAAGAAGAGAGAATAAAAATAGGAAATAGAAAATAAAAAATAGAAGGGGAGATATAATTAAGGAAGCAGGAAGGAGGGGGGAGAAGTAGGAGGATGGAGCTAACCGAGGCCCCAGGGAACCTAGACTTTATATCCGGAGTCTATATCCAGGTCTATATCCGAACTATACTAGTCCCAGCGCGGGGCAAAGCCAGCCAGGCCACGGCCAGCGACGGGGAGCAGCTCGGGCCTCCATTATCTCTTGAGACCAGCTTCCCATAATCCTGGTGTCGGGTTCCCCCCCGGTAGGGGCGTATCATGATAAAGTATATTTTGGCTTGATGCCCTCTAACAAGGGGGGAAAGGAGGGGGCAAGGCAACGCAGCGTCACACCGCCGAGGAATAGGCCCACCCAGGGTGGGGGAGCAGGGGGAGATTGAGTGACGGGGCGGAATAGAATTGGCTAAATCTAAACTTAAACTTCCGCTTAAAGGGAGGAGAATGTGCAGAGAGCAGCACAGGGTCTACAAATCGGAAACATAACAATGAAAAATAAGCAACTCACACTGCACTCTTCACCATGTTAACAGCTATGTCAATAAAGCCATTACAGGGCTATAAGACTTAAGGAGTATGAGTCATCCCACATCACATCAAACCCAGTGGAGTATGAACAATCTTCATAAGTCTATGCAGCTTGTGCAGCTTGACCCCCCCTTGGTGAATTTAAAAGAAGACTTTGCCTATCAAAAATAGTGAAAGTATAATATAAAAAAGAAGGAAAAACATCAAACATTATGTAGGAATGAAAAAAAAACTGTACTCAGCCAGCCGACGGGTCAGCAGAGGGTCGGCTGTTTCCAGACCAAGGAGGGGCCATGGCCGCAATGTTCTCGGTTTCAACCATCCCAAATGGTATAGCAGGCTCAAGTAGACTCCGCTAGAGGTTTTAAGGGGGAGCAGGACTTGTCTCTGTCTGCCACTTGTGTATGGAACGCCACTGCGTGTAGTACCTGTCCCCTGTCATTGTGGCTGTGAAGGATTCTCTCCAGGTCTCATCCCCTGGGGCAGGGGAGATGAGGTTGATGGGCAGACCCTGACTCTCCTGGGGCAAGGTCTTGGGATAAAAAGTCTGTAGCCATTGCGTCTCAGTGTGGAGTCGAGGTGGAAGAGTCTGTGAGAGACAGACCATCCAAGAAAGAGTGCAAGTCTTCCAAGTCTTCCGGATCGTAGAAGTATTTGGATGTGCCGTTTTTTGTTACCCCCGTTCTCGCTGGCTCAAACAGGCCATATTTCACCTCCAGCTGGCGGAGTCGCGGACGGAGGGCCAGGAATGCCCTGCACCGGTCACTGGTTTCCTTGGAGAAATCTGCTGACATTTGAATTGTGTGTCCATCTAGTTGGAAGGGACATTGAGTGCGTGCTCTCCGTATTAGTTGACGGGCCTGTGTATGGCGAAGGAGACAGGCTATGATCGGTTTGGGGCAAGCGTCCGTGCCGGTTCTCTGGGGGCCCAGTCTATGGGCTCTTTGGAACTCCAGGGGTGGCTCAAAGGTAGTGCCAGTCAGTCTAGGCAGCGTGTCTCGCAGAAATCTGTGGAGGTCTTCACCCTCCATGTTTTCAGGAAATCCTATGAAACGGACGTTGTCTCTTCGACTCCTGTCTTCCAAGTCCATCAACTTGCTACGAAGGAAGAGGAGTGCCTGATCTCTGTCCTGGAAAGAAGAGGCGTGAGCCTCCACTTTTGACACTCATTGTTCCAGTCCCAGGACGCGTGTCTAGAAAGCTTGCAATTTGTTTATGGATGGTTTTCGTTTCCGCCGCCATTGAGACCATTGCGCTATCCATCTCCTCCAGTCTACGGCCAACCGCCGAGATTTCCTGAAGGATATGGTCCATTGTGGGCTGGGTCTGCTATCTCTTGGTTTGCGGCAGAGGTCTGTGTTCCCGTCCGTGGGGGGACCCCCTTTGCCTGGAGTAAGGCCTCAGAGAAGAGTAACTGCCGTGCCGGCTTGCCAGTGTTCTTGTGAGATGACCGTCCGCCTGGCATCTCCGGCCTTCATCGTAGGGCTTGACGGCAACAGTGTAGGAGGGGTGATATGGAGTTTCCGAGGCTCCCTCCTGGGGCTGTAGCTGGTCCCACCCCACATAGGTGAATGGGGGTGGGGAGGAGAACTAAAGGTTTCCCGGTCTCACTGTGGTTTGGTTGGTGGGTAGTTAAGGGGTAATTTCACCCCCTCGGAGGCCACCGCGTCACCCGTGCTCCGGTAGTGGAAAGAGGTCACAATCCGGAGGAAGGGGAGGTGTCCGGTGCGATGGCAAAAGGGGGGGAGGTGGCTGGTCACGAACTGCAGGCTTCGCGTGCAGGAGCAAGGATACTCTGGTAGGTAAGGGAGGGGTACTGGATCCCCTTTTTTGTCGTGGTGCGGGCCGTTCTCCTTAGGTCTCCCCAATAGACATAACGCTGGCACTAACGTCACATTCAGGGAGGGTTAAATGAGGACGGATAATACTCACCTCCGTTTCTTTAATAAAATCTAGCCTTTCTGACACCAAGGCTAGGAAATTCTCAATTTTATTACAAGACCGGAGGCTCATATTATGCTTGTTTAAAGCAATGCAATAACAGTTTTTTAAGGGTGATCAACAGGTTTACAATAGAAGGTTCTAAATGTACTAACGTTTGACCAATCTGCAGATCTGAGGATATCATGTAAACTAGCTCCAGCCCAAAAGGCACAAGAAGCCGTAGCTCCTCTAACGGAATGGGCACCGTAAGAAATGGTAGGAACTCCAGCCAGAGACATAAGCCACTTCACCCAACGAGCCAAGGTGCGGGTTGAAACAGGTTTGTGGGGTTTCTGAAAAGAAATAAGTAACCGAGATGAGGACGGAACCCTGAGATCTGCAGTTCATGAAACGTAAGTTTTTAAGCACACACAGTTTAGGTTGAGAGGGAAAAAAGGGATAAAGGACAGAATATAAATTGGTCTTGGTACGTCTAAAGACATTAAGATATACACCTAAGGCAGAAAAATGAAAGGGGGAAACATCCAGAGCCTTGACATATGAAACACGTTTGATAGATTCTAAACAGAGGAACATGGTCAATTTAGCAGACACATGTTTCAAGGATAGATCAGCATTGTCGGGCCATGAGATAAGAACACGAAGGACGGAGATTACATCCCACATGGTATTTTATTTGGGAGTTGGAGGTTCAGAAAAACGTACTCCTTTTAAAAGACGGCAAACCAAGGGGTGTTCCCCCACAGGTCTGCCATCCACCCTGCCGCGTTCTGAAGAAATTGCAGATCTATAGGTATTTACAGTACGGTACGCCTTACCTTGAGAAACCAGGGAAGCTAGGCAATGTACCACTAAGGTAACATCTGCTGAAACTGGATTGGAATTCCTGTTCACACACCAGCTACATCATACTGACCAAGCAGAGTGGTAGACTTTTGAAGTACCCGGAGCCCAGGATTGCTGGATGAACTGAACAACTTCCTCCGAAATTCCTGGGGTTCTCCAGGAAGCCCTGAAATTCTTCAAGCTATGAGATACAGGGAGCCTTGCAATACGAGGTTGTGGGGAAGACCTTGAGGGTTCAAGAGAAGATTGGGGAAGGGAAGAATCAGGACTGGAAGGTCTGAAGAAAGTTCCAAAAGTGTCGGATACCAAGGTTGAGACTGCCAGAATAGAGTGATGAGAACTAGAGAAGAACGTTGCCTGCGGGCGTGCGCCAGAACTCGAGCAATAAAAAGGAAGGGGGGAAAGGCGCACAGGAGAGAAGGAGGCCAAACTTGAAGGAAAGCATTGGTAGCCAAGGCTAAAGGATCTGGTTTCCAACTGTAGAAAGTTGGGAGTTGAGAG
The DNA here is from genome assembly GCF_031143425.1 of Pleurodeles waltl. Classification (NCBI taxonomy): domain Eukaryota; kingdom Metazoa; phylum Chordata; class Amphibia; order Caudata; family Salamandridae; genus Pleurodeles; species Pleurodeles waltl. The sequence goes on from NC_090442.1 coordinate 757,343,961, forward strand.
TTGAGCCTTGAGGCAAAAAGGTCTATGGACATAGTTCCGAAGGTAGAAGAAAGGAGCTTGAATATGGAAGGGTGAAGATGCCAGTCGCCTGAATCTTGGGAATGTCTTAAGAACCAATCGGCCACCACATTCATTTTGCCCGGAAGATATTGTGCCTTGATTGAAATGTTTTTTTGGAGGCAAAACTCCCAGAGATTCTTGGCCAAGAGAGCCAAAGGTTTGGATCTTGTCCAGGTGATTTATGTACGTTACAGACGATAGGTTGTCCATTCTGAGAAGAATGGAGCACTTTACTCTGTCTTTTGTAAAGGACTGGATGGCAAAGGAACCTGCAGGCATCTCTAAACAGTTGATGTGCAGTGACGACTCCTGAACGGACCATGGACCCCCAGTCGAGAGTGGACCACATTTTACACCCCAACCTGTCAGACTTGCATCTGACTCTAAGACAAGATCTGGGGCGGCAGAGAAAATGGCGATGCTTTGAGGTTTACTGTATAAAGAATAGTGATTTAATTAAAGACAAGGAGGCTAGCATTATGCATAAACCTTTTATTTACTCTTCTGAAAATCAAACCATTAAAAGGACCAAAAGAACCTTAACAACATCACAAAAAAAACAGAGTGTTCATGTCCATGTAATCCAGGTGTCCTCCATTTCCTTCCTCTTTTGTTTGAAAACCTTCTTCATCTCCGAATCTTCTCAAATGAAAAAAAATATCCTCTCTCACGAATCTGCAATAAAGACGAAAAATATACAAAACTCAAACACAGAACACTATTCTCTTTCAATCAATCCCCCTTCCTTTTCCTTTTTATTTTTACCTTAAAAAAAATAGACTTAACCACACCTTTCCTTAACACACTGTAACACCTTCAGAAAAAAACAAGAAAAAACACACCTCTCCTACTTCTTGGGAGGGTGGGTGGTTTAATGCTAGCCTCCTTGTCTTTAATAAAATCACGATTCTTTATGCAGTAAACCTCAAAGAATCGCCATTTTATGACAAGACAGGAGGCTAGCATTACGTCTGTTTAAAGTCATGCGAAACACTTTTAGAAACATGGTCAATATTCCTGAAATAAAAAGTTCTAAACGTTTCTGCAGAAGACCAATCTGCAGCTTTCAGAATAAGATCCAGATTTCCTCCCAACATAGAAACTTTACTTGCCATAGCTCCCCTCACCGAATGTGCTGAGAATTTCAAAATATCTACACCAGCCTCCCTCATTGCACTTTTCACCCATCTAGCAATAGTAGCATTTGAAACTCCTTTAAAAGGTTTTACATAAGAAATCAAAAGTTGCTGAATACCTGCTCCCCTTCTTTCCAACATTCTAGTTTCATATTCCTTCATGCAGCGTAACACACAAACTTTTGGACATTCATCAAAATATGGATAAAAGATCGATCCAGACATAGGGCCTCATTACGAACACCATGTTCTTTCTATGGCGGTTTGGTCCATCATGCCGGCTGGCGGCTTTAGCCGCCACTGCCTGCATGGCGGGCCGAGCCGGCAAGTTCGAAATTAAGGCCATAGTCTTAGTGCGTTTACACACCTCAAACAAAACTCCAGTTGATTGATAAAATCTATGATTTACTTCCTGAGCCCTTACATTTGAAACCCTTCTGAAAGAAATTAAGCAAAGTAGAGTAGCCAACTTCCAAGAAAGTTCCCTGTCACCCAAATACTTATTTACTGACCACCTTAGAAATAATGCAAGGACTTGATCAACATCCTAAAAAACTTGATATTTCATAAACGGGGGACGTTTCAAACGAACATCCTTCATGACCCTACAAATCAAGGGACTCTTACCAATGGAAACTCCCTGACAAAGGGCGTGACCTGCTGCAATCACAGATCTGTAACAATTTATGGTTCTGAAAGACAAGCCTCTATCAAACAATTTAGCTAGGAAATTCACCACAATAACTTAATTCGCCTCCATGGGGTCCAAACCCCTTTGTGAGCACCAACTAGACCAAATCTTCCAAATACTTCTATACCTTCTTTTTGTTCCAGGTGCCCATGACTCATCCAACAATCCTGCACCTGAATCCGAAAGGCTTCTAAATCCTCCTGAATCCCTGATATCCTCCAGACTAGAAGGTTCAATGAACCTGACTCCACCGAAGGATGCTCCTCTCCTTCTGCCCCTGACAAAAGACCTCTGCAACACTTTATTAGAATCGGAAACTCTACAGCTATCTCCATCACAGACGAAAACCAAGGTTGTGTTTTCCAAAAAGGAGTCACTAGAACTAACTGACACTGCTGCCGCCTCACCTGCAACAAAACTCTCTGGATCATTGAAAAAGGAAGAAATGAATAACTGTTTATTTTTTACCAATCCTGCATAAACACATCCACTGCCATAGCACCTGGATCGTGCCTCCAACTGATATACTTTTGCAACTGAAAAGTCAACCTGGAGGCGAAAAGATCTACTTCCAAAGGACCCATAGCCAGATTTATTTCCTTGAATAGATGCTCGTTCAATTTCCAATTGCTGAAGTCCCTCATCTGATGAGAATTCCAATCTGCTACTACATTTTGCACACCTGGCCAAAACTCCGGTTTTAATCTGATTTTGTACTCTAAACAAAAATCCCACAACTCCTTTGCCAATTCTGCTAAATTTCTCAAACGAGCACCTCCCAATTTGTTTATATATATCACCGCAGTAACATTGTCCATCTTCAGTGTGAGAAACTGGGGCTGATTGCAGAGGCCCCCTAACTTTTTGCCCCCATTTTCCACTTTATGCTGGTGTTTTCCTGACTCTGCTGGTGCCCTGGGTACTGCTAACCAGTCCCAGGGCCTGTGCTCTGTGTAAAATGGATATGCAAATTAGGCTAATTATAATTGGCTAAGTTAACCTACCTATAAGTCCCTAGTATATGGTAGGGCATGTAGGTTTAGGGACCACAGCATAGGTGGTGCACACCTAGGTGCATTGCTGAGGTGCCCAGTGTCATTTTAAAAGCAAGCCTGCCTTGCTGGCTGCTTTTAAATTAAAGTTATATGCAAATTCGACTTTGGAATTAAAGGTACTTCCAAAGTTTTAAACTACCTTATTTTTACATATAAGTCACCCCTAAGGTGTGCCCTATGTGCCCCTAGGGCTGGGTGCCATGTAACTATAAGCAGGGACTTTATAAAAATAGATTTATAAGCCCTGGTGAGGTAAAAACAGCCAAATTCGTTTTTCCCTCATTGAAGTAAATGGCCTTCATAGGCTAGAATGGGCAGACTTTATTTAAAATTTTAAAGTCTCCTTAAATGTTACATACCAAGAATTTGGTATCAAATTGATTGTTATAATAAATCCCACAACTTCCAGTTGTTGGATTTAATATAACTAGTGCAGGTAAAAAGTTTAGACTTTACCTAAAAAGTTGCCAATTTCAGCTCTGCATTGTTTTTGCTGCTGTGCTCTGATTGGCCAGCCTGCAGCAGCTTCTGCCAGGCTACTTTAATGAGGTGTGAAGTGGCCTGACTTCACACAAAGGAATGTGCTTGGGGGAGAGAATCTCCCCTCAGCAGATGGGGAAGCAGGAAGGGGAGGGCTGCCAAACTGGTCTTCAAAGGCAGAGAAGGACATCTGGAGCACCCAGCAACACCCCCACATCCTGCAACCCCAGACAGCTAGGTGCCCCCTTGATTAGATTAGGAGAGGGCAGGAGAGGGGTGTGTTTATGATTTTTAGCCACACCAGTGGGTGGGCTCAGCCAGATCTCTCCTCTAAAAATCAGATTCATCCATTTTGGATTTTTAGAGACTGTTGCCTTCTGGGATGGATTTTTGCCACACTTCCCAGGAAGTGGTCATCACAGGGGGACGACCCTGTCCCTGATTGGAGGACCAGGGCCCCCCTGCTTTTCACCCAGGAGCAAGGATAAAACTGGCAGACCTGCACCCACGCCTCAGATCCCCACCAAATTTCAAGAAGAAAGAACTACAAGGAGAAGAAGGACTGCCCTGCTGGACCCCTGGCCTGCACCTGGACCCTGCACTCAGAAAGACTGCACCAGCTGCACACTTGGGCTTCACCACAAGAAGGACTTTGCCTGGCTTCCACTGGTTCAAGGAGGGACTCCCTGTTTGCTACAGGTGACAAATTGCTAACCAGAGTCCCCTGCACCAACTCCTGAAAAAGTGACCAGCTGACCACTGCCCAGTGGCCAAAAAGGAGTTTGCGCCAGGTGCACTCTGGGAGTTGAAGTCCGCACCCCCCAAGGACCATCACAGAACTTCTGGACCCTTGGGGTGAGCTGTGGACCCCAAAAGAACCTTAAAAGAACATCTGGGTGAAGCCCCAGAAGTTTGGAAAAGATTGGAGAAATTTTGGAAAAAAGCTCCATAAAGTGACCGACCCGACGCGGAAATTCTAGCCGGCTTGCCTCAACCGCGACCCGGCCTGACTTCGTGGTTCGTCCCGGTAAAGAAAAACATCCGAAAAAAAGACTAAGTCCGAACGTAAAAAGTTGACCGGGACCTTCCAGCCATCGTATCCGAGAAGGGCTCCACGGACGTCGGATCAAGATCCAGGTTTACCCCGGTCGAAGGATTTTCATCTCGAAAAAACGACTAAGTCCGAAGGTAGAAATCACCACCGAGGAAACCGACTTCGCGTATCCGGACAAGGGCTCCAGGAGGTCGGATCCAACTGGCAGGTTCGTCCCGGTGAAGAAAAACTTCAAAATAAAGACTAAGTCAGAAGGTAACTTTTTAACCGAGGCCTCCCGCGACCTGTAGCCGAGCAGGGCTCCATCGCGGTCGGCCTGAAAGTTTGACTTTGTCCCGGTCCTGGTGCAACCAGATGACCCGATTGGCGCTTTTTGTTTCTATGCGCTAGAAAATAATAATACTTTAAAAATTCATATCTCCGGTTCCCCTGAACCGATTTTAATCGTTTTTGTGTCATTTTAAAGATAAAAATATAAGCTATTTTTATAAATTGGTTTTGGATTTTTAAACTGTTTCCTGTGTTTTATTTAATTACTGCTTTGTGATATTTGAATGCTTTACACTTTGTCTCCTAAGTTAAGCCTTGACGCTCGATGCCAAGCTACCAAGGGTAGAGCTGGGATTAATTTACTGAGACCTAACTGTACTTTTGTGGAGGTTTGTGGCTTGTTGCTAGGTGTAGGTACCTACCTGCCCTACCAATAACCCATTTTCCAACATAATTGGTGGCAGCGGTGGGATCCTGTACTTGTGTTCAATATCACGTTACAGTTTTAGATAAAACAAATTAAAAATCCTTTAAATTGTCCTAGTGCAAAAAATTGTTTTTAATTTTTAATTTTAAATTTTTTTTTTAAATTAATTTGGATTAATTTCAATTATTGAATTTTTGTAATTTTTCTAAATTCTTGTTTCCAATTTTTGCAAAAAGTTTTTGTTGACACAAAACTAGGGAACCATGGAGCTTGATCTGGCTAGCCTACCCACACTGACAGTAGTCCAGCTTAGGGGGTTGTGTATTGAGAGGGGGTTGCCTGCAACCACTAATCTCAGGAAGGAAATCCTGATTAAATCCCTGACAGCATGGGCTGAGGCCCAAGAGGTAGAGACAGAGGAAGCTCCAGAGGAGGAACCAAAAGAGGATGATGCTAACTCTAACCACTCAGGGGAGGAAAGGCATCAGACCCCAAGTGAGGAAGAGGAGGAACGGTCCTCACTGGACACAGTCACTAGGGGCAGACCCAAAGCTAGTGGTAGGAAGAGGGTCCTTTCAGGAGGAGAGAACCCATCCATCAGGGAAAGAGAGCTGGAAGCCCAGCTAGCCTACATAGCTTTGGAAGCAGAGAAGCTGGCCCTAGAGAAGAAAAAGTGGGCATACAAAGAAAAAAGAGATGGAAGCAGCGATAAAGAAGCTGAGGTGTCCATGGGTGGGGGAGTTTGCCCCAGATTACCCAAGGGGGTAGTTCCTGCTTATATAGAGGGGGATGACATAGATAAGTGGCTAGGGGCCTTTGAGAGGGCACTCCAAATGAGAAGGGTTAAGCCTCAATACTGGGGTTCCCTTTTGTGGGAGTTGGTCCCCAACTCAGGGAGGGATAGGCTTCTGACCTTAAGGGGGGAGGAGGCAGATTCATACCCTAGTATGAAGAGGTGCTTAGTCAAGAAGTTTGGTCTGACCCCAGAGCAATATAGAATGAAGTTCAGGGACACCCAGAAGGTCAGTACCCAGTCTTGGGTTGACTTTGTGGACACCTCACTAAAGGCACTAGAGGGCTGGATTATTGGCAACAAAGTAAATACTTATGAGGGGTTATACAATCTGATCATGAGAGAGCACATCTTGACCAATTGTATCCAAGAAAGGTTACGCCAGCATCTAGTGGACTCTAAGCTGACCAACCCTAGAGAGCTAGGGGAGGCAGCTGATGAGTGGTTGAGAACCAGGGTGGTTGTCAAGTCCCAGGGGGGAGACTCCAAGAAGGGGGGGACAGGTCCCCAAAAACCTAAGGAGGGAGGTGGTAAGCCCACCACAGAGACTCCCTCTGTACCCCAGAACCCTAAGAAGGAGGAGAGTAAATCCCACTCCCAATCTGACATGCAGAGACAGGGAGACCCATGGTTAAAAAAGCTCTTGGACAGTAGGGCTTGCTTTGACTGTCAGCAGACAGGTCACTTCAGAGGAGATGCAGCCTGTCCAAAGAAGGTGGTTAGCACTGGGCTGTCCAGTGTAGCCATAGAGGAGGATTCCTCAGATGATGAAGTCCTCCTAGCATTGTGCTGGGAGACAGGACCAGATGGTAAGCTGGTGATCCCTGAGGGTGGGAGTAGGCACTTCCACCACATTCAAGTGAATGGGATCCCTACCACTGGCCTGAGAGACACCTGTGCCAGTCACACTGTAGTGAGTGACCGGTTAGTGACCCCAGACATGTATGTCCCAGGAAAGACAAAGAAAGTCAGGATAGCCACAGGGGAGGTCACCTCCAAACCTGTAGCCATAGTGCCCCTAGAGAGGGAGGGTATCCTTGACTGGATTAGGGTGGTAGTCAGTGCTGACCTTCCCCTAGATTGTATCCTGGGCAATGACCTCCCAGAGGTGAGTCTGGTCACAGATGGGGTGGTCGCCCAGGGCGCCCCCCCAACCCAAAGTCCTGGGGAGTCAGTCCCTACAGTTAGGAGACAGGGGTCCCCAAGAAAAGGAAAGAAGAAAAGGAAGGGTAGGCCACTCTTAAAGAGAGTTCCAGGGAGCCAAAGGCCTTCTGCCCCAGTAGGGGGGGAGCCCAGAGTTGGCACTGGTGAGGCCTCACCTGACCCCAAGGAAGTCCTGAGTAGTCAGGCAGCTGTCCAGATGCAAGGTGTTGCCCCTGCACTGACAGAAGGGAGAGTGGAAGGAGGGTGTCTGCCACAGGAGGTGGTAGCCCCCACTCAAGACAGCAAGAGGGGTGCCAGGACCCCAAAGATGCCCCTAAAGCAGCTCAGCCACCTGTCAGTGGAGAGCTTAGGGTGTGGTTCTGGGTACTGACAGCTGTCAGTAGCCTCTGCTGGGTGCTAGCCTTCCTGGCAGCACTGTACTTGGCCTGGGAGGCAGACCCCAGGGCCAATAGCAAAGTAGGCCCCCTGACCCTATTGGTCATGGTGGGGTTGCTCAAGTGTTGGGTGACCTCTTTGGGTAAGCTAGGTGTTGCCCTAGCAAAGTTTGGAGTAGGGGAGGTGGGCACCTCACTACCCAAGTTGGCAGAGAGAGAGGAGGAAAACCCCCCTAGAGGGAAGTTTCAGTTTGAGTTGGGTCCTTTTACTGTTGGGATGGGTTCACTACCCAGAGGGAGAGACCCTGACAGGAGGATATAAGGCAGAGTAGGCCCTGCAAAGGGACAGCCAGTTTTCTTCACTGTCTTCCTCGCCTAACAAGCCAGGAAGACTCTCCCAGGGTTGGGCTGAGTCTCCTGGGCGTGTGGGCTGGGGGGGGGTTGTGTGAGAAACTGGGGCTGATTGCAGAGGCCCCCTAACTTTTTGCCCCCATTTTCCACTTTATGCTGGTGTTTTCCTGACTCTGCTGGTGCCCTGGGTACTGCTAACCAGTCCCAGGGCCTGTGCTCTGTGTAAAATGGATATGCAAATTAGGCTAATTATAATTGGCTAAGTTAACCTACCTATAAGTCCCTAGTATATGGTAGGGCATGTAGGTTTAGGGACCACAGCATAGGTGGTGCACACCTAGGTGCATTGCTGAGGTGCCCAGTGTCATTTTAAAAGCAAGCCTGCCTTGCTGGCTGCTTTTAAATTAAAGTTATATGCAAATTCGACTTTGGAATTAAAGGTACTTCCAAAGTTTTAAACTACCTTATTTTTACATATAAGTCACCCCTAAGGTGTGCCCTATGTGCCCCTAGGGCTGGGTGCCATGTAACTATAAGCAGGGACTTTATAAAAATAGATTTATAAGCCCTGGTGAGGTAAAAACAGCCAAATTCGTTTTTCCCTCATTGAAGTAAATGGCCTTCATAGGCTAGAATGGGCAGACTTTATTTAAAATTTTAAAGTCTCCTTAAATGTTACATACCAAGAATTTGGTATCAAATTGATTGTTATAATAAATCCCACAACTTCCAGTTGTTGGATTTAATATAACTAGTGCAGGTAAAAAGTTTAGACTTTACCTAAAAAGTTGCCAATTTCAGCTCTGCATTGTTTTTGCTGCTGTGCTCTGATTGGCCAGCCTGCAGCAGCTTCTGCCAGGCTACTTTAATGAGGTGTGAAGTGGCCTGACTTCACACAAAGGAATGTGCTTGGGGGAGAGAATCTCCCCTCAGCAGATGGGGAAGCAGGAAGGGGAGGGCTGCCAAACTGGTCTTCAAAGGCAGAGAAGGACATCTGGAGCACCCAGCAACACCCCCACATCCTGCAACCCCAGACAGCTAGGTGCCCCCTTGATTAGATTAGGAGAGGGCAGGAGAGGGGTGTGTTTATGATTTTTAGCCACACCAGTGGGTGGGCTCAGCCAGATCTCTCCTCTAAAAATCAGATTCATCCATTTTGGATTTTTAGAGACTGTTGCCTTCTGGGATGGATTTTTGCCACACTTCCCAGGAAGTGGTCATCACAGGGGGACGACCCTGTCCCTGATTGGAGGACCAGGGCCCCCCTGCTTTTCACCCAGGAGCAAGGATAAAACTGGCAGACCTGCACCCACGCCTCAGATCCCCACCAAATTTCAAGAAGAAAGAACTACAAGGAGAAGAAGGACTGCCCTGCTGGACCCCTGGCCTGCACCTGGACCCTGCACTCAGAAAGACTGCACCAGCTGCACACTTGGGCTTCACCACAAGAAGGACTTTGCCTGGCTTCCACTGGTTCAAGGAGGGACTCCCTGTTTGCTACAGGTGACAAATTGCTAACCAGAGTCCCCTGCACCAACTCCTGAAAAAGTGACCAGCTGACCACTGCCCAGTGGCCAAAAAGGAGTTTGCGCCAGGTGCACTCTGGGAGTTGAAGTCCGCACCCCCCAAGGACCATCACAGAACTTCTGGACCCTTGGGGTGAGCTGTGGACCCCAAAAGAACCTTAAAAGAACATCTGGGTGAAGCCCCAGAAGTTTGGAAAAGATTGGAGAAATTTTGGAAAAAAGCTCCATAAAGTGACCGACCCGACGCGGAAATTCTAGCCGGCTTGCCTCAACCGCGACCCGGCCTGACTTCGTGGTTCGTCCCGGTAAAGAAAAACATCCGAAAAAAAGACTAAGTCCGAACGTAAAAAGTTGACCGGGACCTTCCAGCCATCGTATCCGAGAAGGGCTCCACGGACGTCGGATCAAGATCCAGGTTTACCCCGGTCGAAGGATTTTCATCTCGAAAAAACGACTAAGTCCGAAGGTAGAAATCACCACCGAGGAAACCGACTTCGCGTATCCGGACAAGGGCTCCAGGAGGTCGGATCCAACTGGCAGGTTCGTCCCGGTGAAGAAAAACTTCAAAATAAAGACTAAGTCAGAAGGTAACTTTTTAACCGAGGCCTCCCGCGACCTGTAGCCGAGCAGGGCTCCATCGCGGTCGGCCTGAAAGTTTGACTTTGTCCCGGTCCTGGTGCAACCAGATGACCCGATTGGCGCTTTTTGTTTCTATGCGCTAGAAAATAATAATACTTTAAAAATTCATATCTCCGGTTCCCCTGAACCGATTTTAATCGTTTTTGTGTCATTTTAAAGATAAAAATATAAGCTATTTTTATAAATTGGTTTTGGATTTTTAAACTGTTTCCTGTGTTTTATTTAATTACTGTTTTGTGATATTTGAATGCTTTACACTTTGTCTCCTAAGTTAAGCCTTGACGCTCGATGCCAAGCTACCAAGGGTAGAGCTGGGATTAATTTACTGAGACCTAACTGTACTTTTGTGGAGGTTTGTGGCTTGTTGCTAGGTGTAGGTACCTACCTGCCCTACCAATAACCCATTTTCCAACATTCAGGAGAACAGATTTCCCTTTTAAGACATCCCTGAAACTTTGTAAAGCAAACATTCCCCCTGCAATTCCAAACGATTTATATGTCTTTCTTTTTCCAAACAAGTCCACATTCCACCTGTCTCCAAACCCAGACAATGAGCACCCCAACCAAGCTTGCTCGCATCTGTTTCTAATAAAAAATCTGGTTTTATGCCAAAAATCGCTCGACCATTCCATGCCTCCAAATTCTCCTTCCACCAAATCAATTCCTCTCTCGCCTCCCTTGAAATAGAAATTCGATCTCCATACCATAGACCTTTCCTTAGCCCAAACACCTTTAAACGCTGTAAGGCTCTGTAATGCAATGGACCTGGAAAAATCGCCTGAATGGACAAAGACAAAAGTCCAGTCACACGAGCTAGATCTCTCAAAGTCACGTCTTGCTTCCTTAGCAAAGACTGTACTTCCTACTTTATTTTCTTCACTTTCCTTGTTGGTAACACCAAATGACATAGATTTGTGTCCACTTCAAATCCAATAAAATCCAACCTCTTCACAGGTATCCACACTGACTTCTCCAGATTTATTGTAAAACCCAGACTCTCCAATAAATCCTTCACCAAACACAATTGTTCCCTTAGGATTCCTTCTTCCTGGTTCAAGACCAAAACATTGTCTAAATAAATAATCATTCTCACACCTCTTTCTCTGAGAAAACCAACCACTGGTTGCAAAACCTTTGTAAAACACTGTGGCGCTGAAGCCAGTCCGAAAGGTAAACTCTGAAACTGATACAACTATTTTTTCCACCTGAACTGCAAAAACCTCTGACTGCACTGACCAATTGGAATCATAAAACATGCATCCTTGAGATCCAGTTTCACCATCCAATCCTGTGCCTGCAAAATATCCCATAACAGATGGATTCCCTCCATCTTGAAATGATTGTAAGTCACAAACTGATTCAGGTTCCTCAGGTTTATTACCGGCCTCCAACCCTTGTCTTTCTTCTCCACGAAAAAACAAAGTACTTAGGAAACCCTTGTCCTGATCTTCCAACTTCACAATCACATTCTTTTCCAACAATTGCCTTATTTCCATACAAACTATCTCTTCCAGCTCTTTCTGGAAGTTTAACTTCTTTGGCTCTACCACCTGCACCGGTACTAGATCGAACTCTTTAACATAACCCTGAACCGTTTGCAGAATCCATGAATCCTGAGTGATTAATTCCCAATTCTCTTGTCAACCTTCCTCCTACCTTTAACGGGGAAGAAGTAGAAATAGTCTTCATACTCACCTTGACTTTGCACGTGTCCCATTCGAGCCTCCTCTGAGGACTCCTTGCTCGCAAAGTCAGCTAATTTGGGATTTATGCACATCAAAACTGTTTTCCTCCTTTCTGCCAAAAGCCTTGCATTGGCATTCCCAAGAAAACAAATTGCTCTCTGACACCAACCCCAAGGAGATGAACATCAAAATTCTTCCCTTTCAAATATGCGTCCTCCACTGAGTCAAACGTTCTTGCCAGAGGACCTAAAACATCAAGTAGCTTGTCCTGCACTTGTTTAAATTATTTTTCCAATCCTTTCCTAGGACCTCTACCCAGCTTAAACAAATAAGTTAACATATCCGGGTCTAAATTAGGAGTCATACAGACTTTTTAATCAATCACAGGCCTTGAACATTCCGCCCTCATAACACTTCTCTCATCCTTCTCTAGAGGCTTACGCAGCTATCTTTTATATAACCTGCCACATGTTCCAATGGCCACCACTTCTTACCCCGAGGATGTCTAATATCTTTGGGCTCAAACAATTTTGCTCCCAAAGGATTCAAAAGTTCTTCACCAGAATTTGCCCTAAAAACAGTTCCAAAGTCATCTTCCAAATTATCTTTGTACTCTAAATCTAAGACATACTTGTCATCATCCTCAATCATAAAATCTCCACTACAATCCTCCTTTTCAGTGTCAAGCTGACTTTCCATTGCATCGCTTAGGGTACCTTTCGATTTTGAGCCGCCAGCGACTCCTGTATGTCTCATATGAATATGCCACTGAAAAACTACTACCTAAACAACGACTACCTAAACAATGACTGCCCAACACCGAAAATACCTAAAAAACACATTTTTTTACAGCGAAGTCTAAACAATGAAAAAAAAGCATAAACTAAATTATTACAAAACAACGACCTCCTATTTAACAAATACAGGAACCACTAAAGTACGAATATTCCACTGAACCACTACTGCCTAAATAACGACTACCTAAACAACGACTACCTAAACAACGACTCCCCAAATAACTACTACCCAAACAACGACTACCTAAACAACGACTCCCCAAATAACTACTACCCAAACAAACGACTACCCAAACAACGACTACCCAAACAAATACTACCCAACACCGAAAACGCCTAAACAACTAATCTTTTTACAACAAACTCTAAACAACGAAAAATATGCTTAATCTGCATTACACCTAAACAACGACGACATATATATAAAATATGGGAACCACTACAGTACTACGTGAAAAAAACAGCGAAATTAACAACAACAATATTTTTCCTACGTAAAACAAAGAAAACATCACAAGAATCTAAAACACATCAACACCGTTTTAATTTAAAATAAATCATTTTAAAACAAATATAAAAAGGATACAACACTGAAGAAAAAAACACTGTATAAAACGATAGTCCTACAACAGTTTCTACATCACCCAGGAAGTACTTCTTCTACTAAACAAACAATGACTAACATAGAAAAAAAATACAAACTACACGATAAATATACTTGAAAATTATATATATCTAATATCACAAACGAATACAGAATAAAAAAAAACATCCAAAACATATTCCATTTCCAATTATAACATTACTTACAAAAACACATATAAATACCAACGACCTCCATTTTAAACTCATTATTACACCAAACGGCTTACAGAGAGGACGTGTATATCACTACGGAAAGAAATTAATCTATAATTTATCCAACACCGCCATCTACTGAAATTACAAGTTAAAATATCCTTAAAATAAATATAAATAAATATACAAACCTATAACACAGCTAAAAAAATTAATAATTAATCGTATAAAAAAACTGTTAACTAATGAATATCATAAGACTACTAAAAGTAAATTATAATAAAAATAAAATATATGTATAAAATATTTCAACTACAAAATAGTTTAAAAAAATGACTTTACCTAGTAAATTTAATCAAAAGCCAAACATTACTCATCAAAAAATTCAAGGCCACAGAAAAAAATTACTTTCTAAATTGAGTAAATTAATCATTAAAAATACAAAATAAAAAACTAAATAATACACTCTTTATTATTTCTTTTAGACTCCAAGGAACAAAAAAAACACCAGGACACATAAAAATAGAAAAAAATCAACTTAACAAAAAAGAAGCTCAGCAAAAAAAAAAAAAAAAAAAGTAAGTATAACATTTTGAGTATAACATACAAGCAGTTTTTCTAATTTAATAAAACTAAACAAACATTCATGTGCAAATACCCCTTAACCTCATGCCAAACACACATAAAGTCAGTGAAATTAAAAATACTTAAAAAACACAGTACATATAGTGCCAAGATGCAGATAAAAAATAATTGAAAGCTAAATAAACAAATGGACAGCACAAAATTCTGAGAGAATGATTGAAAAAATCCAAACCCAGAGAACAAACCTATAAAACATGCAGTCTATAGAGTACCACAATAAAAATAAAAAAATTATCCTACACAAAGACTTCACAAATGCTCTACAACATTAGAACATACAAGAAAAGAAATGTGCTCACTACAAACTACTGCAGCAGGAAACAAACAATAAGGAGTGACTTTGAGACCCAGTAATAGTAATTAACGTAACACTTTAAATCCACCAACACTAAATAAAATATCTCTAACAGACAGCACATGCACTATCTACAAGACACCTAAAAATAGGAAACCAACTGGCTTTCCCAAAACCTTTTCATAAACTTAGCTTTACCACTAACTCTTCCAACACTTCCTCACATATAGCATGCTTACTAGCCACTATTCAACAAAGTGGTAGAAAAGGTGCTCTATTTCTCCTTAAATATCACGAACTACATGTAGATTCTACATAAAAGCTAATATATACTATTAAACCTCTAGCCAAGTACTCACCTTAAAACAGAAACTGCGCAAGACATACACTCAAAATTAATAATACAACTACTATAGATACTTATGTAATAACAGCTACTACACATTGAGTATATAATAATTTAACTGTTACAACTCCAGAAACTACTTACATAAGCACAAATGTTGCACTCTAAATAGAACCAAGCTTACTATTAAAATCTAATTTAAATAGAACCAAACTTACTATTAAAATCTAATTTAACCATTGTAAATTCCCCACAGACTTACATGAAGGTACGTACAGGACAGTGACTTAAAAACAAATTAACTATTACAACTCCACCAAGTACATACATCAAGGCAACTGCTGGACACTAAATAGAATGATAATAATTATACCAATTCCACCAACTACTTACCTCAGACCAGATAGCAAATATTCTGCACATTACAAATTAACCACTACAAATTCCCCACATACTAATGTGAGGGTACATACAGCATACTCATTATATAAAAAATTAACTATTACAGCTCCACCAAACACTTACCTCAAAGCAGGTGCTGGACAGTAAACAGAACTAAAATTACTATTGCAAATCCACCAAATACTTACCTCAGAGCACATGCTTCACACTAAATAGAACTAAAATTACTATTGCAACTACACAAACCACTTACCTCAGGCCAGATAGGAAATATTTATTCAGCACATTGCAAATTAACCATTGCAAATACCCCACATAATGACGTGACGGTATGTGCAGGATAATTACTCCAATTTTTTTTTACTATTACAACTCCACCAAATACGAAACTCAAAGCAGGTGCTGGACACTATATAGAACTAAAATTATAATTCCAACTCCACCAACTACTTACCTCAAAAGAGATTACACACATTAAGTACACTACAAATTAATCATTGCAAATTCCCCACATACTTACATTAGGGTATGTGCTGGACAGTGACTACAAAAAGAATTTACTATTACAACTCCACCAAATACTTACCTCACAACAGGTGCAGGACAGTAAATAGCACTAAAATTACTATTCCAACTCCACCAAGTACTTACCTCATAGCACATGACAAATACTCAGTACATTCCAAAATAACCATACCAACTTCACTGCATACTTACATGAACATAGGTGCTGGACAGTGACTATAAATAAATATACTATTACAACTCCACCAAGTACTTTCCTCAGAACAAACACTAGTCACACAGTTGACCCACGTTTACAAATCTAAAAGCAAAAAATACTTACCTCAACAGATAATACACAATCACCAAATGTAAAAGTTAACATGCCAGCTACACCAAACACTTACAAAGAGCACGCAGTATACACTAACTTACTATTTTATAAAGTAATTCCACCACAGATTTTAAATTAAAAACTAAAAAGTTCTTATAATCTATTTTTTTAATATTATTTACAGATATTTCACAAATGGCATCGCAAGGAGAAGCAACTTACGTGACCTCAAGAACCGGACACCAGCTACTAAAGTATGAAAGTTATCTTTATTGCAGAGACAAGGTTGTCAACCTCAGGAGTCAATAGAGGTGTGTACAATTCTTCTCTTCACATTTCAGAGGCAGAGCTGTTACTCTGGAAGACACCGTTGTTAAGACAACAGATCACAACCACTCTGCCTCTGCAATGGAAATTGAGATTAGAGAAAACGTACAAAAAATAAAACATATTGCACACTCCTCCAATGACTCCTGCGGACAGGCTGTAAGGGAGGTAGTACAAAACATTCCTGTACAAATTGCAGGTAGCATGCCTTCTATACCAAACTTTAGGCGAATGTTTCAACGAGAAAAACTGGCAAGTAATCCCCAACATATAACACCACAATCCTATGAAGACATTAACATCCCCTCAGAGCTAAAAATTACCTTCTCCAAAGAAACTTTGCTCATGCATGACAACGAAAACCCTCAAAAAAGAATTGTAATATTTAGTACAACCCGCAACTTACTAATCCTACAAAATAGTGAAATTTGGATGATGAACGGAACATTTAAATCTACACCCCATCCATTCACTCACATTTACACTATACATGCCACAAAAAATAACACTACAGTCCCCCTAGTGTATTCATTATTGCCTGATAAACATTCCTCTACTTACACTGAATTTTTATCAACAATCAGAAACAAAACACTAAATAAAACACCTAGAAAAGTGATACTAGATTTCGAAATATCAATGATAAACACAATACTGAAAATATATCCACAAACCCAAATTCAAGGATGCTTTTTCCACTTTTCACAAGCATATTGGCGTAGAATATAAAAATCATCCCTAACTAGAGAATATTTCTCAGACTGCATACTATAATTTGAGTTAAAAAAAACTCACAGCATTATGCTTTGTACCACCTGCAAAAGTATATGAGTATTACACAACAATAACAGACTCTAACTATTATACAGTAAATGAAGACAAATTGACACCCTTACTAAATTACTTTGAAGAAACCTGGATTGGACACCTAAACAGATCTGGTCGCAGACGAAAGCCAAGATTTCCAATAGAGTGGTAGAACTGCTACCAGACCTGCTTAGAAGGTGGTGCAAAGACTAATAATGCCATAGAGGGATGGCACAACTCCTTCAATAAAGCAATAGGTAAACCCCAACCAAACCTGTATCACTTCTTGAAAATTTTGAAAAAGAAGCAAAGTTTCCAAGAAATTAGACTTGCTCAGTCACTCCCAGGTAGGTAGCCTGAACCCACGCACAAGTCAAAAAAGCAAAGAAATGACAGAAAGAATTTTGGCAAAAATACAACAATTTGATACAATAACAGCATCAGACTACCTCGACAGTCTATCATATATTCTACATTACTGACAACCACTAACCTACTAAAAAATTAATTGCCAGTTTTAAAAAAAAGACCACCAATTAAATTGCCATTTTTGAAATTATTTTCACACTAAATTTATCCAAACAAAATTGTTCCTAGTTTTCATGTCTTTATCCAAACACGTGTTGCTGAAGAAATCTTCTTCATTAATATAGAAGAAGCATCTCATACTGCAGAAAGTAAATAAATAAACATTAATCATCCAAAAAAAAATAATTGGTGATACAAAATGGATGATAAAAAAAACAACCCTGTATACGAAAAAAATTATAAAAAAAATAAAATATAACATTTTACCAAACTAGATATTAGAAAAAAAACAAATATTAAAAACACCCCATGAACATTTTTTACCCCCAAAAAGTTGAAAAATTAATTAGATACTTACCAAAGCAACATCATTAAATAAAATATTAACAATCAACAAAAAGACATGAAAACAAAATAAAGGACACTAGTAATACAAAAGAAAAAAATAATTACGAAGGCTGTTACAATTAACCAAATATTTTTTTTCATAAACCGAACAATTGCCTTCATTATAAATCCCTAAAACAAAATTATCACAAGCAAAAAGACAATTGTTCGTAATTATTAGAAAAGCAGTACAATCATTGTAAAGATAAAACACTGCTAAACATTATTTTTCTTTTTTTTTACGATGCCACTATCGTATACAAAACTGTACGGAAACAAAAAATTCAACATTAAAAACATTCCAAACATCGAAAATCTACTACCTACCTTATAACTACCTCCGACAACTATTTCTGTAATAAAAATAACCTAAAACATACTGTAAAAAAAATAAGAATCCCACTTACCCGAACGAGGTCTCCGCTTCCGTCCTATCTTTACCGCAACGCTCCTCCGACTGAAAACAGAAGACGTCAAACAACGTAAACATGGATGAGCACTAAAAATAGAAAACTGACTATTTCACTCATAGACTGTAATAGGGAAAAGAAGAAAATACCACAAAAAATAGATAAATAAACGTAAAAAAAATTGTAAAAAAGTTCGATAAATCTGTAAATTCTAAATAATAAATAAACATTTTTTTTTGCATTTTTTGAACTTTATTATGTTGAAAATAAAAATTATTTTTTTTAAAATAAATGGCGTTTTTATTATTTAAAAATTAAATGTGCATAAAAAATATATTATTGTGGCTGAAATAATAAGTTCAAATAAAATAACATTAATACAATTTAATATATATATAAAATTATACATCAAAAAATAAAATCATATTAATTTAATTTTATCAAACCAGAAAAAAATATTCACATTTTCAAAATAAATTTGAAAAAATATTTTATCAAATTTTAAAATGACAAAAACAAATTACAATAAATCAAAAATATTTTCAATAATAAACTTTTACATATTTATAATCAAAATTCTACTCTACTAAATACTATTATATTAAATATTCAAATATAAATTTTAAAACATAACTATTTTCAAACAAAAAATATATAAATCTTGAACAGCAAAAAAAAAAAAAAAAAAGTCACCTGCACTAAAAAAAATCAGTATCAATACATTCCCAAATCATTATCCAACAATAAACAAAATACCATCCCAAAAAAAAAAAAAAATTACACCAATATAAAAAATACCCAAAGGTATAAAAAAATACCTGATTATAAAAACACTTCCCCACCCATAACCCCTACATCCCCTATATCCCACCCCTAATTCTACTCATACTTTAAAAAAAAAAACGTACCCAAATACATATAAATAATACCTCAGTATTAATATACTTCCCACCCATAACCCCTATATATTTTTTTAATTACAAATTAACCAAAGTCTACAAATTAATACCCTAAGTACTAAAACACTTCACCACCCATAACCCCTCCATTCAATCTATCCCATCCTTATCCCACAATTTTTTTTTTTTTAATAATTTAAAAATTACCCAATTGTATAAAAACATACCTGAGTATTAATATACTTCCCACCCATAACACCTACATCCCATATATCCCATCTATTGTCCCACAGCTTATTTAAAAAAAAATAAAAAAAATATTACCCAAATGTACCAACTAATACCCAAAGTACTAATACACTTCCCACCCATAACCCCTACAACCCATATATCCCACCCCTAATCCTACAGCATATAATTAAAAATATATAAAAAGTTACTCAATTATGTCAATTAATACTTCAGTATTAATAGACTTCACCACCCATAACCCCTGTATCCCATATATCCCACACCTAAGTCCACAGCAAGTTTTCCCCAAATATTGTTTTGCCAATTATACAAATTAATACCTTAGTATTAGTAAACTTTCCAAGCCAGAATCCTTACAACCAATTTATCCCATACCTTACCCCATACAATATTTTTAAATATTTAATAAAAATTTACCAAATTATTTAAAATAATACCTAAGTATTGATAAACTATCCCACCCATAACCCCTCAATCTCATCTATCCCATCCCTTATCCCACAATTAATTTTCCAAAAAACAAATTAAAAATTAACCAACAGCATAAATTAATACCTAAATACTAATACACCTATAAAAAGATGCATCCCTTTTATCCCACCCCTTGCCCACATAAATTATAGAAATTACAAATAAAAAATTATCCCACAGTACAAATTAATACCTGGGTATTAATACACTCCCCCATCCATAACCCCTACATGCCAGATATCCCACCCCTAAATCCACAACATAAATTCCAAAATTTTCAAGAAACAAGTGTATAAATTAATACCTAAGTATTAATACACTTCCCCACCCAAAACATCCACAACCCATACATTCCATCCCGCAATCCACAGCATACCCTTAAAACAATATGCAAAAAAATACTCAAAGTCCTAATAAAATACCCAAGTATTAATACACTCCCCCACCCATATTTCACAAAAATAAAATACCCAATTATATAAATTAATACCCAATTAATAATACACTTCCCCACCCATAACCCCTACATCCCATATATCCCGCCTCTAAATCCACAACATAAATTCCTAAATTTAAAAAAAACAAGTATATAAATTAATACCTGAGTATTAATACACTTCCCCACAAATAACATCCACAACCCATACATTCCATCCCTCAATCCACAACATACCCTTTAAAAAATATGTTAAAAAAATACTCAAAATCCTAATAAAGTACCCAAGTATTAATACACTCCCCCACCCATATTTCACAAAATAAAAAAAATACCCAAGTATATAAATTAATACCCACTTACTAATACACTTCCCCACACATAACCCCTACATCCCACATATCCCGTCCCTTAACCCACAGCATGCCACCCTATAACAAAAAAAGAAATACTCAAATACAAATTTTAATACCTGAGTAATAATACCCAACCCTACTCATAACCCCTCCATCCCACATATGCCACAGCTAAATCCACAGAATAATTTAAATACATTAAAAAAAATACCCAAGTATATACATTCTTACCTAATACCTAACAAAATTTAAAAAGAAATACTCAAACATTCAAATTCATAATTGCGCTACATAACTGCAAAAAACTAGACAAAAACAAAACAGTTTAAAATAAAAACTTCAGCATCACTACCCCTATAGATAAATATATTAAAATATATATATAAAAATATATATCTAAAGACATATATACATAAAAATACTATATTTACACATATATAAATTAATATATACAAACACAAACATAAATAAACACAACATATCCAATAATACAAACATTAAATATACTTGTATATAAAATTAAACACATAATAATTAAACTCTAAACAAATAAATAACAAAACACAAAACTTACCTTAAAATTCGTTATTAAAAAAAACACTTACCCTAAGTTTTGTTGTTCTGGCATTAGTTGTTAAGGCAAAATCATTGTTAAGGCAGTAGTTGTTCTGAACTTCGTTGTAAGACCTAGTAGTTCTTCAGGATTCGTTGTTAAGGCAAGTAGTAGTTCCAACGTAGTTCTTCAGGTTGTTTCCCGTCTCATATCCTTTGACAAATGTCTTTTTGTATTGTAACATTTCCCACCTGGACCTCTCAAACGGTCCTCGCCTTCAGAAAGAGAGTAAAACTCTTCCTCATCAATACCTTTTCTTTTGCCCAAAGCCTGCCTCTTACACTCCTGGACCACTGTCTTAGCCTCCTCAGAGACAATCCTATGAATCAAATCCTCGTGAGATCCTTCCTTTTCCACATTTAAATCAGACATGTCTCCAAAAAAAAAAACCAATATATAATATATATACTCAAACACAATAACTATAAACTTTAAATGACCTCACACAAATATCCTAAAAATACCAACAAAATCGAAAGACTATCATCTCCTCGAACCAAAACACCAACGGTGAAATGGTTACCATGAAGAAGATAAACAAAGAGCAATCCGCTTCAGAAACAAGCCGAAATGCTTGAAACGAAGCAGAACGCTCAATGAAAAACAATTTGCACGAGCACACCGAGATGTGCAGGTAATTTGTACAGACACTGCGCCTCCACCAGCGAGTGCAGTAAAATACCAAGTGCTGCGTTAAAACACAAATAATACCTTTAAAAGAAAAAAAGTTAAACATTTCTTAAATCCGCTCGCTGAAAACAACGTAGCGCAATTAAACATACACACATTGAAGCTGGAAAAAATAATTCCCTACACTCGCTCGTTGAAAAACAACGTAGCGAATTTAACAAACCTGAAAAACAAACCAGATCAGAAACAGACGCGCTAAGAAGAGAGCGTTACTAACAAATAACGTCCCTTCTCTTTTTAAAAGTTAGACACTAACTAAAAATAAATAACCTGAAAAAAACAACAAAATTACTAAAATACAAAAACAGCAAATCTACACAACCCCTAAATTGGGTTTTTCAAGGATAAAACAAACGTACCAAACTGCCATAAGAGTATGAAAGTTACTAAAAACATATACTTATCTACTCAGAAGCAGCAAACAAAAGAGGAAGGAAATGGAGGACACCTGGATTACATGGACATGAACATTCTGTTTTTCTTTGTGATGTTGTTAAGGTTCTTTTGGTTCTTTCAATGGTTTGCTGCTCAGAAGAGAAAATAAAAGGTTTATGCATAATGCCAGCCTCCTGTCTTGACATAAAATTGTTCTCCCGTTCCAGGTGTCTAAATGACTCATCCACCATGTAAGAAGTGGCGAGACCTTTCTGAAAGTGACGGATTTTCAACCTCTGGAGGGCTCTGTAATGAAGGGGACCCGGAAATATGGCTTGGATGGAGCAAGAAGGAAGGCCTACAAGATGAGATAGTGCTCTGAGGGAAGAACAAGGGAGAGACAAGGCATGATGAATCTCTTTCTTTATCAAGGAAACCTTGTGTTGGGTAAGCTGAAGAAGAGACTCCGTAGTGTTGACTAGGAACCGCAGGAGCTCGAGACATTGGGAGGCGATTAAAACAGACTTTTGAAGATTTATGAGGAAGCCCAGATGAGACAAGAGGTCTCGACAAAGGTTTTGTTGCGTCACAAGGGAATACTTGTCCTGAGCCATGATAAGGAAGTCGTCGAGATAGACAATGAGCCTTATCTCTTGAGCTCTGAGGAAGGCCACCACTGGTTTGAGGATCTTGGTGAAACACCAAGGGGCCGATGAAAGACCAAAGGGAAGAGTTTTGAATTGAAAGAAGGAATCTTCTCACTGGATTTGAAGAAACTTCCTGAAAGAGGAATGGACAGGTACTGAAAGATAGGCTTCCTGAAGATCTATTCAGACCAACCAATCGTTATGAAGGAGGAGATCTCTGAGATGGAGGATAGTTTCCATCTTGAAATGAAGGTATACCATGAAATTGTTCAACTCTTTTAGATTTATAACTGGACGATGTTTTTTGTTTTTCTTTTGAACTAGAAAGATGGTGCTGAGAAACCCGGAAGGCTCGAAAACCACTTCCTCGATATCCTGCTTTGACAGTGAGGATTATACCTCGTCGTGAACAAGGCGAAACTGGTCCCGAGAAAAAAGGAGATGACAAGGAAGAAAGGACAGACCAGGAATTTGGTATAAATCTATGCAATAACCTTGAACAGTTTGAATTACCCAAGGATCCGAGGTTATAGAAAGCATTCAAACATAAGCCCAGTCTGCCTCCTACTGGAGGAAAGCCAGAACTGGAACTTCTTACCTGCATGCTGCTCTCCTTTGGCTCTGTATCCCCTCTTGTGGCCTCCGTGGCACCGGCGGGGATAGAACTGGGGTTTGTACCCATGGTAGACGTCAAGCTGATTGCCTTGGGAGTAGGAGCCTCTGTTGAGGGATTGCCCTCTTGTTGAGGAGCGCCCGGCAAAACAACTCCTTGCTTTACCGGCCCTTCCAAAAACCCGATGGGAAAAAATCCTCCTCATAGAGGAATGGGCTTTGTCCAAGGAGTTGAAAGTAGACACGTATTTGCTCATTTCCTTAATAAATGAGTCACCAAAGAGGAGGCCATCAGCATTGGGACCTTCCTCCTTGTAGGCTAATGAGCTGAGTTTTGGATCGATTCTAAGTAGAAAACTCTTTCGTCGTTCTTGTGAAAGATAAGCATTGGCATTGCCCAGCATACAAATCGCTTGCTGAGCCCAGTTAGAAAGGATCTCCGGATCAACTTGCGAACCTTCTATTTTTGCTTTCTCAGCCAGATCAAAGATCCTAGTCAGAGGTCCAACCAGGTCCAGAATTCTATCCTGGCAGTTAGACCAGGCACGATCAACCCTTTTTTTGGGATCTTTCCCAAATTTAGTAAAAAAGAGTAGCATATTAGGGTCGGATTTCAGCTTGTTTCTGGATGACTTATCCAGCGCATGCCTGAGATAAAAGGAAACATAGGCAGTCATTCTGACCGCGGCGGGCGGCGGTCGCCGCCCGCCATGCGGTTACCGCCGAATGACAGCACTGCGGGCAAAAGACCGCGGCGGTCATTCCAACTTTCCCGCTGGGCCGGCAGGCGACCGCTAAAAAGCCGTCCGCCGGCCCAGCGGGAAAGCCCCTGCAACGAGGAAGCCGGCTCCGAATGGAGCCGGCGGAGTTGCAGGGGTGCGACGGGTGCAGTGGCACCCGTCGCGATTTTCACTGTCTGCAAAGCAGACAGTGAAAATCTTTGTGGGGCCCTGTTAGGGGGCCCTTGCACTGCCCATGCCAGTGGCATGGGCAGTGCAGGGGCCCCCAGGGGCCCCACAGCACCCGTTCCCGCCATCCTGGTTCTGGCGGTGGTTACCACCAGAAACAGGCTGGCGGGAAGGGGGTCGGAATCCCCATGGCGGTGCTGCAAGCAGCCATGGCGGATTCCCTGGGCCAGGGGAAAACCGGCGGGAAACCGCCGGTTCCCCTTTTCTGACCGCGGCTTTACCGCCGCGGTCAGAATAGCCCAGGAAGCACCGCCAGCCTGTTGGCGGTGCTTCCGCCGCCCTCCGCCATGGCGGTCATGGACCGCCAGGGTCAGAATGACTCCCATAGTCTGAAACATGGTTGGAGGGAAACCATTCTGAGAAATTAGGATGGTGAATAGATGTGGGGTCAAACATGGGGTCACCATCAGGATCAACCAGATCCTCGGGCACTAAGTGAGGGGAACTGTCATAAGGAGAAATTTTACGCCTTTTCTCTGAAGGCCCATCATATATGTCACCATTGAAAGTGTCCTGTAAGACATCGACCCCCTCAATGTCTGTGTCCCGTAAATGTAAAATGTTAAGATGGGAGAAAGGGAGCCCTGAAGAATTCTCCTCTCGGGTTGGAGGCCCAAACTTGGTGGAAACACCTTTGGAAAGCTCATGGGGGGAGCTGCACGATTCCGCCCTCTCAAAGTAGGGTTAACCTTAGATTTCTGAAGCATCTTTGATATAGAAGCTTCTAAACTTTTTGATATATCCAACCTAGACACTGAAACAGCGTGTTGGACCTTATCCTTAATAAAGGATTTTACATTGTCCTTTGTGGACTGAGTTTGATCATCCTCTGGCATAATGAGGAGTCAAATTTAGAAATTAAAATGGAAAGAAAAAGGAGAACATTTTGTAATTGCCTAATAAAATACAGGAACCTGTCAAATGTGGGGAAGAACCAGAACAAAAAGGGTTAATTCCTAAGCTGGAGAAAGAGGGGGAGTGTCCACTTATGAAGAGGCTGGCTGGGGGTGTGGTATGGGTGGGGAAAAGGTGGGACGAGGAAACGAAGTCCTGAGGAAAGCCCTCACCGGCCATGAAAGATGGGAGAAACTGCAGGATGAACCGCTGTGCAGAAGGAATAGAAGTCGAATGAACGACGCGATGTAGGAATACCTCAGGAGGCCAACAAATGTTTTAGAAACGTTCTAAACAGGCCACACGCGCAAATGAGTGCATGAGAGGACGCGCGAACGCGCTTACAAATAGAAAAGGGTGATAATTAAGCGCGAGTAAATTGCATAACAGTATAAGCACACAAACATATAAAAAACATATAACTATAACTAGAATATATGTATAAAAAACAGCGAGCAGGGTACTTATCTTGACTGCGCGCAGCAAGAAAAGAGGACTTGGTGTTCAAGATTGTTATCAGGGGCACGTTATGTGATTGGTTAGCCCCATTGTGATGTATTTCTGTAGTTTCTTTCCCAGGGTTTCTGGGATTCGTAGTTCTTGGCTGCTGTTCAATAGAGTGAGAAAAGTAAAGCATAATATGAGTCTCCGGTCTTGTGATAAAATTGTAGGTAGCGAGGCTACTGGGGAGCAGAAGAGTTCCTACTTCAGGTAAGTGAACCCGCCATGACCGCGTAGCTCGCATGACTAAATAGCCCACCTGTAAAGGGATTGGCCAGCCTAGTTGATATTGAAGAAACCAGGGCCAACAAAACCCAAACTGGAGCCCAGCTACTCCTGCCCCCACTGGCTGGCTATCCTCCCAGATAGAACTACTAGGAACACAAAGTCCAAATTAAAATAAAAACGACAACCAAATGTTGCGAAGAGCAAAACACAAGGAATAGAAAGACAATGATTATTTGCAGGTAGCGAGGCCACTGAAGAGAAGAATTCCTATTTCAGTTGAGTGGAACCCGCTATGTCTGAGCAGCTCACATGACTAAATAGCCCACCTATGAGGGGTGTAGCCAGCCGAGCTTTGAGTGACGAAACCAGCCCAACAAAATCCGAACTGGGGCCCAGTTACTACAGCTCCCACTAGCAGGCTAACCTCCTAGATTGAACTACTGGGAACACAAAGACCAAATGAAAATAAAAATGACGGGGCGTGGTCTGGCTGCGTAAAGAGATGGTCGCCTGATCCGAGTGGGCCGGGTAGTGGATGGGGGCGCGAACACCCCCCACCCGGGGGCACATTGCTGATCGGAGGGTGCCACATACGTGGGGAGCCGCCTCCCAAGAGCGTCACGGAGCAGGAGCTCCAAAGGAATTGGCATCGCTGCGAGGCGGCCCGAGAGGGGCCTCGGAGCCGCGACCTCCAGTCGCATCGGGGCCTGACGCCGCCGAGGGAGGCCACGGGGCTTGGGGATGAAAGGAGCGCCCCTGAGCCTATCACTTTCCTGGGCCCTTTGTCGATCCCGCCCCTCGCCAGCGCACCGTTCGGCCCTCCGCCTTGCAGCTGGGGCGCTGCGCGAGGCGGGGGCGGAGAGCTCCGCGAGGCTGGGGCCCCAGAGCCATTTCATCCTGGACGCTGGGGCCAGCCTCCGGGACTCGGCAAGATGACAACACCTCGGTGGGGGCACAGAGAACCAGTGGAAGCCTCGTGAGGAGTTGGGGGCCCTGGAAAAAGCAAAATAAATAAAGAGGGAAAGAAAAGAAGGAAAAAAAAAAAAATGAATGAACAAACAAACAACAAAAAGTGAAAGAGAAGGGGGAGAAGAGACTTTGTCTTTCCCTCTCACTTGGGGCCTCCCTACTCCCCTCGCGTATACCTGCCCCCCCCACCTTCCCACACACCTGGATGAGGGAGAGGGGGGACAGCGAGCGAACGACCCAGTGAACCAGAGGAACGCCAGGGACAGCAACGGAGTGAGGTGCGGCAGGTCGGACTACCTCTTGCTTCTCATACCTCACCGCTGGGCACACTACAACATTTACTGGACATAGCCTGTCTACCCCCCCACACTGTGCGCCCTGAGGTGAAGGAGCATCCTGGAGGAACTATCAGACCGAGCAAGCCAGTGCCTACGACCACGATCTGACTGACATCCTCACTGAGCTGCTAGCTGCATCTCGCCCCGCCCCGTCACAATGGACATGGTCTAGTGGACTCATCGTGCAGCTTCTGGCTGATCGACTTTCAACTGTTCCTGGTCTGGGACCTTCATATGGACCCTCCTGTTCTCCGGCGGGTTCTTATCCATTCTTTAAGGATTTCTGCAAGGACTTCCTCTCTGACTTTTTGACTCTTTATGAATTTTATGGTTCGTTTCGGATTATTCTTTTGACTGACTTTCTCCACAAAAGAGGACTTGGTGCTCTCAGTCAAGATTGTGATCAGGGGGCTCGTTATGTGATTGATTAGCCCCATTGTGATGTATTTCTGTAGTTTCTTTCCCAGGGTTTCTGGGATTCGTAGTTCTTGGCTGCTGTTCAATAAAGTGAGAAAAGTAAAACATAATACTCACCTCTGTGTCTTTAATAAAATCTAGCATTTCTGACACCAAGGCTAGGAAAATGTTAATTAATCATTGCCTTTCTGTTCCTTGTAGTGCATTAGGCATGGGAGATGCCTGGCTCCTGTCCCAGTTGGTGGCCATCTTAGGTCAGGTGCCACCAGTGTTTAATTAGTTTTATGTAATTTGATTTTTACATTATTTGGTTGTCATCTTTATTTTAATTTAGACTTTGTGTTCCCATTAATTCCATCTGGGAGGGTAGCCTGCCAGTGGGATCAGGAGTAGCTGGGTTCCAGTTCAGATTCTGTTGGCCTTGGTTTCTTCATTCGCAGCTCAGCTGGCCACGCTCTTTACAGGCGGGCTATTTAGTCATGCAAGCTACGTGGATGCGCTGCTGTCATGACGACGGCACACCTAAGGCAAGCCCGTCTGCTCCTGTCCACACCTGGATAGTTCCAGGGGCCAGGACCCCTGCCAGTGAGGAATTAGATCATAAGGTTTATTCTTCCAATGAAATTCTCTCTTTGGCCCCTGATAAGGTGAGTAAAGATTGTCTGCATTCAGTGACCATTAGCAGAGGCGACTCGGACTGTAACCAATGTGGTTTCAGCCTTAAACGCATAAAATACATCAAACCTAGGGGGAGAGAGGATCCCCCGCCGGTAGGTTTAGCAAAATGCTTTGCCATTAACTGCTGCTCACTTCCTAAGCACAAAGAAGAGATCTGGGACTTTATAGAGGAACACTGCCCGAGCGTGCTTTTTCTTTCAGAAACCTGGCTTACTGATACATTTGCCTCTGATATCCTTGAGACAATCCCGACTGGCTATGCCTTAGCAAGATTGGAAAGGCAGCATGGAAGAGGGGTAGGGCTGGCTTTGATCTTTAAACAATCTTTTTCCTGTTCCCTTGTAGGAATAAATATTGAGGGCACCAAGGCTGCCTTTTTCATGCTAACACTCTTACGTAACTGCACCGTAGCGGGTTTACTTATCACTAGGCCGCCAGGTCCAGCTACCCATTTCATGGCTGCTGTGGCTGATACTGTTCCCCCACTCGCCCTAAGATATTCTAATTTTGTCATTCTGGGCAAACTCAATTTGCATTTTGAGGATCTATCCTGAAATAATGAAATGACTTTAGTGGAAGACTTAAACACATACCACCTGACGCAATTGGTGCAGGCTCCAATTCATAAGTTGGGCCAGACCTAAGACCCTATCTTTACTAATTCATCTAGGATGAATCCTTCCTCCCCGATTCCGGTGTTCTGGTCAGACCACTACCCTATCCCTTTTCAAATCAAGGAAACTTTATCTTTCCCTCGTGCTCCTAAAGACCATCAATATTTTGCACGTAAATGGGTTAAAGTCACTAGCGACTCCTTTACAGCAGCATTAGAAGCATCTGTCCCCACTCTTGTGAATGTGTCAGTTGAGCTAAATGGATTAGCAAAGCCTTGAATGATCTAGCAGCAATAGGGAAACATTCCTTCGTCCGCTCTACACCCTCTGCAGAGTGGTTCAATGAAGAGCTCAGAATTCTGAAAAAACTGTGCAAATGACTAGAGCGCCAATGGCAAAGGAACTATAGTAATTTGGAAAGAAAGATTTATTTACAATCCCTGAAAGACTTTCACAAACAGATCAGGCCCATACGAGGACAATTTTCTGCTTAGAAATTCGATCCGGCTCAGAACTCAGTGCGGGAGATCTTCACTATTGTTAAATCTCTGTTATCTCTGGAGTGCATCTCAGCATTGCTCATATCCTTAAATGAAAGTTGCAATGAAATAGCACAATGCTTCTCTGACAAGATAGATGAGGTCTATTCTTCCTTTTCACAAGAGCTTAGGGAAGCAATTTGTCATGATTCATGATTTATCCCTAACGAGAATAGGGAAGGTCTGAAAAAGCTGGAAATTGCATTACTGACTGATCTTCAGCGAGTGATTGCTAAGTTATATCTGGGTCGCCACATGACCTAGCCACGCCTAGGATTCTGGAATGAGGTATGGAGGTGATTTCCCCTGCTCTTTGTGAGCTCCTGAGTCTATCCTTGAAGTTAGGTCAGGTCACCTCTGAATGGAAACACACTACTATGGTTCCCCTCCTGAAAAAGCCCTCGCTAGATCCTGGCAAGCCTTAATATCTGAGACCTATCTCACTGTTGCTTTTTATTGCTAAAGTAACTGAGAAATGTATAAATCAGCAGTTGATACAGTTCATTGAGGCTAACAACGTGTTACATGAGAGCCAGACAGGCTTTTGTCCTCATCACAGTACTGAGCCTGCTCTGCTACTGGCCTCGGATCCGCTTAGGCATAGTTTGGATGAAGGGGATACCACTGCATTGATAATGCTAGATTTAAGCACAGGGTTTGACACCGTGTCCCATGGCATAAAGCTGAAACAGTTATGGTCCTTGTTCAATAGTGGACTTGCTTTAAAGTGGATTGTCTCCTTTCTTTCCTACTGGACTTTTCAGGTTGAACAGCCTCTAAGGTCTTTCCACTAAAACAAGGCATGCCCCAGGGCTGGACCCTGAGTCATACACTTTTTAATCTACACATGTCCCCTTTAGCTCAGGTGAGCAAAAGATGTGTGATGACACCCAATTGATTATTACTCTCACTCAGAATCAGGAGTCCTCCGCAGAACACTTTAGATCATGTCTGGCTAACCTTGCAAGCTGGATGGAATGGAGCTGCCACAAATTGAATGCCGCAAAAAACAGATATAGTAGTGAGTGGAAAGCAACCCTCAATCTATTCCTCGGCATGGCAGCCTGATGCCCTGGGATTAGTAGCGACCCCCAAGATTGCAGTGAAAAATCTTGGCATCTGGTATGATTCCCAACTGAGGCCCATATTTATACTTTTTGACGCTAAACTGCGCTAACGCAGTTTAGCGTCAAAAATTTTTGCGCCGTCTAACGCCATTCTGAAGCGCCATGCGGGCGCCGTATTTATGGAATGGCGTTAGCCGGCGCAAGCAGACCGGCGCTGCCTGGTGTGCGTGGAAAAAAACCACGTAGACAAGGCAGCGCCGGCGTTGGGCAAAAATGACGTTAGGGCGTCTTAAAATGGGGCAAGTCAGGTTGAGGCAAAAAAATCGTCTTAACCCGACTTGCGCCATTTTTTAACGACGCCCATCCCCCATCAACATGACTCCTATCATTGTAAAGATAGGAGTCATGCCCCCTTGCCCAATGGCCATGCCCAGGGGACTTCTGTCCCCTGGGCATGGTCATTGGGCATAGTGGCATGTAGGGGGGCACAAATCAGGCCCCCCTATGCCAAAAAAAATTATTAAAAAAAAAATAATAATACTTACCTGAACTTACCTGAATGTCCCTGGGGTGGGTCCCTCCAGCCTTGGGTGTCCTCCTGGGGTGGGCAAGGGTGGCGGGGGGGTCCCTGGGGGCAGGGGAGGGCACTCTGGGCTCATTTTGAGCCCACTTGTCCCTTAACGCCATGCCTGACCCAGGCGTTAAAAAGCGGCGCAAATGCGCCGTTTTTAGCCACGCCCACTCCCGGGCGTCTCTTTTGCCCGGGAGTATAAATACCACGTAAAGGCCTGGGAGTCATTTTTTAGACGGGAACGCCTCCCTTGCATATCATTAACGCAAGGAAGGGGTTCACGCTAAAAAATGACGCACATTCCGGGAACTTTGGCGCTATACGCCTCTAACGCCATAGTATAAATATGGCGTTAGTTGGCGTTAGTTTAGCGTCGAATTTGCGTCGAAAAAAACGACGCAAATTCGGCGCAAACGGAGTATAAATACGGCCCTGAGTTTTGAAAAACAGATCTCTAGTTTGGCAGGTACCTGTTTTGGCACTCTAACGATGCTTCACAAAATCACAGAATTACTGCCATTAGACAACAGGAAAACAATGGTACAGGCCTTAATCACATCAAGGCTAGATTATTGTAATATTCTCTACCTTGGAACAACTAGTAGCAGACTCCTCAAACTACTAAGAGTGCAGAATGCCGCTGCATGCCTGCTAATCAATTTCCAAAATTCTCTTCTGTGGGACAGGCCTTCAGTTCCCTTTACTGGCTCCCAATAAGGAAGACAGTGGCCTGCAAGGCTATGTGTTTTTATCACAAAATAATGCGGGGCAAAGGACCCGGCTATTTGCTTCCCATGGTTTTCTAGGTACTATTCATCTGGAAGTCTCAGATCTTTTACCACGGCTCTGGCATTAATTCCTAGAACCAGGAGAGCACGGAAGGAAGGTTGCTCCTTCAGGCTCCTGGCCCCCAAATTAGGGAATTCCCTACCGCTAGATCTGAGATTGGAAAGCCCAGAACCAATCTTTTGGAAAAAAACATAAGACTTGGCTTTTCCAGTCTACTCTAGATTAGAACAGGATCCTTTAAGGACGGTAAGCTGGACCCTAGCATGGGGACACTCCAGTTGGATGAACCAAGTGCTTTACAAATTTCACTAATAACAGTAGTACATCCAGATACTCGTCAGTGCTAAAAGTGAAACACATTGATGAATAATGACACAGTAGGTAAGGGAAGGTTCATAACCTTATGTGAGTAAATCAATACATGTAAATTCCGTGAGAGGTTTGGCTGGGTCTTCCAGAAGCTTTGTCATTCTTGAGTTGATGTCAGTTTACAGAATCAGGCAACAGTACTTTAAATCCTTTCAATTAATCTTTAGTGCATTAGCTACTAGCATTGCACATGTTCTGTATCTGTGAGACAACCCTGTTGTGTTAATCCTGCTACTGCCACCTGTCATTTACTATACTTTGTGCTATGAAGGTTGAATTTCTGCTGCCCATGTTGCACCTTTGTTGGGGTGTGAAACTCAGCATAAAACTTGCCATTCAACTAAAGACAAAATGATTTACATTACCAATGCCTGTTTTAATGTAAGATAGAAATGAAAGCGTGAACACTCACATAACATGAGGAGAGTTTACTTTTGGTTTTACATGTGAAACACAACAGTTTTGCTTTTGAAATTACCTAAAATATGTAAAACTGTAAACTTTTAAAACACATTTGACAAGTGGCTCCTTGTCAAGTATTACATCAAAAGGGTAAATAGTGGTTATTATAGGGTGTATCAATGTAGCACTTCCCTGAAATGTTCTTATCCCTAAGTCAAGAGACTAGTGGACTCTGTACTGCAGAGGACATCAACATTATCTCCCAATTTTCCTGCAATCTCTTATTATAAGAGTTGATGCAATGGTCATTAGACCAACACTTCGGTGTCATAACTCCATAGAAAGATCTTTTTTTTTAAAAGGACGCAACCCCTCACTCACTTTTGTGTCATGCTTCATCATTGGGGTACCCCTTCCCCAGCACCATAACAGTATAATAATGCAAGGCTCATACGGAGTTCTTTATTTTTTGGGTAATTGTATGTCTTGAAATACAACAGTTACATTTATTTTGGGGCATATACTTATGAAGCTATATTACTTTTAATAGTATCCTGTCACATATAAGACTAAAAACAGACTAAGCCATAGGAAAATAGGCACTTTCTCACCTTCCTCACTACCTTGCTTAACAAAACATGTTTAGGCCTTAATGTAGTGTAATTGTACATTTAGGGCTTTTTTCAGGACCAGAAGTCCCTTTTCCAATGATTATAATCCCTAGGTCCTAATCACCATGTTTTAAAAATAAGGTTTAATACACTATCTGTTAACTTCACCTGATAGGGTCTTATTGCAGTATCCAATCGCACTGTATCCTCACTCTGCCGGTGACATGGGTGTAGAGACGAGACTGGATCTCTGCATCCCGTTTTGATGTTAGCATGTCAGATAACTATCAACCGCACACAGTCTACTGACTTAACTGTTGCCAGAGAAGGCCTTGACCCTCATGGTGGCGTTTGATTCATATAAGGGCTCAGCTATATTTTTGTAATTTACTTGTATGGTTGCTTGTCAAGAAGTGTTTGGAAACTTGTTAAATGTTTACTTTGTTCTTGGTGTACTGACTATATATCTGTATTGTTTTGTTTGCATTAGAATTTGCTTCTGTTGTTCACATGGTACACTTTGCGCATTATTGCTCTTGCTTTTTTTAAATACATAAAATTCTTGATACAATGAATGTGTGATTACTCCTCCTTCCCTATCGCATGCATGAACATTTCCGTTTCATTTTGTGATTGTGCTTGATTTTATATCTAGTTGTATGCCTAGAACCGTTGTTTTATTGATATTGTTTAATGCCCTAGTTCTTATTGGGTATGGCTGCCCTGGTTATTTGGTAAAACTTGTATTGGGTCATATATTTATGAAGTTATATTATTTTCAATAGTATCCTGTCCCATATAAGACTAAAAACAGACCAAGGCACTACCTTAATTAATAAGACATGCTTTAGCCCCTGCTGTAGTGTAATTGTACATCTGGGACTTTTTTCAGGACCTGAAGACCCTTCTCCAATAATTATAGTCCCTAGGTCCCAATCACCATATTTTAAAAATAAAGTTGAATATGGTATTTGTTACCTTCAACTGCTAGGATCCTATTACAGTATGTAATCTCGCTGTATCCCAACTTCGCAGGTGACAGGAGGGTAGAACACCCCACCTACCCCATGGTATAGGTTGTATGTGCTATAAACAATACCCATCATGGTGATATACCTAATCAAATATTTACGACTATCGCTTGGTTTGGACATGATTAGAAACACCACCACGAAAGGCACTGTTGGCAGACAACAAAATATTTAAATTATAGCTACAGGCACATGAGCCCCTGAACCACAGAACATGCAGACATGATAACCTGAGTGTTTAACAAAAAAGCTTCAACAACACTTCTTGGTGTGCAAAGTGTTTTCTTCCTTTTTAAGCTTAGCTCTGACTGCATCTTATTTTTGACTGTATAGTCTAACATTTTCACAGTGGTGGCTGCTGCAAATCTTAAGGGGAAGAGTGGGGGGACAGAGGGATAAAATAAAAATAAAAGTAAATAAAGAAACTTACCTTACCGCCATCTCCCGCCTCCTCACTCCTGTTCCCTCGATAAGGTGTCCCAGCATTCACTGGGACACCAGTACAGGCTCGCCAGCAATCCTGGCACTGCTTTCCTGCTATACCTACCATGAAAGCAGCTCCAGGATTAGTCTGAGCAGCTTAGACTGCCATTCAGGCACAAACCTGGGGTCTGTGCAGTTTCTCCATCCTGGCTGTTAAACTCAGGTGGGTTGGAGAAACCTAAGTGTGCATCTGTGTTTGGCCGGCCTTAGATGGAATGTTATTCCAACTAAGGCTTTCTAAGTGAATACCAGGGTTTTTTGTATACTATATTTAACGTCTATAAACGTGACCCTCTCCACAAGAGGCCATTCTCCACTCACAATCCGTTTGGAAGAGGCTGACCACAAGTCTTGACCTCATGGTGGGGCCTGGACCAAACCCCCACATGTGTCCTACTTCTGCTGCACAAAGCTAGTTGCAAGACACAATTGAGGTGCACTAAATTGTTTTGTTTTCTTTTGTTCAGGAAATTCACATTTTGAGAACCACAGAGTGGTCCTCTTTGTCCAGAGTGAGTCAGTATCTGCGAATTCTGTAATAATTGTTACTTTCTTAAAAATGTAACAATGCCAAAAGAGGTCCCTTTTTCAGCCCCCTCACACACATTTACCTGAAGATAAGGTAAGGCTCACCCTGCCCCCTTATGCCCTATGTTTCTTTACATTTCCCAGTGTAATGCTCTGTGCACCACTTTGGGTAATGACAGCTGTAAGAAACAAAAATCTGCGACAACCAGCCAGCAGGAAAGTAGAAATTCACTCAGAAAGTGAGTTTTTTTTTATTGTGTGTAAATTTGTTTCGTATATTTTGAGATATTGACATTTGAAAAATGTGTTGGCTGGACATCAAAGCTAATAACAGAGACAACGTGTGTGTTACAATCACATAAAAAGTTTTCAAGAGTGTAAACGCCTTGTTATTGGCGTACATTTTCTCTGCTATCTTCAAATTTGTGAATTCTGCGCTGTGGTAAAAATATCACAAAGAGAAAGGCAATCAAGAGGACTGCTTTTAAGCATCAAAGAAGTATATGTGTGACGATGGAGGCATGGAATAAAATGCATGGAAATATGAGCTGCGTGTAGGTAAATTTTAAATGTTATGAAATTTGCAAGCAAGAGACAATCACTTTGTTATAGAAACAAGCACAATTTCCCCATAAACAGTATGAGAGAATTCAGAAACTTTAGAATTCAAGAGTGTCAAGAAATTCTCAAATTATAATAAAGTTCAAAAACTAATCAGCGCTGTGGCTAGGTGGAGAGCCTAATCAGATGCAAAGGCTAATTACCTCCCGTCCCTCCCTCGCCTTCCTTATAACCAATGAGGCTTCCTGCCTCCCTCTAGACCCTTCCTTCCCCTTTTAGACCCCCCCCACCCCTACCACCTCCTGTTTTTTTTGTCTAGCCCACGCTAGACTTACCTTTTCTCTTTCCTCCACGGCGGGGCCTGGGGGACGTCGTTTTCAGCACTCCTCGAGGCGCGGGACTCCAAGAGGTATGCTCTGGCCGGTCGCGTCTTTTCAGAGCAGGCGGGGCTGCTCGTAAGACGCGTCCTGGGAGTCTGCTGACGGGGTCAGCTGGCTCTTTGCGGCTGGGGCGTCAATTTCCGGTTTCCTCAGCCCGCGGAGCCGCGTAGAGGTGCCGAGGAGCATTTTTTCGTTCCAGAACTGGTAGGACGGGCGTTCTGCCCTCAAATTTAACTGCATTCTTTAATTTTGACTTTGTGGGGATTGGTTAATGGTTGTGTTGTGGGAGGTCCTGGGCCCTGTATATTGGAGAGTGTCTTCAGGAAGGTGGTAGTGTGTTTTGATTCTACCATGCCTAAGGTGCCTGCTAAGCGACGGAGGATTGTTTCTTCCTCCTCCTCAGATGAGGAGGGTGCTGCTGACATTTCAACCCCTGGGGGTCCCCAGGTTCCGGGTGGTGGTGCTGCGCCACTCATGTCCAGGGAGGAGGTGCAGGAGATGATCGAGGTGGCTGTTTCCAGGGCTCTTTAAGCAGGGATGGCCAGGCCTAGTCGGTCTAAAGCTGCACATACACCTGCTATTGCGGGGAGGTCCTCCTCAGAGGATGAGGAGGGGGAGGCTCCATCTACTTCCTCTGGGGGGAAATATGTCTCCAGAGAGGAGATGTGGGAGGTGATGGCACATGTACGGGACAATTTAGGGTTTCCAGTGTTTCAGCCTACGAACTCTGACTCTCACTTATGCCCGCAATATCAGACGCCTTCTAAGTTTGCCATGCCTTTTCAGGGACCTGTGAAGGATATGGTGTTTCGAGAATTGAAGGATGTGGATAAGGCTCAGTTTCCACTATTCCTTCAGAAACTTTATTTACTTGAGGGAGAGGATGTATTACCTTCCTCTGTCCGCCTGGATTCAATTTTGGCTACCCTGATTGGCAAAACGGCAGTCAATCCGGAGGATTGTGTGCCTACTGATGCCACGGACCGTAAGGTGGATTCAGGGCTCAAGAGGGCTTTTGCGGCTGAGAATCTGGCACTGAAAGCAGGTATATATTCTGCTTATGCGGCCCAGTCGTTGGTGCAGGACTTTGATAAGCTGGCAGTGGCTGTTCAGGAAGGGGCAGAGTGTTCCGAACTCCTGGCTCGTATGGAGCAGCAGGCCAGGTTGTTGGCGGATGCATCATCAGATGTGGTCCGTACTTCTGCTCTGGCGTCTGGAGCTTTGATTGGGGCCCGTAGGTCCCTCTGGTTGCGATCCTGGAAGGCCGACCCTGGGGAGAAGTCTGCCCTCCTGCGACTGCCTTTTGAGGGTCGTAGCTTGTTTGGAGATCAATTGCCTTCCATGCTTTCCAAGGCGTTTAAGGAAAGGAAGCATGCCTTGCCTTATAAAGGGGGATCTGCTTCTGGGAAAGGGTGGAAGAAGTATTCCCGTTCTTTTCCCAAGATGGATGCAAAATCTTTTTTTTCTAGGAAACGTCGTTTTCAGCCTCGTTTTTCCCCTAAGAAAGCTGCTCCTTGGAACCGGGGTGGGTTCAAGAAGGGGTCCTGACAATCACTGTGGGCCTGGCATAGGGCAGGTTGGGGGAAGGCTGAGGCACTTTCTTTCAACTTGGCAGGAGAATGTCAGCGATCATTGGGTGCTGGACATTGTGGCCAATGGTTACGTCATCGATTTTGTTGTGATGCCTCCAGATTCGGGGGTGTGTCCCACTCCTCTAGCTACAGTCGGGGCACGGAGAGAGGAATTGTTGGATGGAGTCCGGGACTTGCTTTTGAAAGGGGCCATTTCCTTCGTTCCCCTTGAAGAAAGGGGTCAGGGCACTTATTCTGTCTTGTTTCTGGTTCAGAAGGTATCAGGGGGGTTTCAGCCTGGGCTCAATCTGAAAGGAGTGAATGCTTGGATTAAGACGGTGCATTTCCGCATGCTGTCAATTCAGACTATTTTCCCATTGGTCAGTCAAGGGGACTTTCTGGTGTCACTGGATCTGTAGGATGCTTACCTGCATGTGCCTGTGGCAAAGACTTCTCAGAGGTACCTAAGGTTTGCTGTGGATCAGGAGCATTATCAGTTTTGTGTACTGCCTTTCGGCCTCAAGTCATCTCCTTGGATTTTTACAAAGGTGCTGGCCCCCCTGGTGGCTTTGCTGCATTCAGAGGGGGTGTTTATTCATCCATATCTGGATGACATCCTAATTCATGCGCCCTCGCAGGGTCTGTTGTGGAGGCAGGTGGCCCGGGTTCTGGTGGCCCAGCAAAACCACGGGTTTTTGATCAACTGGGGGAAATCAGATTTAGTCCCGTCCCAGGATCTGGTTTTTCTAGGGGCTCGGTTTTGGACTCTTCTAGGTTTGGTGACAGTGTCAGAAAGGAGGTTAGGTGTACTCCAGTCCATGGTGAGGGGGGTTATGTCACAGACTGCCCCCCGTGGTCTTATGTGGTTGCGTCTGCAAGGTCATTTGGCATCGGTGATATTTCTGGTCCCTTGGGCGCGTTTCCATCTTCTTTGCTTGATGACCTGGTTCCTGAGAAGGTGGGCACCAGGGTCCGGTTCTCTGATGACCAGGATTCCGGGGTCAGGGTTGATTCGCAAGGAGTTGAGATGGTTGTTGGATTCCAATCATCTTCAGGTAGGGGGGTCTTTGTCTCCTCTAAGCCCGGTGGTGGTGACAACGGATGCCAGCCTCTCCGGATGGGGTGCGTGGATGGGGTCGGCACAGATTCAGGGGTTCTGGTCCCCGCTGGAGGCCAATCAGTCGTCGAATTGGCACGAGTTGAAAGCTGTATTGTTGGCTATCATACATTTCCAGGTGTCCCTGAAGGGAGCTGCGGTTCTTATTCGGACAGACAACTTAGTGGCCAAGGCTTATGTCAACCGACAGGGGGGGACCAGGTTGAGGGCTTTGTTCAGTCGAGCCAGGAAGATTTTTTTGTGGGCTCAGGAGGTGGTTCCTTCTCTCCGGGCTAAGTACATTCGGGGGGTGGTCAATGTTCGGGCGGATCTGCTGAGCAGGGTGATTCCTTCCTCTCAACTTTTCTCCCTCCGGAAGTCACTGTTTCTTTATCTGGTTCGTCTCTGGGGTCTTCCAGTGCTGGATGTGTTTGCGTCCACGGAAAATGCGAAGCTCAGTCGCTTCTGCTCCCGGTTTCGATGTCCCCAGGCTTGGGAGGTGGACGGGATGTCGTGTCCTTGGCCGAGGGGCCTTTTGTACGCTTTCCCGCTGTTTCAGCTGATCCGGGCTTTTCTGTTGAGGGTGCGGCATCTGGGGGCCAGGGTTATATTTATTGCGCCCCATTGGCCGAGGGCGAATTGGTTTCCATTGCTGCAGCTGATGGCATCCGGCCGGATGTGGCCTCTTCCTCTTTGTCCGTCGCCCCTGGAGTTTCCCTGCCTCTCGATGGGGTCATTGAGGAGGTTACACTTGACGGCCTGGAAGTTGAATGCCGGGGTTTGGCGGGTCTGGGGATACCAGTGGCTTTGAGTTCTACTTTGCTGGCTTCCAGGTGGCGTTCCACTTTGCTTTCATATGGTAGACAGTGGAAGGTTTTTTCTTCTTGGTGCTTCCCGCATAAATTGGATCCTACCTGCACGTCTATCTTTGATGTGATGCAGTTCTTACAGGATGGTGCACAATTGGGGTTGTCAGTAGAGTCTCTGCGGGTGCAGTGGGCGGCTATTCAGGCGTTTAGGGGTCTGTGGCGTAATCTTCCGGATGAGGGTCATTTGATGCCTAGATTTTTTCAGGGGCTTCTTAATTTGTTTCCTCACCCTGTACGTTCTTTTCCTTCATGGGATCTTTCTTTGGTTTTAGATGCATTGACTGCTGCCCCTTTTGAACCACTGGGGGAATGTGATTTGCGCCATCTTTCTTTGAAAACGTTCTTTTTGGTGGCCATTACTTCGCCCGCCGTTTAGGGGAATTGGGGGCCTTGGCCTGTTCTTTTCCTTTTTGTAAAGTTTTTCAGCAGGATCGGGTGATTCTTGTTCCGGTGCCTTCTTTTATTCCGAAAGTTAATTCTTCTTTCCATGCTCGCCAGGAGGTCATCCTTCCTTCTTTTTGTCCGAATCCCTCCTCGGTGGAGGAGGTTCGTTTACATTCTTTAGATGTGCGCAGGGCTTTGTTGGAGTATCTGCGTGTGGTGACTCCTTTCCGTAAGGGTGATTCGCTGTTTGTAAATTTCGGTCCGGCCCGTAAAGGGGAAAAGCCTTTCACGGCTTCCTTGAGTCGGTGGGTGAGATCGTTGATTCTGTTGGCTTATTCCTTGAAAGGGGTGGTTCCTCCGCAGGGGATTCAAGGTCGTTCTACCAGGGGTATGGCGGCTACGGTGGCTGAGCTTCAGGGGACTTCAGTGGTGGAAATTTGCAGGGCCGCCACTTGGGCCTCTTCTTCGACGTTTGTTCGTCATTATAGGCTGTCGGAATTGGGTGGTTTGGAGTCGGTGTTGGGTCACCGGGTCTTATCCTCTATGAGGTAATACGGGTAGGGTCTTGGTGGCCTGTGTGCATTATAATAAACTTCTTGCAACTCAGTGTCCATCTCCTGTGTGTTTCTTGCTATGTCTCATTGGTTATAAGGAAGGCGAGGGAGGGACGGGAGTTAATGTGTCCATTTTCTTACGATAATGGCATTACTCCTAGTCCTACTCCCTCGCCTTCCTTTCCGTTCCCTCCCGACCCCCCAGTACGGACTGTCTGAGTTGCTACTTGGGCTTGGGTTTTGTACAGGAGGTGGTAGGGGTGGGGGGGTTTAAAAGGGGAAGGGAGGGTCTAGAGGGAGGCAGTAAGCCTCATTGGTTATAAGGAAGGCGAGGGAGTAGGACTAGGAGTAATGCCATTATCGTAAGAAAATGGATGCAGGACTAGGATGCACAGGATGGTGGAATCACGGCCCTGAATTCAACCCCTCTTACACACAGCTGACGCCCAAGAGCAGCAAGGGTAGGTCAGATGGTTGATGGTGCTGATTTCAAACGCTAATGTTCCATTAAAATAAAGACACAGAATATCAATGAAAAAAGCCAGTTAAACAAACCTTATGGTTTAGGAAGTGGAAACACTGAAACCCTGAAATGGAAAATGCTAAGGAATTCACTAAAAAAATAATTAAAATGACGATGTAGATCAACATCAAACTAAAAAACTCTGAAAGTTACCAAATATGGTCTGCTACACAAACTCTAACTCACTCGACCACAATGGAAACCGCAAGAGACCGCCCACAAATTGGCTGCTCATGGTTTTGAAGGTGCCACTGGGTCATTACATATGACTTTACCATTGAAGTTTTGGATTACACCACTAATAATACAGAATCATTTTATTTTAGGACAGCTTGTTGTTTTGTCAGTTCATAAATTATCCTTAGGGGGCTGTTTATAAGATGTATTATTGTTTTAACAGGTTTATGTTCATGCTTGTGTTTTCTAAAGTAGACAATCATCACAATTGACAACTTAGGACATGGACGACACACTCACTGTGGAAACGTGGAACAGAATAGACCAGTTTAATTGTGAAAAGTGGCAGGCTTCAAGTCTCATTCTCAAAAATGGATTAATGTGGGAGAGGAAGAATATTAAAAAGGGAAGAAACCAAGGCAGACAATGAATATTCCTTCCCAGTTAAGCCAGGTGGAACCAAATTGTAGAGAAAAGGAAATGATGAAATATGCAAAGCCTTCTAAGTAGACCTGGGCGAAGTTGGTGTAATTGTGTTAATTTTGCATATTAAAACTTAAGTGAAATTACCAATATTCTTCCGTATCATGTAATTTCAGGGAAAAGTTTTAACACAAGATGTACCATTCAGGAATTCTTTTAATGTGAGTGGCCCTTCAGGTCATTTGTTTACTCCAGTGGACTCTTCAGGTAATTTTTGAGAATGTAACTACAATTCTGAATGCAAGCAGCAGCGTCTTAAATGCAAGTGACTGTAAACTAACTTGAAATGACATTTTCAAGATCATTTTCTACCCAAAAGGACAGTTTGGGTAATTTTTTGAGTGCAAGAGGCATTTTGTGTAATTATGTATACTTTTGCATAATTTAGCAGTAATTTTGTGTAATTATGCTACAGCAAATTACATGGGTTTCACACAACTATACACTTGATAGACTGTTAAGAAATATAAACAAGAAATACTACTGAATTTTATGTGCCAGATATAGGCTTTAAGGAAGAACCGGTTCATGACACAAAGCCATGGTTAGGGCCATGTGGTTGTGACTATAAGCTTTGGATGGAGGTCTATCATTTCCATCACATGCAGACTAGTGAAGAGTAAAAGGGACAAGGGATTTTTGTAATCTGATGTTCTAGCCAGGGACCAACGTCTAGGGGATTCCTGTAATATGTAAATTGAAATCACATATATTTGAGTGTCAGGAACGAAAAGCAATAGAATCATTTTGAAGATGCTGCTGGACAAAAAGCAAGATTCAGTCACAACAATGAGATCAGGAACCATTGCTATTGCAAGTCTAACCAAAGCCTACGTTTTTCAAACAACTCTATCAATCATGAGAAGTTACAAATGGAAAATAAGGAGACAATAGTTTGTTTAAATCTCAAATTTCACAGATAAGCTTGACCATTTTCCTCCTAAACTGATTTCCCTTTCTGCCTTTCCTCATGTTACTCTGATGCTAATGTTAATTGTCAGATTGATATAGGGTCTGATTTAGATTTCGGTGGATGGGATACTCCTTCACAACTATCACAGATATCCCATCCGCTGAAATATAAATCCCATATGAAATAATGGGACTTATATTTTGGCAAACGAGATATCCTTCACTGTTGTGATGGAGTAACCTAGCTACAGAAATCTAAATCAGACCCATAGTTACTTGGAACGCCACAAAAGTCTTGGCCCTTGGGTGGTCAAACCAGTGCCATCCTGAGCCACATTTAGCAAGATAGCCTGGAACTTTACCCTTGTCCTTGAATGCTGAACATGGACATGCAGTTCCCTAGAGTCTTATTTACAGGCTTTCAGTGTTATCGGATCACACGCTGCTGAGACAACAGGCCAGCAAAAGGCCTCTCAACTGGGTCCCAATAAACAGCAAGTTGGAACAATATGCAACTGTGTCTTAGTGGAAAATAGCAATCTATTACCCTGTGCCTTAGGCAATGTGCATCTACTTGTGGCACACTTTGGTCTTGGATTCAATCGGAGTGGTAATGCCCCTACCTTGCAGCTAATGGACTTATATTAACTCACTCTAAAATGCTTTCTGGTCGGAATGCTGTTGTGAAAAATCACTTTCATAGTTTGTTGAATTTATTCCACCATTTTCGAAGGCTGCACCTTTAAGGATCATGTGAATGTAGTCCTTCTATATGAAGCTTAAAAGCTTTTAAACTGAAAGCCACCAGTAATAGGTGAAGGTCACAACTGAAAACCTGAAACAGTATTCCTACTTGCATTACAAGCTTTCTCCCTTTTCTGAGACCTAAATATTTTTTCATCTGAACAAAGCTGTACTTAATATCACTTCCTTTTCAAGGTCCTTAAAATGTGCATGACAGCCAGGGAACAGTGGCTTTATTCCAAACCCAACTCTTGATGCTGAGAAGAATCTCCAAAGCCTGCATCTTAACCATTCCCTTAAATATATCCTGAATAGCTTAGCCTCACCCCAGTGGCTTATCTCCTAGAAAACAACCTCCAAAACATAAATTACTCAGTAAGTGATCTTAATTTTGAATGATTAAGAGGTTGATGAACTCTGTCCTTTAAAGGTACAACCATGCTCATGTCCT
Organism: Pleurodeles waltl; assembly: GCF_031143425.1. Taxonomy (NCBI): domain Eukaryota; kingdom Metazoa; phylum Chordata; class Amphibia; order Caudata; family Salamandridae; genus Pleurodeles; species Pleurodeles waltl. The sequence goes on from NC_090442.1 coordinate 757,388,299, forward strand.
TCTGGCCAAGGGGACCACAGTCGCGTTTTAGCACCAAGTACCAATGGTTGCAATTTGCAAGGCAAAATAATCTCATTGAGCATACTCTACTGTGGCGCAACAGTAATTACTATACAATTAAAAGGGAAACTTCAACATTTTCCAATTGTATCTAAAATATTAGAGCCATTTAAACATGTCTACTTATGGGCCGAGAGGAAAATGTATGATAACAATAATGTACCTTATGAAGGCCTTCTCCTATTTAGAACAAAAGGCCCATGTTTCTATATTTTAGAATATCTGGTACATCCTATCTAACGTTCCAAAGGACCTAGGCCCTTATTACAACTTTGGCAGTCTTTGTACAAGACCACCAAAGCCACGGGTGCCGAAAGACCCACAGTGCTGACAGTTTTAAGGCCGCCGCTTTACAACTGCTGTCAGATTTCTGCCCGAAATCGTGCTGGCGGTGGGCAAGGCAGAGACGGTTCCACTGCCACCACTGCCACACCAAAAGGACGCCATATTACAACCCGTAATACGGCATGGCAGTGTCCTGATGGTGAGGCGCTGCTGGAAGCGCCGGGACCCGTCCTCTCCCAGACGACCTCCTCAACGGACGAGGTAAGTGATCGTCAAACAGGGGAGGAGGGTGCGTGTGTGTGCGTGTGAGTGAATATGTGAGTGTTGTGAATGCGGGGGGAAGTGGGTGCTTGTATGTTGGTGAATGCGGATGGATGGGGTGAGTGCATGTGTGTGGTGCGGAAGGGGGGTGAATGGATTTATGCGGTGCAGAGAGGGTGTGAATGGATGCATGCGGGGGAGGAGGCATTAAGGTGGGTATGCGCTGAGGGAGGGAAGGGGGAGTGAATGCGTGCGTGTCATTGGTGTTTGTGTTTGTATATCAGTGTGAATGGGTGTGTATGTCGCATTTGCAGGGGTGAGTGGGGGTGTGTTTGTGTGTAGAAGTGTGTGAGTGCATGTGTGCAGGTATGTGGAAGTGTGTGTGAGTGTATCCTGATGGCAGGAATGCTTATTTCTGTCAGCAGGATGCAAGACCGCCAGTTTTTTCTTCTGATGTCTGGCGGCCTCCTGTGTCGTAATACTGCTGGCGGTATTATGGCGTCCCCAGTGGTGGAGGTGCTCACCTTCAGCCCGGCAGACTGCTGCAATGCAGGGGGACGGGCAGAGTATCAGTGGTTTGGCTTTGCCAAACCGCCAAACTCGGAATCTGACGGTCTTCGGCAGTGAGACCAGCCAGAGCCTCGTTATGACTCCTCTCTTTCAGTGTTACTTTCAAGGAGAACTCATGAATGGTTATCAAGGTTTTCTGCCAGTACTTCCAATGATATTTAGCTTCTTGCAAGCTTACAATATTATACATGTAGCCCACTCTCTTTTGGGTGGCACTACACCACTGATTTTCTCTGCCAAGGTCGAGTTTCACAAGGGATTTTTGGAGAAAACAAGCAATGGCTCTGATGTGCGAGGAGACCCACGTGCATCAGAAACATAAATTTATAGCTTTTCCCAAACAAACTCCCACTTGTGGAGTTTGTTTTATGTAAACAAAAAGCATGCTAAAACATGTTTTGTTACCTTATGAGCAGATGCAATGTAAAAATGGAAAGCCTCACCAGACAGGCAAGACTCTCTAAATATGGGGAGGTGGCCATCTGCCATGAGATTACGTGAAGGCCCCTGACAACCTATCAAACTGGTGGGGTGCCTTACAATTGTCTAAATGACTCACTTAAAACTCATTTGTGTAATTCAACAAGAGTCTGTCCTGAATATTTCCCATGAGATAAAGTGCATATTTCAGGTCAGGTGATATTTTTACAGTTACTTACTTTTTGCTCATGAACAACAGAGACAAAGAAATGCGTTTCCCATTAGCAACTGGTGAATAATGCATGCATGGTATCACATCATTCGAAGTAATGCCATTTATTCCCCTTTTCAGCTGATAAACTCAAGAGTCTGCACACCTGATATTTTTCAGAGAAGTTTTCAGGACCAATATTTAGAAATATTACTGGTCAATGGATCCATTGTCACATATTCCTAAAGTGTGCTTGCATCAGGCCACCCTGTCCCAAGACCATGTCCAACACCTTATTACACTCTGTGTATCTGAGATATTGAGGCTACCTGCTTGCCACTGAACATGTTCATACACTTTGGTGCGTTCTGTAACATTAGTCCATGGACTTCAGCTTTGATTACAAAAAAATTTCAATTTTGGGCATCCTGTTGAGGAACAGGTTTGGCTTGGCAATGGCAAGACAATGTGCAGTAAAGGCACGCTGAAGGTAATAAGTATGAGTCTCTTGAATTATGCACTCATTCAATGTATATAGAAAACAGTACATCATAGTCTACATCTAAAGTAATGTTTCATGTTACAGCTGAAAGGCTACGTAAGTTCTGTTTAATGCTTGTGACTGAATTTATTTAAAACAACCACTGGCAAAGAAAATGGATTGCACTTTCAGCAGACTTATTGGTTTTGCCAATGATTGTTTCCAATGCTAATTATTATCAGCAAAAAGAGAAAAAAATTATCTTTTTTGGCTAAACTGTGAAGCACAGACAAAAAAGGTCTGATAACTCATGCGCTGAAAAGCATCAGTGACATGCTGCATAAATTGCCTTTTTTTTTTTTTCTCTTCTGTTCCAAAATGGTGGATGTCAATCTTGGCGTTGTAAAATGTATGCAAACATATGAACTTAAAAAGGAGCAGCCTGGCAGCAAACTGCTGCTGCGGGCCCTCACCAAAATGTTTTTTTCTTTTTTTATTGAATTCAACAGGTGGGGCAGGGGAGCAGCAGAGGAAAGAGTAAGGAAAATACAGGAGTGCAATGCAGAAATGGGGTGGGCAAAAAACTGGAGAGCTTGAGATGGGAAATGTTAAAAACCACAAGTGAGAGTTTGTGGAAGCAACAGATGGAATGGTGAGGAGGGGGCGCATAGAAGCAAGTATTTTTAGGGGAAGCTGCACACTAGGGAGAGAGCAATGATGAACTGCAAGATTAAGAAATAAGTATTTTCACGAATGTGAGCACTGGAAGGATATAAGTCATCCAATCAAAAGGATGGTAAAGAAGCTTTGTTGAAGGTAAGGGACAATGACAAGAAGAGAAGGTGAAGCCATTAAATAAAAAGCAAGCACATGAGATTTTCAAAAAAGCCATCCAATCTTACGGAAGGACCTGGCCCAAATCCTACTCAAGCATTGGTATAGTTCACAAAAGCAATTTCAACAGTAAGCAGCAAAAAGCTGTCTTTAGGCTAGACCTAGCAGCTGCTACAACAGATAATTCAGCAGTATGAGGTAGAGCTGTGATCCAAACTCAGGTGCACAACATCATGTGTTTAGAAGTGATCTAACCCTTTTTCAGCTAGACTAAAAGCAAGATTTAAAGTTTGTTGGATGGACTCCATCCTTCATGGTAGAAAAGGACAGTTTGTCCACAACCTTGATGGAATATGGTCTGTCAACAAAATTTAGAGATCCCCACTGGCCCAGCAGTGATCTCTGTACCTTGACAGGAACCACTGTCATGGCCGTTCCTGTCAAGATATAAAGGGGGTCATTCAAATCGGTTTTGATGGGCGTCCACAAAACCTTTACAACGTTTTTGTTTTTCAAAAATAAACACTTTGTTATTGAGAAACCAAAAAAACAATGACCCCCACAACCCTGAAGCTTATACCCTCGGAGTGTGTAGGGAGTGAGTCACTGCTTTTTTTTGTCCATCACCGCTAATTTTTATCTGGTGCTGACAGACGGAAACAAGGACATCACACTATTCACCTTAAATAAGGAAGGGCAGTGTAATTAATGCCCTTCATCTGACTCTGTCAGGCCCTTGGAGAAAGTTATCCATTAAGAGAACCAACTGGAGCTCTGTTGAAGGAAAGGTGGAAGTCCCTAAAACCTTAAATTAGGACAGCTGGACCATCATTTTATCAGAGAAGGTTCTCTGTTGTATTAACAACATATTACTCTATCCACCAAACTTTAAATATGTCCTTAAATCAGGTATGGGTTCACTGACACAATCATGGAGGCTGTAAGATTATTTGCATGTTCGTGATTATATGCGATTAAGGGGTTCAGCTTCTCATGTTTTATTACTTTATCAATCCTATTCGACCTCACAGAAAAGATGGAGGTATTGATTAAATTATTCATATTCACCCTAAGTGCTGGAGAGATGGATGCTTTAACAATTAAGAATAATTGAAACAAACTAAACAAAGGTACAACATCCATTTTAGGACATCCTGATTCCTCACTCCTCATCCCTACTTCTCATCCATCATCCTTACTTCTCATCCATCATCCCTACTTCTCTTCCATCATCCCTACTTCTCATCCATCATATATTACCCCTACTTCTCTTCCATCATCTCTACTTCTCATCCATCATCCCTGCTTCTTATCCATCATCCCTACTTCTCATCCATCATACATCATCCCTACTTCTCATCCATCACCCCTACTTCTCATCCATCATCCCTGCTTCTCTTCCATCATCCCTACTCCCCATCCCTCATCCCAGCTTCTCATCCATCATACATCATCCCTACTTCTCACTTCTCATCCATCATCCCTACTTCTCATCCATCATACATCATCCCTACTTCTCATCCATCATCCCTACTTCTCATCCATCATACATCATCCCTACTTCTCATCCATGATCCCTTCTTCTCATCCATCATCCCTGCTTCTCTTCCATCATCCCTACTCCTCATCCCTGCTTCTCATCCCTGCTTCTCTTCCATCATCCCTACTTCTCATCCCTCATCCCTACTTCTAATCCCTCATCCCTGCTTCTCATCCATCTTCCATCATTCCTACTTCTCATGCCTTAACCATCATCCCTACTCTTAATTCATCATCCCTACTCCTCATTCCTCATCCCTCAGTCATACCAACACATTTTCAGTTTTGTGAAACACATTTTCACACTGATTGGTTGGGTTGATGGAAGAGAAGCAGGGATGATGATGAGAAGTAGGGATGGTGTATGATGGATGAGAAGTAGGGATGATGTATAATGGATGAGAAGGAGGGATGCTGGATGAGAAGCAGGGTTGAGAAGTAGGGATGAGGAGTGAGGAATGAGGATGTCCTAAAATTGATGCTGTACAAAGGCCCCTTGATGACAAACGAAGCCCTGTAGAAACCTCATGACATTCCTTCTGAATACACACAATTTAGACCTGCCCACCTCCGCTACAAACAAATAACTCATCAGCGTTCCCATTAATGAAGTGGAACATTGCAGTGGTTCATTGTGTTTTCACTCAGTCTCTTGCCCTTTGAAGCATTCTTTTTGTCAGGTCCTCCTTCCTGCCTCATTTCCACGTAATTTGGCGCCATCGCCTAAAGATTCTGCGCACATTTAGACGCAATAATCACGGAAAAGGGCAGGCGTGAATAACCAAGTGAGATCTGGGTCTGAATAGTAGTTAACAGAGAAACCGACAGGAGACTGTAGCTGCTTCGCTTCTTCGACTTCTGAAAAGCCCTCCAAGAACCATTTGGCCATTTCCAGGCTCTTTAGCACGTGAAAGATAAGGATTTAATGGCTTTATACTTCTTTTCTGGGGCAGTGCACTTTGGCTGCGGCTATATAATTATTTGTGCATTTCCTTCAGCTTCGATGCACTGCCAGCGCCGCGCTGAAGAATGCGAACTGCATAGTCCCGGTAATTATCAGCATCGCCACGAGGGCGGGCACGGCGCAGTGCATAAAAGTGACTGGGGAAAATCCTGGGGTCATGCTTTCTAGAGAGCGAGATGTCAGCAGTAAGAGCGAATGGAATACTAAATCGCATTTTCTGCACTGGTTCCTTCTGCAATCTTGTACTTTAAGAGCTGGGCGTGGAGCGTCTGGCCTGTTATGGCTACCACTTCACTCAATTCCACTACTGACTCAGTTTACTACCCCTGAGGTTTTGTGGGTCAGCCTAATGTTTTCTGGATGCTGTAATCTCGGGTTGCTTCCACTGAACTAATTAGACTGACAGGGAACCCAAAGCGGCCCTGGCAATATTGCCAGACAGCCCCCGGGGGTGGGGGAGCGTGGTTAAGCACTGCTGCTTTTGTTACTGGGGGCCTATTGCAGCACTGCTGTACAACCGACTCCCAGTAACAAAACCGGCCACCCCGGCTGAAAAACCGCCCCCACCCTTCTAGCCCACGGGAAAACGCCCGACGCCCGCTATATCCAGTCCAGCCCTGCCTGATAGCAGCAAGATATGACTAATATTAACACATTTGTGGTGTGCGAATACATGTGTGGCGATGTGCTAATGTAAATAAATTGAAGTATTTAGTCCAAAATTAAACTTTATTCCATCTAATTTATATGAAAAAGATTGAATGAATGTTAACAGAGCACTCCTTGAGGCATGATTACCTTCTTGTGAGAAACGCCAAGGAGCGGGAGCGCTGCAATCACGGTTGGCCGCCTGCGTTAGTACCTGTTTTAAAGTGACAAACGGCATCTTGACCTCGCGTGCACATAATACACTTCGGCCAACTGTCTTCATTTGACGCATGATCTCTATGGTTTAAGTACGCAAACAACATTTTATATGTTTCTAAATTGTTGGTATGTGGTATGAGAATTAACATTATTTAATAGTCGTTTTCACAAACATGAGTTATGGAGTAGCGGAACAATAAATTGAAGTTGAGAATAAAAAGAAAAGCAATGTGTTAAAATGTGTATTGCTGGTTGAAGGCGATCGAACCCTGCATTGATCTGATGATGATAGTCCTTCAGTAAGCCTAGTGGTGCTAACAGCAAGGTCATTTAATTAAAGTTTGTAAAAATAATCGCATTGAAGGACACCATTATGGCGGTGAAATGAATTTTAGTGATGGAGACTAACATGAATAGATCTGACACCGAGAAAATGTTTCATTGTTAATCGGTAATCACGAAAGAAAAAGACCGTTAAAGTGGACAGAAATAACTAACAAAACTCACAAATTCAAGGTGGACATCATGATGAAAGAATCTGTCTTTACAATACTAAAAATGTGACGATATATATCAAGTTCTAGCTGCATTCCATTAATGGGAGTGCATTCATATATAGGTACACCATGGAGAGAACCACATAAGAACGTTTTTTAGAAGCTTATTCAAGAAATTCCTATTTTCTGAAATGTGTAGTTCCTCATCAGTATTATTCTGTGTTAAATCCATAATGATAACATTGTAGCTTATTGTTCTGTCTTTCGAAGTTTTTGGTCTCTATTGCCTCCTGGTCTATCTTTTTAATGGTGGGAATTGCTACAAATCTGATTTGATCTATGTGAAATACCTATGAAGCAAGTACATAGGCATTTCACTTCAATGTTATATTGGCATTTAGAATCTTAACTTTGTATTGATGTCATATTTGGGATTCAATTTTTTGAAAGCCTTTAAGTGCTCTTTCCTATAGCCCTTCGGGCTGAACCCACATATATCTTGTTGCATGCACATTTAATCAAATACACAAAATATGTGGTATTGCAGTTTAGAAAATCATTGATGTGACATTCATGTTAGCTTCTGAGCAGCCCAAAAGGTGTGATAATTATTCATGTTGTACATGCAACAAATGCAATTCCCACATTTGAAAAAAACATGTTTGGTCTGTTATAGTTTCACCCCTAATGGCAGTGGTAGAGTATTTTATGATGCCTCTTGGGAACAGTGTTTATTTTTAAAGTAATATTTTTTTCTTAACGTTTACCTTTTTTTTAGTTATATGTCTTGATAGATCTTTTTCCATTTGTAAAGACTGTGAACGGTGATTACAAATCTTAAAAAAGATTGGTATTTCACTGGGTGAAGTTTTTTATTAGTCACAATTTCTGTTCATACTTTTGGCTTTCCTGTTTGTTTCTTTTATACAAGAAGCCATGTCTAGACAGGTTAGTAGCTCTGTTTTCAGCTGTACTGTTATTGGGTCAGGTTTTCACCTTTGTGAAAAATAGTTTTCAATAATGTGTGTTTCTTTTACATAGTTATCATCTATGCTACACAAATGGCGTGATCAAGGAATTCTTTAGAAAGACTGCTATTCTTTTGATGTTTCGGGCTGGCTGAATTTGTGTTTAATGTGCTAGTGACTTAAGTGGTCTTTCTAAATAACCTACTTTGAATTGTACTTAAGGCTATATATATTTCAGTATAAAAAAAAAATGATACTAGAGTCACTGTATTCCAATGAGAGCTCTATTCATGTCATTGTTGAATTTAATGTCGAGCTCAACTAATTTGTCACTGTTTCCTTACAGATGGAGGCCGAACTAACCTATAATTTCATCCACAGTCTCCAGACAGTTGATGACACATTAGTCACTAGGACCCCAGCCATCTTGCAACATTCCACAGATATCTACAAGTTCATATACAGGACCTCAATTCAACCCAACAAGACCAATACCTATCTTATTGTCGCTATAGCAAGGTAAAGTTATTATATGGTATGACTAGGTAGTCTTACCATAGAATACCAACATGATACCCAGTAGTGGACCTCATATTCACAATCAGTAAACCCTAGCTCAGTCCTGGTAGTGTGGCAGAGAACAGTCAGGATACTTAGAGGAACATGTGTAAAGCATTTCACATTACCAATATGGACGATAAGTAAATGACACAACTAAACAGGAATCTGACACCAATTTGGAAAAATAGATTATATTTTAATCTTAATTTAGACACCAAAACAAGTTTTGTAGATTTAGTAGAACCAGAATTGTGAATTTATAAGTCTTTAGAAAATACAGTGCTTTGCAGATTTAACGGGCTTCCATTGAAGTCAATGGGAAAACAGCAGTGTGCACATGGGCACTTGGATGCTGAGTGCCAATGAACACATGGGAACTTAAGGTTCTGCTTGGACCTAAACCAAGATTCAACAGATTTATGCTACTTTGCCCAAGTAGTCCAGTTGCAGGGGTGACTTGGCTGTCTGTGGTGCTGAACGGTCCGCTGTTGCAAAACTGGACTTGGAGGTGGACTTGCACTCTACCCTTCGGATTTTGAGATCTTTGGGGGGCCAGGACCAGGATTCAACACTTGGCTCGTCACCACCTCATCCGGTGGCTCCAGGTGCTGAGGTAGCTCCTAGCTGTTAATCAGCAGGCTGGTCGTGCCACAGGAGGGGAGTAGCTGGCGACGACAGTCCCTTTGCTGAGGAGGGGTTGCTCTGGAGTCAGTTAATGTCATCTGGCCGTCAGTTTCCATGCAGGCGACATATAAGTCTTGGTAGCTCTAAGGTGGTCCACAGACTTTCTGGTGGCTGGAGGTCATTTGGCCGGGAGTAGAAGCTTGACACTTAACAGGGGCATCACTCCCTTTCCTTAGATGCTGGACACTGAGTTTCTTTGGGCTGAGGCACTTAGAGCCCATCTGGTTGCAGTTCTTCGATCTCAGCACTTTTTTACAACCCCTCAATTTGCAGGGGACTGGTGCCATCAGTCAGGGGAGTCTTCCTTGAAGTTTTGGTGTCCACGATGGTCCTTCTAGTTGGGACCAATGGGTTTTCCCCTCTAGCACACGCTGGGCACTTGGTTCCAGGACTGGTCTGCGTATGTCACTCTGTTTCGTCTTCTTTGTGCTGCAGCTGGAGTCCAGGTCCTGCTGTTTGTGCTTCTTGTCCAGGTAAGATCTAGGTTCTGGTGCCAGGGGAACCCCTTAAATCCTGATGAAGGTGATGTTAAAGGGTGTGAGGAACAGTGGCCAATGGGCTACTGTCCTTGCATCTTGTCTGCCCCTGCAGGGATAACTTCCTGTGAGAGTTTGTCACTGTTTTACCCAGAACCCACTACTCTTAGGGTCTGCCAAGATAGCAGAACCCTTCTTTGGCTGTATAGACCTCCTAGCCCACCTCAAAGGTGTGGCTAGTTTGAGGGAAGTGCACACCTCCTGCATAGCTAATTTCCCACTGGTCGGGCAAGGTGGGAAGGTCTTTGTCCTCCGCTGGAAGGACAGCTCCTGACACATCAAAGGTGGGAGAAGCCATTAGGTTCACCGTCCTGATACTAATCCCACTAGCCAGCCTTGGAGCGAGGAGGTGTGACCTCCTTCCTGCCCAGGACCTTTGTCTTATGTCCTGCCAAGATGGTAGCACCACTGGCAGTAGGTCACACTCTTGTCTTTTGCGGCAGCGGCTCGGGAGAGCCTGCCAAAACAGTACAGGACTTGGTAGCTTGGTGGGCACCCTCTAAGGGTGCCACCTGGGCATCTTCTTTTTAATCCTAAACACGGGCATCATGGTCAGGGTTAAAAAGCACAGTGTTTGATACCAAACATGATCTGATTCGGCCGGACCATTGCAGAGCTGGACATCTGAACAGTGGTCAGACACCAGCCCGTGTTTTCCAATGGACTGCCTGTTAATTGGGCCAGCATTACAGTTTAAATGCCAGCAGGGGGGCATAAGTGCTCCTGCTCATATGCCGTCTCTCCTGGGATATTGCACCCTCTGCTAGAGGGGTCCTAACTCAGGGGTGACTTCCCTGGCCATGGACAATAACAGGGACTCTGCTTGTGCCTGAAGTGGGCACAGTCTTGCTCGAGCAGTAAGCTGCTCATGCGGGCTGATACAGCAGCTCGGCAACCTCTATTTTACTGGAGTCACTCAGTGTGGCACATTAAGGGCTGCAGCCCTTACCATGGGTACCATTTGCTAGGAATTTCCAGGGGTGGCAAGGGACTTGCCAATTGGCCTGTGCAATTTGACATACAGTTTTAGGGGAAAGATCATTGGTACTGGGGCCTGGTTAGCACGCTTCCATATACTAACAGAGTCCAGAAACCAGCATCTAGCAGTTCAAATGGGGCCAAAAAGTGGGGGCACCTGCAAAGAAGCCCAGTTTGCTACAGTCAGCATGTACCAGGCCCCCAATTTCATGCAAGAAATGGAAGCCCATATTACACCGTGGAAGTGGTCCTTGCAAAGAAGAACATGCTACAAAAATAGTCCTGGCCCTGATGGCTTTTCAGTGTCATTTTACAAAACATTCCAAATTCACCCGAGAGAGTCGCTAGCTAAGCTATTGACCAATTCCAACAGGTTACACACTATGCTTGATGCCACAATCAGTCTTCCTGAAAGCAGGGAAAGAGCCATATAGATTTGGAAGCTAACAACCAGTAGTCCTCCATAAAAACAATGCCTCCATTTTTTTTACAAAGATTCTTGGCACAAGACTGAATATGGTATGCCCTGTCATGATCTCTCTTTCACAGTCTGAATTTATTCAGGGGGCACATACTGTAGGAGGCTGGCCTGGCTTATAGTGGGTACCTGATGGTACTTACACTTTGTGCCAGGACCAGTTATCCCTTATTAGTAGATTAGTAGTTTTCTAGCAGCTTAGGCTGATAGAGGTAGCTATAGCAGAGCAGCTTAGGCTGAACTATGAGACATGCAAAGCTCCTACTATGCCACTTATATCATATAGAACTATCTCATAAGAAACACAATACTCAGAGTTACTAAAAATAAAGGTACTTTATTTTAGTGACAATGTGTAAGAAATATCTCAGAGGATATACTCCCTTAGGAGGTAAGTAAAATACACAAAATATACACACAAACCAAAATCAGGTAAGTAAACAGTTAGAAAAGTAGTGCAAACACTGTAGAATATAATAGAGTGCAACGGGCCTAGGGGCAACACAAACCATATACTCCAAAAGTGGAATGCGAACCACAAATGGACTCCAGGCCTAGTGTAGTGTGTAGAGGGTTGCTGGGAGTGCATGAAAACACTAAGGGTGCCCAAGATACCCCACCCCAGACCCTGGAAAGTAGGAGTAAATGTACCCTACTACCCCAGAAACACACTAAAGTTGTGATAGGAGATTCTGCAAAGGCAACAACTGACTGCAAAGCACTGAAGAAAGATTCCTGGACCTGAGGACCTGTAGAGGAAGAGGACCAAGTCCAAGAGTCACACAAGTGTCCAGGGGGGGCAGGAGCCCACTAAAACCCCGGATGAAGGTGCAAAAGGGCTGCCTCTGGGTGGAAGAAGCTGAAGATTCTGCAACAACAGAAGGTGCCAAGAACTTTTCCTTTGCACAGAAGATGTTCCATAGCATGCTGGAGGATGCAGAGTTGCTTCCATGCAGAAAGACTGCAAACAAGCCTTGCTAGCTGCAAGAGTCGCTGTTGAAGAAAATGGGTGCTGCCCGGGCCCAGGAAGGACTAGGAGGTCGCCCTTTGGAGGAGGAGACAAAGGGGGCAATCAGCAGTACATAGAGCCCACGCAGAAGCAGGCAACATCTGCAGAAGAACTTGAACAGGTGTTCAAGAAATCTGAGCATGGTGGTCATCTCAACACTACAAAGGAGGATCCCACGAAGCCGGTGGTCAACTCAGCGAGTTGAGCAATGCAGGACGGAGTGCTGGGAACCTGGGCTATGCTGTGCACAAAGGATTCCTTGCAAAAGTGCACCGAAGCCCTAGCAGTTGCAGTTCACACAGTACACAGGATTACTGTCTGGCGTGGGGAGGCAAGGACTTACCTCCACCAAATTTGGACAGGTGGACCACTGGACTGTTGGGGTCATTTGGATCCAGCTCCTGTGTTCCAGGGACCACGCTCGTCAAGGTGAGAGGGGACCCAGAGGACTGGTGGTGTAGAAGTTTGTTGCCTGCGTCAGCAGGGGGAAGATTCCGTCGACCCACGGGAGATTTCTTCTTGGCTTCCATTGCAGGGTGAAGGCAGACAGCCCTCAGAGCATGCACCACCAGGAAACAGTCGAGAAAGCCATCAGGATTAGGTGCTACAATGTTGCTGGTAGTCATCTTGCTACTTTCTTGCGGTTTTGCAGGCATCCTAGAGCAGTCAGCGGTCTATCCTTGGCAGAAGCCAAAGAGGGAGATGCAGAGGAACTCTGGTGAGCTCTTGCTTTTGTTTTCTGATGAGAAACCCACAGGAGAGACCCTAAATAGCCCTCAGAGGAGGATTGGCCACCTAACCAAGTAAGCACCTATTAGGAGGGGTCTCTGACGTCACCTGCTGGCGCTGGCCACTCAGAGGCCTCCATTGTGCCCTCACACCTCTGCATTCAAGATGGCAGAGGTCTGGGACACACTGGAGGAGCTCTGGGCACCACCCCTGGGGTGGTGATGGACAGGGGAGTGATCACTCCCCTTTCCTTTGTCCAGTTTCACACCAGATCAGGGGGTGGGGGATCCCTGAACCGGTGCAAACCGGTTTATGCAAGGAGGGCACCATCTGTGCCTTCAAAGCATTCCCAGAGGCCAGGAAAAGCTACTCCTCTCAGGCCCTTCACACCTATTTCCAAAGGGAGAGGGTGTAACACCTTCCCTCAGAGTTAATCCTTTGTTCTGCCTTCCTGGGGCTGGGCTGCCAAGACCGCAGGAGGGCAGAAGCCTGTCTGTGGGTTGGCAGCCGCGGTAGCTGCAGAGAAAACCCGTGAGAGCTAGTTTGGCAGTGCCCGGGGTCCATGCTGGAGCCCCGGTGGATGCATGGGATTGGCACCATAATACCAGATTTGGCATGGGGGGACAATTCCACAATCTTAGACATGTTACATGGCTATGTTCGGAGTTACCATTGTGAAGCTACATATAGGTATTGACCTATATGTAGTGCACACTTGTGATGATGTCCCCGCACTCACAAAGTCCGGGGAAATTGCCCAGAACTATGTGGGGGCACCTTCGCTAGTGCCAGGGTGCCCTGACACTCAGTAACTGTGCACCTAACCTTCACTAAGTAAGGGTTAGACATATAGGTGACTTAAATGTTACTTAAGTGCAGTGTAAAATGGCTGTGAAATAACGTGGATGTTATTTCACTCAGACTGCAGTGGCAGTCCTGTGTAAGAATTGTCTGAGCTCCCTATGAGTGACAAAAGAAATTCTGCAGCCCATAGGGATCTCCTGGAACCCCAATACCTAGGTACCATATACTAGGGAATTATAAGGGTGTTCCAGTGTGCCAATCAGAATTGGTGAAAAAATGGTCACTAGCTTGCAGTGACAACTTTAAAAGAAAAGAGAGCATAAAACTGAGGTTCTGGTCAGCAGAGCCTCAGTGATACAGTTAGGCACCTCACAGGGAACACATATAGGCCACACACTATGAGCACTGTGGTCTTGGCTAGCAGGATCCCAGTGACACAGGCAAAAACAAACTGACACACAAGTAAAAATGGGGGTAACATGCCAGGCAAGATGGTACTTTCCTACACATACCCATGATAACACAGGCCTTGTACTATCCTTGATTAACATGGCTATAAATAAATAAAAAAAAACACGAAGGTCCTTCTCTCGCTGGAAATGGAGAAGGCTTTTGATATACTCATCTAGGGTGTCTGAGTGAATATTAAGAGAACTCATGGTCTTACAATTCCTCATAGGGGGGAGGTTGGAATAATCCCCACGGGGTTCTTAGTAATATTTAAAGTATGCTAGAATTTCAAGTTGAATTGCTTTACCCTTTGGAGAAGGGCATAGTCTGACATTGAGTATTCAGGAGGTAACAAATCTGTGGTTAAAAGTTTTGTAGTAAAAAATTGTATTGGCTTAATGAGGAAATTCGGAGGTCAGAAGGAACATCTTTGAAACTGTATCTTTAGATAAAAACTGTAAGAGAATGGGAAATAATCAGAAACAAGCCAAGCCTTGCATACTGTTTATGAACTGTACTACCTAAAAATAAGGCACTTGCTCAGAGAAATACCAGGATAAATGAATTCACTTTATGCCCTGCAGGCACTCTGCTCTGCTTTGCATGCACCAGAAAAGCCCATCATGTTATGGTCCTCAGAGTTCAGTTCTAATTGTCACACTTGTGTAGCCCTACGTTGGAATGAATAAAAAATACCTGGAGTAATTTGAGGGCCAGTATTACATTCAGAGATCAATCAGCTTTTCTGCAATGCTCACATTTTTGAGGGTATATCCAAAGGGATGGTGTATGGCTACTGCATGATCAACTCTAGGCATTGCCTTGGGCAACAATAGTCATTTCTGAGGTGAATCGAATTGATTCTGGTGATCATGTTTACTGGGGCGAGACAACAGGCCACATCGCTTGCAGATGTAGGAAGGTTGAGAGACAAGTGTGCTCTAGCAGATGCATAGTGTCAGTTTTCAAAGAGAAGATGTAATTACACACACCCACAAGAACACCGTAACAAACTGCAACCTAATCCATGGCCAGAGGGGAGAGGGAATGCATGAAGGACAGACTTCCAGGTCACATGTGATCTTGGCAACCTCGGATTAGGTCCTTCACCGTTGTAGGAAACCTCACACATGTGGAATCCAAAATGAATTCCAACATACAATCTTGCCAATGCACATGAAGTACTTCCACTCAATCCATAACGCACAATGTATACATGTGCTATCCACACATATCCTACACTCATGGAATTGAAAGACCCAATCAATATAGACTAGCAGGACCATTTCTGTTGGGTAGGCAAGGAATTCGCGAAATTTGGGTACCCCGCGACCATGAAGCACCACTCTGGGGTTACAGTCCAGGTAAGAAAGGCTCTTTATAAGCGTTCATGTTTGTTGCGCTCACTGGGGAAAAACAAAAATACGGGGCCTACACGGGAAAAATTAGCAGAGCAGGGTCTCCAGAGCCAAGCAGATGACTTTCAGTTGTAACAGTTACTGTCAATCTCTGACTAACGTTAGGGTTTCTATCATTTTAAGAACATAATGGCTCTTAAAGAAACATCAAGTTACTGACCCCAAGGTACACAGCACCGGTTATACACATCTCTTGATGGTAGGTAATTCCATTAGTCTTTTTCGTACAGCTTTTGCCTTGGTGTGCTGAACATACGCCCTTCAAGCTTTTTGCCTTACTGAGTTCTTGGAGTTCATAAAAATGAGGCTTGTCCCCACCATGAAAAAACAATCTTACTTTATATGGTGATGTATTTCAGATCAGCTGACCAGCAGCCAACCCTCATTAAATATTCTGCACCCATGTTGCTACTGGTTCCTCTCGCCCGTTAGCTATTTCAGACCTTAGGCCAGTAGAAAATAACATTTTTGTTTGTGGGTTACTAAACACCCAGTGAGCTGTGAGTTATGCTGAGGAACACGCTGGCTTTATACTAGGCTTCATGTCTGTACATCTTCTTTAATAACGCAATCATGGTTTCGCCCAGCGGCCATTTTGCACTTTATCTTCTGAAAACGAATCTTCAGAGATTCACGCACAGCTACTACTCATAGGTGCACATGTAGAAAATGAAGAAACAGTAATACGTGTAAAGCAGCAGAGCCCATAAACATTTCCTCGGCCTCGTGATTGAAAGCCACCCGCCCGGCACATCGATTGCAATGCCCACGGATCTGCACGATGCATTTATGCCCTTGTAATTCCCAGTTGCCAGTCATTTAATCTTTATGTAAATGTTCCCTTGCTTCTGTTGACACTATAATAAACCAAGCTATATTTATGGACTCCTACGGCTCCCCGTTCTCCAGCAATACAGGAACTCACGCAGGGATGTGTCGCTCCAAGACAGAAGACCCCATAGGCTAGCTGTAGTCTGACGCCTAGTGACATTTTAATTGCATAATTGTGGTTTCAGTTGTTTGGTTTTGTTTCCTCATTACTGGGTGACAGGGGTGTGCGTAGAAATCCCTATAGGCAGTGTGTTTCTTGCAAACGGCTTCCCTGCTGTACTAATACTCAAAAAGTGCTCAACGTGGCTCCAAACTACACGCTGCTTGGACGTTCCTGAGGGGCAGATTTGCAATTGCAAGATTTCTGCAGGCTGAGGTGTTTCCGCAAGCCTGACACGCAAATTCCTTGGCTGCTGTACTCAGTGTACAGAAATCTTTCAAATCTTAACCTCGGAAAGGTCCAAGCAATATCTATCTATCTATCTATCTATCTATCTATCTATCTATCTATCTATCTATCTATCTATCTATCTATCTATCTATCTTGAAAAAACAAAGGTTACAGGGACATTATAGTTAGGCTCACATATTAAACATAGAAATTGACCTGTTACAGTTAGTTATCTCAAGTAATTATAACTACTTGAGATAACTCCACCTATAAAAGGTTAATTTTTATGATTGTGTACGTTTAAAATGCAGGTCTACCTATAAAACTCCCTGTAACCTTTTGTTTTTCTAAGTGAATTTCTGTGATTTTTATTAATTCTATTTCCTAACTATACCATCCCTGTAACATTTGTTTTTTTCAGTGAATTTCTATGTTTTTTTTAACATAAACTACATTTTATTTCTATACGTTAATCCACCCTCTGCCGCGCTAGGCCTCTGACTGTGTGTAGCAGGGGTTGGATGCAGGGCCTGGCTGGCAGACAGACCCGGCGATTAACCCCATTAGGCAACCAACCCCATGTTTTTCATGGCCTCTGTCCGTGCACGGTGGTAGTTGGCTGTGGCCTGTCTCCCTGGGTGTGAGAATAGGTGTGAGAGGGTGTATCTGGGTGTGAGAGGGTCTGGGTGTGAGAATGGGTGCATCAGTGTCTTAGCGGGTCTGTGAGTGGATGTGTCATTGTGTGGGTCTGTGAGTGGGTGCCTGAGAGTTTCAGTGGGTCTTTGATTGGGTATATGAGAGTCTGAGTGGGTGCGTGAGGGTCTGAGTGGGGCTGTGAGTTAGTGAACAAGGGTCTGAGTGGGTGTTTCAGTGGGAGAAAGATTGAAAATGAGAAATTGAGAGAGTGAGGGAAAGTGAGCAAGGTTTTTTTAGGCTTTGATGAATGATATACTTAGAATGAGATATTTCTGGACAAATTGAAAAAAAATGTATTTGTCAGTTAAGAAGAGTGAGCTAATCTCTCAGTACGAACCATAAACCTTTGAACTTTAAAAGAAATTAAATAAGAAAAATGCCCACTGACACAGCTAGTGTAGAACACTCATCTTTAAATGTGAGGGTCTGTAATCTTAACCTTTAGGCCATAGGTGACACTGTGATGCTTACAGACATACCTATGACAGACAACTCACACATGTAATCGGAAAGAAACATGAATGTTACCTCTCTAGGAAGATTAAACAGTCAAAACACTAGTAAATAAACAAACACCCTGCCAAGCGATACTAGGATGTGAACCTTCAGCTGACTGAGTGACAGCCATTGACCATAAGCCCACAAGTGGCTCTGCTCCTCTCTGCATCCAAAGATAACTATAACATTTGTATCAAACATCTTGCAATGACAATATCTCTCTCTGTCTCTCTGTCTCTCTTCCATCCCATCCATGGGCCCCTCCCCCGGCCAATTTCAGACCCAGGGACCCCCAGTGCCCAGCCTTAATACATGTAATTGTTTTGGGGGATGGAGGCTGCGTGGACCCCTCCCAAGGCCGAACGTGTCCCCGGCGATCCCATCCCCAGAACCTGTCCTTTTAAACATTTCTTTTGGAGGGGTCACATGGCCCCCTTTCCCTGGTTGATTTTGGCCTCAGGGACTCCATCCCCTGGGGCCCAGTGTTGATATATATAGTTTTTTTCTGAGGAGTGGGGCCACTTGGTCCCCTCTCCCTGGGCCAATCTTGGGCCCACAGATCCCATTCCCCAGGACCCAGCCTAAACGTTTTATTTATTTTCTGGAAGGGTGGCCCTTTTCCTTGGGCCGATTTCAGCCCTGTGACCCCATCCCCAGGGCCTGGCCATGCCACCTGGGTGCCCCCCGGGCGCACAGTCACCACCGTTGGAGACCGTGAGGGGAGCCTGAAGACCCCTGCGGTCCCAGCCGGGTCCCTGCCTCCTAGACATGCTTCTGTCTCCCTGCCTGCATGTCTATAGTTAGGGAAATGGAGGAATTCTCCTCTTTCAGCAAGTGAGAGCTGTTTGACAGCTCTCACTTGCTGGAACTGGAGTGTTTGCTGTGACTTGGCAGGAGATTTATGTCTGGGGTGGGCACCCAGGGACATAGCAAGAGTTGGCCCTGGGGGGCGGTGGGCCCTAGGGCCGTCATAGGCTCCTTATGGGGGCCATGCAGTGCCCCTCTAACCTGTACAGCCCCAGGGAGGTGGTGGTCCCCAGGGCTATGGGTCTGAAACAGACCCCCTATCTTATTTAAATTTACCCCCGCGGAGGTGGCAGACCTCGGGGCTGCAGGGTGCGGGATAGCCCCGCACATTTAATTTCAAATTCTGTCCCAGGGAGATGGCGGTCCCCGGGACTGTGGGAGGAGAAGGCGGCACCCTGCTTTTCATTGCAAATTTTGCTCTGGGGAGGTAGAAGTCCCTGGGGCTGCGGGGGGGCCAGGCTGCCCCTTGCATTTCATTTCAAATTGTGCCCCAGGGAGGTGGTGGTCCCTGGAGCTCCATGGGGACGGCCAGCCCCCGCATTTCATTTCAAATTCTACTCCTGGGAGGTGGTGGTCCCTGGGGCTGTGGGGGGAGAGTAGAGGGGCAGGTGGCCCCCAGCTTTTCACTTCAGTTTGTGCCCCGGGGAGGTGGCGGTCCCTGGACTTCAGGAGGACTGGGCTGCCCCCGCATTTCATTTCAAATTGTGCACTGGGGAGGTGGTGGTCCCCGGAGCTCCATGAAGCCAGGTCGCCGCACCGCATTTCATTACAAATTCTGCTCTGGGAAGGTGGCAGACTCCAGGGATGCTTCCTCCACCGCATTTCAAATTCTGACCCGGAAGGAGGTGGTCCCCATGGGTGCACGGGGGCCAGGTGTGCCTCTCTGCATTTCATTTCAAATTCTGCTCCAGGAATACGGTAGGTCCCGGGGCTGCGGGGAGGCTGGGCTCCCCCCACATTTGACTAAACATTAGCCCTGGGGAGATGGCAATTCCTGAGGCTGTAGGTGGGGTCCGGTGGCCACCCACATTTTATTACAAATTTTGCCTGTGGAGGTGATGATCCCTGGGACTGCTGGGGGGGGGTCAGGTGGTTCCCCCTGCATTTGATTTTACATTAGCCTCGGGGAAGGGGCAGTCCCTGTGGCAGATGGGGGGCAGGAATCCCCCTTCCATTACGTTTAAAATTGTGCCATGGGGAAGTGGTGGTCCCTGGGGCTGCCCGGGGGGCGGACGGACCCCCCCAAATAAAAAATTTCAATGCCCCTGACACACCCTTTGGCTTCACTGAAACAAGCACGGAAGCCTGCAATTTATTTTTAAAAGTAATTTTGGTGGATCTGCTGCGACTCCTGACAAAAAAAGTTTTAAAAATGATTTTTTGCTTTGGG
This sequence comes from Pleurodeles waltl, assembly GCF_031143425.1. Taxonomy (NCBI): domain Eukaryota; kingdom Metazoa; phylum Chordata; class Amphibia; order Caudata; family Salamandridae; genus Pleurodeles; species Pleurodeles waltl. Next base: position 757,408,516 of record NC_090442.1, read on the forward strand.
GGGTGCCTCTGGGACCCCAGCACCTGAGCTAAGTCGTTCAGGATGTCCCTACACAGGGCCCTTTGCTCTTTTTTATGGTACTTGGCTGAATCAGAGTCCAACATTGCTGCCAGCACTTCCTTGATGAAGTTTTGGCAGCCAATCAGATCCCAGCACATGATTGGGAAGGTTTGTGGAACCTTCACATCCCTATATATACAAATGTGAATTTTCTTTAATTTCTCACAAACTATTGAATGGATTTACACCAATTAATATGAAGGGCACGTTCTGGTCCAAGACCTACCTTTCAGCCAAATTTAGTGTAATTCCGTCCACTGGTCTGAGCGCTACTCCTGTTTGAAATCCCTATGGAAAAATGCATTAGGAAAAAGCATTTTGGGACACCCCTTCTCTAGGCCCCACTTGACGGATCACCCCAAAACTTTCCAGACAGGCGCTTAAGTGAGTGTCATATTTCTTTGAACAATTTTGTGAAGATTCATCAAACAGCACCAAAGTATTAGAAAAGCAAAAAAAGCTTTTTCTATAGAAACGTGGTCATAACTATAATTAACTAGTGGCGACCAGCACTAGGTAATAGATATGTATTCAGTGGAAAAAAACAAAGGTTACAGGGATGTTATTGATAGGAAATATAATTTAAAAAAACATAGAAATTCACTTAAAAAAAACAAAGGTTACAGAGACATTATAGTTGGGTTCTGAATTTACTCGCAAAAAAACATAGAAATTCAGCAGTTATAGTTAGTTATTTCAAGTAAATTTAACTCATGGCCTAAGGTAACTATCACTTGCATCCTCGCCATGCACAGTTTTTTCTTCATAAATTAAACTTCTAATGTTTCATTGCTATTTTTATTGATGTTATAGAAGTTGTCATGAGTGCAGTAATATCTGGAGTTAATTAGCAGTGCATGGCGAGGGCCGAGTTATAGTTACCTTAGGCTTCAAGTTATAGTTACTTGAAATACCTCTAACTATAACTGCTGAATTCCTCTGCTTTTGTGTGAGTAAATTCAGAAGCTAACTATAAGGCCCCTGTAACTTGTTGTTTTTTCTTCAGTGAATTTCTGATTATTTTAACATAAAGTATTTTTCATTACTATACGTTAATCCAACTACAGCCGCGTGGGGCCATTGGCCAGGGATGTCTGGGAATTTCTGTAGGGCCTGGGCTGCGGCCATTCCCTCCAGCCAACCCCCCTAACCACCCAACTTTGCGCTGCGCAGAGCCTCTGGACGTGTGCAGCGGGAGGTGGCCACAGGGCCTGTCTCCCTGGGTATCAGAATAGGTGTCTGTGTGTGTCTCTGGGTCTGGATGTGAGACTAGGTGTAAAAGGGTCTATGTGGATGTTAGAGTGTCTGTCTGGGTTTGAGAGTAGGTGTAAGAGGGTGTCTCTGGGTGCGACAGTAGATGTGAGAGTCTCTGTGAGTGTGTCTGTGAGTGTGTGGGTATGTGTGAGGGTCTGAGTGGGTCTGTGAGTGGGTGCATAAATGTCTGACTGGGTCTCTGAGAGGGTGCATGAGTCTGTGTGGGTCTTTGAGTGGGCGCGCGAGTCTCTCTGTGGGTCTGTGAGTGGGTGCGCGAGTCTCTCTGGGTCTGTGAGTGGGTGCATGAGTCTCTGAGGGGGTCCGTGAATGGGTGCGTGAGTCTCTGAGGGGGGTCTATGAGTGGGAGTTTGAGTCTTTGAGTGTCTGTGAGTGGGTGCATGAGTGTCAGTGTGGGTGTGTCAGTAGTTGTGTGAGTGACTCAGCCACAAAGGAACCTTGCCTGCTCTTCTATCCAGGAAGAGTCCATAGCTTTGCATGAAATATCTACCCAAGTGGAGTTCTTTCTGCCTCCTTATGTAAATATCCAGTTTGTATTCTACACTACAGTTGTGTAATGGAGCAAAAGGAAATGTGACCTTGTGTGCGTTTGGCAATGTGATTGATCTTCATGCATCTTTCTCCAGAATTCTGTGACAACATGAATTCTCCTATAGAGAGGCCAACAAGACTAAAAAGACGTAAATCTCTACCAAACCAGGGTACTTCCTCTTATCTATATGAAGTAAGTGCTTCTATGTTTTGTGGATATGTCCTCATATTTCTCGGCATCAAGAATGCATCATCAAAATCAGTGAGAAATGTACTTGGGGCCCTTTGGGAAGCTATCCATCACCCTGGCGACAGGAGGAAAGACCTTTGCATACTATGAAGGTAGACGTTGTGGAGACAAGAGGGCACAGCTTCCAGGTGAATCGCACATTTACATACTCTGAGCAGTTTAAAGGGGGAACCATGGGAGAGGGGGATGCACCCCCTCCTCCAGCTGATTTTGTGCCCCGGGGACTCCAGACCCCAGGGTCCACCGATATTCAGTGGGGGAGGAGGGCTGTGCAGTCCCCCTCCCCTGGACGATTTTGGCCACAGGGACCCCATCCTCTGGGGCCAACCTCTATTCAATGGAAGAGGGTGGCCGCGCCGCCCTCTCCCCCGGGCTGATCTTGCGGCCTAAACGACGCAACGACTATAACTTGTGTCCTCACCATGCACATGGACTTGGGCATAACCACTTTTGAGTAGATTGAGCCCTTGAACTAACAAACTACAAATCCTGAGGTACATGGTAATGAAGGGTTTTGAACAGGAAAATAGGACTGTTGTAATTACCTGTGATCTAGGACTGGGAAGTACTGAAACATATTGGTCGTTTGTTGCTGTACGCATTAAATTAAAAATGAAAAATAATTGAGCTTGATAAGAATACAACTCTTTGGTTGCTGCGGGGGGCAACAAAATGGAAAAAATATATATATATATATATATATATATATATATATATATATGTATATATATATATATATATATATATGTTTGTGTGTGTATATGTTAAAAAAAAAACTACTAGTGATAGGCAGTAGGTAGTTTTAGTTAGATAATTATGGCCAATTTTTACCACAAAGCATTTTGGGCCTCATTCTGAGGCCGGCGGGCGGCGGTTGCCGCCCGCCTGGCGGGAACTGCCATATGGCCGCTCCGCGGTCGAAAGACCGCGGAGGCCATTCTGGCTTTCCCGCTGGGCTGGCGGGCGACCGCCAGAAGGCCGCCCAGCGGGAAACCCCTTCCCACGAGGAAGCCGGCTCCGAATGGAGCCGGCGGAGTGGGAAGGTGCGACGGGTGCAGTTGCACCCGTCGCGAATTTCAGTGTCTGCTAAGCAGACACTGAAATTCTTTGGGGGCCCTCTTATGGGGGCCCCTGCAGTGCCCATGCCATTGGCATGGGCACTGCAGGGGCCCCCAGGGGCCCCACGACACCCCATACCGCCACCCTGTTCCTGGCGGGCGAACCGCCAGGAACAGGATGGCGGTATGGGGTGTCGGAATCCCCATGGCGGCGCAGCAAGCTGCGCCGCCTTGGAGGATTCCTGAGAGCAGCGGAAAACCGGCGGGAGACCGCCGGTTTTCCCTTTCTGACCGCGGCCAAACCGCAGCGGTCAGAATGCCCTTGAGAGCACCGCCAGCCTGTTGGCGGTGCTCTCGTGGTCGTTGACCCTGGCGGTCAATGACCGCCAGGGTCAGAATGACCCCCTTTATGTTTTGCTAATAACATTGCCGCCGTTTGACGAATATTAACAAAATTCTCAAAACTAGTTTACCAACCACTTTAGCTGCTGTGTGGAAAGTTTTGCAGTGATTCATCAAGCAGATACCAAGAAAAAAGGGGGGCCCCAAAACACTTTTTCCCCATTCAATGCCAACGGGGATTTTGCATTGTTTGAACATGACTACAGCTCGGACGGCTGAACGTATTTACACCAAATGTGGCAGAAAGCTAGATCTTAGTACAGAAAGATCTTTTTTTATTTTTTGGTGCAAATCTATTCAGTAGTTCTGGAGTTATTAAAGAAACAAAAAATTGTATATTTAGGGATGCAGATCCTTTTAGGATCTGCAAGTACCCACAGAGGATCCATGGATCCAAAGCCCAATGGAAAAGAAAATGAAATCACCCACTCACACACATACCCCTGCTGTGCACAGCTTTTGGCTGTGTGCAACATGGGGTTGGGTAGTTGTGGGGAAGGGCGGGCTGGCTGCAGGGCCTGGCCACAGCCAACCTCTGCCACACACTGCAGTGATTGTAGTTGCATTTACATATTACTTTATGTTTAAAAAAATAGAAATTCACTGGAAAAAAACAAAGATTACATGAACGTTTTATCCCAACAAAACCATAGAAATTCAGCAGTTATAGTTATACTTATCTCAAGTAACTATGACACAAGTATAACTATATGTAACTGTAACTGCTGAATTTCTATGGTTTTGTGTGGGGAAAATACCAAATATATATTACTGGTGGTCGCGAGTAAGTAGTTAATATTCAAAAAAATTACCAAAAAAAGGGGCCCAGTGAGATAGATATATATATGTATTACCTAATGGTGTTCGCCAGTAGGTGGTCATAGTTAGGACCATTTTTTCCATAGAGCATTTTTTGTTTTACCAATAACGTTGGCGCTGTTTGACGAATCTTTCAGAAATTTTCAAACGTATACTTCAGTCAGTTCAGCTGCCGTGTTGAAAATTGTGGGGAGAAGCGTCAATTGGGAGCTGAGAAAAAGAGGAGTCCCAAACACTTTTTCCCCATACTATGTCAATGAGTTATTTTTACATTTTTGAACATGACTACAGCCTGAACCGCTGCACGGAATTACACCAAATTTGGCAGAAAGGTAGCTCTTGATCCAGAAAGAGTGTTTTTTGTCATTTGGTGTAAATACGATCAGTTGTTTTGGAGTAATTAGTGTTTATAAAAATATAGATATCTAGGCAAGCTGATAATCTGCGGTTCTAACTGTCCCTGTGCTGCAATCTGATTGTCTGCCAACACTTCAACAAGGAAGTGCTGACAGCCATCTTGTGAGTCAGCTTCAGTAGGGCAGATGTTTGAATGCAAAGCCTGGTCGGATATGGCACTGGATTCAGAAATCTTCCTACTTCTACTTTCGTCCTGCCCCATGCGCTTCTGTCTTTGTGAGCTGTGGCCCTTTGTTGATTGTGAAGCTACCACACCGTTAATGCTGTCCCCAATGTCTGCAGGGGGGGTGCTTCTAGCGGTGTTGGGCCTTTCAATGTGTTACTGCCTTTTGGGCCCCTTTCAAGTGGAAAATTGGATATCTGTTTTTTTGCCATGGTCCTATCTTGTCTGGCCTGAGGAACCTCAGTGAAACTATTTGCTTTCTTGTGTGTATGATGGTGTGCCAAGTTTCTAGTGTTCCTCTTTGCAGTTTTCCTGAGCTTTTTTCCCCCCATCGAGTTAGAGGTCTTTCATCTCACTTATGGCCTCTGGCCAGTGTCTGCGTATGATCCATTTGTGATTACAGCTTCCTGCTTAATTGACACGGCAGAATCAAAGGAACCATTTTGCATAGTTGGGCCCTTTATTTCTTCCTTATCTATGGCCTTGTTATCCTTGTCTCTGTTGTTTGCTGATTCTTTTCTGTTTTACTTATAGGAGGGGTAATTTGGTGAGTTAGGTTGGGGTACCCAATGAAGCTGCTCTCCAGGTCTAGTGGTTTGTATTATGTATGTATGCCAATGCTTCAAGGAGGCCCTGGGTGTTTCAAATGATCCACTAGTAAGGGCAAGAAGGTCAGTGAGGGTGCTGAGATTGTTCAAAATTGCTTCAGCAGTACATGATGTCATCCTTCTCTTGACCTCTTATATTTCTCTTGATAAGAGACCCTCCCCCATGTGATTGGGGTGACTGACTGTGTGTGCTAAAATGCAAGAACATTCAACTTGCAGTCCAGACTCTCAATAGTTTTATCTAGTGTGATCATTGTTTGAGCTAAAGTTTGTATTAGATCCACCTGGACCTCCAATTTGTGTGACTGCCATGCCAAGACATTAATTGCAGTCAGTAGATTGGATTTTAGGGTTGTAAGTATAGAGTCACTGAAGGTGGAAAGGCCACTCTGAGCATTTTCCTGCAGGCAAAGCAGAGAATACTTGGATGTACCTTCCCTTTTCATGGCTGCAGGTGAATCAAATAAACTTTCCTCCCTTGCTGTTTCATTGTCTCCCACAAACGAGGCCATCTCAAATGGCTCTTCCATGAGCTTCTCAAGTGCTTCTGGGCTGCGTTTCTGAAGGGTTCCTCTGTTAGTGTTAATAGGTTGATTACTGATGGATTGTCAAGCTACTGCACTATCTGATGATGTTGAGACCCCCTGAACTAAGTTGTCACAGTCCCCCTCCCTCTCTATGAAGCTTAACTGCTCAATGGAGGCACAGTGTATTTGTGCCACTGTTTTACCTTTTGGCTCAGGAATGTTCTTTCTGTCGGTGCTTAATGAGTTTATCTGATGGCCACAATGAGTTCTCTGCATCATGCTGACATGGGTTTTTGACTGGTGTAGTTGGTCTCTCGCAAGGGTTTGATGACCTGCAAGTCCTTCAGATAAGGTCTCACTTTTGGACATTATCTTGTGCATCATCTAACTTCATATCCTGTGATATATAAGTTGTGTGCAGCCTCTGGATACGTAAAAAGAGGAGTCACAGTTGAGAGATCAGCTTCGTCATGATGGTGCACACCGGAATAAGGTGTGATTCTTGATGTTAAAGTATTTGCTTAAGGTGTTTTAAAAAAAACAAAATTATACATCAGTTTTATATGCGCAGATGCAGGAACATTGCACTCCCTCCCATGATATTGGTACTCTGTTTTTCTAACAATTGCTTTCCTGATGCTTGCTGCTGCATCGTAGCCCTATTGATCCTGTTAGACTACTTGATCTTTACATCTGCCTTGGTTTTAAGTTTACGATGCACAAAGATCCTGTGCAAAATTTTCTAATTTAAAACAAATACTGAGTATTGTCCTCTCCATTGACCTCTCCGTCGTCAGATCCGCCTTGTTAGTGTAACTTCTGTTATGGCTGAGGATTCTCTCAGAATTTGGACGAATGAGTGGCTTGAGTAATTGCCAGCAGATGCAATGCTTGTTTAAACTAGGATTTTAACTAGAAATGTTGAGGCAAGCAGAGCAATCAGGGAGCAAAAGCGGCAGGCAAAATCAGATGGCGTCAAACCAAGGGAAAGCAGCCATAAAGGTGAGAATCCTGGAGAGTTGCTGTGGCACCTGTGGTGTGGGGGTGCTGTAAGGATGGTGTTGACCACCTCACCTCACCGAGCGCAAGCTGCACCAGCATAATGCCAGCCACTTCTGTGCAATGGGGCGGTGCTGCAGGCTAGTGCTTTTTGCTCCTCTCAGCTCCAGCCTGTGCCTCTCACAATAAGATCTTTCTAAGTCCTCACCGCCATTGCTGTTTGCTGGCTTCTGGCATTGGTGGCAACTATGCAGCGAGGATGGACGATATGGGGGCTTTGCAGCTTCTCTCCATCCTCTTCACCCCTCTGCCTTTTCTCAGTATTGGCCGTAGGGAAACACACGGGGAGAACACTTCAGCTGAGGCTGCAGCTACCACAGGATGGCCACCCTGTCTCCTTTTCCTCACAGCAGGGCTCAGCTGCCTAAAAGGCTCCACAGGCAGTTAGGCAGAGGGCAGCTGAGGCTACTGCAGGTACTGCAGGGTTGGCCACCCTGTCTCCTTTCTTTTTTCTTCTCTGCCACCCAAAGAACCCCACAGACAGAAGGCTAGGAGCTGAAGTCCACTGAGAGCAGCCCCACCCAGATGCGTGCTTGCGTCAGTCACTGCATAGAGAATAGCAGTCTACTGCATATTGTATTCTAGGTGGTGTAAGTGATTCTATTGGGCACATCAAGTAAATAAAATAAGTAAATGTTAGGTTATATGACATTTTGCAGCTATATCTGTGGTGGTGTAGTACTGTGGTACAACCTCTGTACATAGCGAGGAAAAGGGATGATCTTATTGTCTAATGAGAACTTCCCCAAAACCTTATGGCAGCCATGTTCTTTTAAACGGCACTTTCACTTTGTTTTGGGATACACATTAAAACAAACAGAGGTGGTCATTCTGAACCTCGGCAGTAAAAGGCGCCTACCGCCGGTCAGAAATCCTCCATAATCCCGCCGCGGTCGCGGTAACCCGCCACGGTCATTCTGACCTGCAGCAGCCAAACCTCCGAAAATCCGACAGCCACAACCGACCGCCAGACCAGCGGGCGGCGGAAAGGTGGTGGTGACCAAACCTCCACCGCCACGCCAACAGAAATACGCCCATGCCATTACGACCCACGAATCCACGCGGCGGTCATTCAAACGCGGTATTCCATTGGCGGGACACACCGCCGCGGTCAGAATACACACAAACGAACAAAACTCAGCCACATTGGACGATTTGAATCCCACACACCTGATACACATACACACACCACTCCCACACACACAATACAATATAAAACACCCACCCACATCACCCACAAACCCCTACGCAAAAAAATTCTGAAAGAAGGCCAGAGCGAGACACCAGCATCCACAAACTAACAGCCACAGCCACTCAACACCATCACCCACACACTAGCCACACACAAAACAACACACACCACCACACTCAACACACTTAACTACACATACTCCACCCCACACATCATACACACCACCCCATGGCACCCCAAAGACAACCCCGCTTCACAGACGAAGAACTCAGGGTCATGGTGGAGGAAATCGTTCGGGTAGAGCCCCAGCTGTTCGGCACACAGATACAATACACCAGCATTGCCCGGAGGACGGAGCTATGGCAGAGGATTGTCGACAGGGTCAACGCAGTGGGACAGCACCCCAGAAATCGGGAAGACATCAGGAAGCGATGGAACGACCTACGGGGGAAGGTGCGTTCCATGGTATCCAGGCACAACATCGCCGTGCAGAAGACTGGCGGAGGACCCCCACCTCAACCCCCACAATTCACATCATGGGAGGAGGAAGTCTTGAACATCCTGCATCCTGACGGCCTCGCAGGAGTCGGCGGAGGAATGGATACTGGTAAGTTGAAGCTTCACCACTGCTTCCCCCCCACCTGCATGCCAAATCATACCCCAACCCTCACCCCCACCACCATCCTCACCCCCACCCCCAGCACACCTATTCCCCGCCAATGTCTCACCATCACAACCCACACATCCCAAAACCTAGGCCTGCATGCGTCCACTAAGCATGGACACCCATCACCAAAGCATGCCCAATGCATATACACATCCCCCCCACAAGCCACCCTCACCAAAGCCCCCACACACGAATGCCAGCACTTGGGGACACGAGAACCCATAGATACACCCATATGCCACACATTGAAACTATAACCATACCTTTATACCCCTGCAGGACCCGACCATCAACACACCGCGGCGGAGGGGCCAGAATTCTCCACACCCCCCACCCAAGAGGCCGTCAGCGATGACAGCAGCTCTGTCGACCTGGACACCGATGACCAGCCCGGACCATCGGGGACCTCTGGACAGTCGGTTCCCCTCACACAGGCCCAGGCCACTACAGCCCCAAACCCCTCTGGGAACACCAGCACAGCTCCCACCCAGCGGGCCCATGCCTCTGTCTCCAGGGCGCGTCAATCTGCGGTGTGTCTACCACTACAGGGCACCCAGGATAACCCACCACCCCAACAACAACAGGGACCTGGGGGCAGTGGTAGTGGGCACACCGGCCAGGGGGCAGAGGCCCAGGGAAACAGGGCAACTCGGAGGGCAGCTGTGCGACAGGGGGGGGACGGGCCCAGGGAACCCACTCTCCACGAGGTCCTCACCACCATCATGGGAGCATACAACCGCTCCCAGGAGACGATGGCGACGGTACTGGCCCGGTTCCAGGAGATCCAGGTACTGCAGGAGGAACACTATCGGGGGTACAGGGAGGACATCAGAGCCATCAACACCACCCTGGTCACCATGGTAGGGCTGCTGCAGGACCTCGTCAACACCAGGGCGGACACTCAACAACACCCAAGGGCCCCTGCCACTAGCCTGGACCAAGAACAGCCAACCACCTCCGCCGGCGCTAGTGGACAGGAGGCCCCCACACAGCAGCAGCCCACCAGACCCCCACCTCCTGCAGGAGAAGAACCACCCCGCAAGAGGGCCCTGAGATCTCGCAAGACAGAGTAGGATGTCAAGACCCCCGCCAGCAATGGATACCACCTGATGTCATCCCACTGTCCCACATTGTCACCCTGTCCATCCTTGAACTGCCCATGCTCCATCTCTCCACAGGCCTCTGGACAATGCACCTGTGTGACTGTTACTCTGGACTCTGCCATGGACATTCCTTCACCATAGCCCCCACCCACTTGAAACCACCCATCCCATTTTGAGCACTTAAATAAACACCAATTTTGCACAAAACTATCTGGAGTGTGGCTGTGATTTCAATATATTGTAATTGACATGACAGTGCAAATATGTCCTTGTACATGGTGAAGTCAACAAACAGCTGCCACAAAGCTGTAGTCCATGGGGAAACGAAGCACAGGACTCGTAGTGGGGACCCCAGATCTGAAATAGGGAGGGAAAAGCCAAAACTCAGTCATCATACACTGGGGCAAATAGACAGGCAGCAGAGATGCAGGAGAGTAGTTAACAGTTACTAAATTATCTTTGAAATGTTACCTGTGTCCTATTGGAAGTACTGTTCAATGATTCTGTCCCTGTTGTCTGTTTCAGCCCCGTCGTCTTCCTCCTCGTCACTCTCCTCAGGTTCCACCGCTGCCACAACACCACCGTCTCGACCATCCTCCTGCAGGAAAGGCACCTGGCGGCGCAAAGCCAGGTTGTGAAGCATGCAGCAGGCCACGATGATGTGACACACCTTCTTAGGTGAGTACATTAGGGATCCACCTGTCATATGCAGGCACCTAAACCTGGCCTTTAGGAGGCCAAAGGTGCGTTCGATCACCCTCCTAGTACGCCCATGGGCCTCATTGTACCGTTCCTCTGCCCTGGTCCGGGGATTCCTTACTGGGGTCAGTAGCCACGACAGGTTGGGGTACCCAGAGTCCCCCACTAGCCATACACAGTGTCTCTGTAGCTGTTCCATTACGTAAGGGATGCTGCTATTCCTGAGGATGTAGGCGTCATGCACTGACCCTGGGAATTTGGCATTGACATGCGAGATGTACTGGTCAGCCAAACACACCACCTGGATGTTCATTGAATGGTAATTTTTTCTGTTCCTGTACACCTGCTCCCTGTCTCTTGGGGGAACCAAAGCCACATGGGTCCCATCAATGGCACCAATTACGTTGGGAATATGTCCAAGGGCGTAGAAATCACCCTTCACTGTAGCCAATTCGCCCACCTCAGGGAAAATGATGTAGCTCCTCACGGATTTCATCAGGGCAGACAACACTCTGGATAACACCTTCGAAAACATGGGCTGAGACATCCCAGAAGCAATTCCCACTGTTGTCTGAAATGACCCACTTGCCAAGAAATGGAGTACTGACATGACCTGCACCAGAGGGGGAATCCCTGTGGGTTGGCGGATGGGGGACATCAGGTCGGGCTCCAGCTGGGCACACAGTTCATGGATAGTGGCACGGTTAAGACGGTAGGTCAGGATAATGTGGCGTTCTTCCATTGTCGACAGGTCCACCAGCGGTCGGTACACGGGAGGATTCATCCGTCTCCTCGCCCAACCCAGCGGACGGTGCCTAGGAAGGACAACATGGAGCACACAGTCAAGCAACCCACAGGTACGTACTCACAGCTAGCACAGTAAACGATTCTCTATTCAGTGAATGGCGTGTCTGAGTGGCTATGCAAGGCCTAGGCCTGTGTGACGCAGTTGAAATTGAGCCATGTGGGCCCTGGAAATGGCGGCTGCCTGACCTGTGAAGTGTGACAATGGGATGTGAGGTCAATGCGCTGGCGTGGCACACCGCGGCGGGCGGCGGGCGAAGACCGCGGCGCGAAGCCGCATTGGTTAACATTGAAGCCTATGGGTTACAGGAGCCAATGGCGAAGGGCGCTGGCGGTGGCGGGACGCACCGCCGCGGTACGCACCGCCGCGGACGTGACCGCCATTTTCTATCTACTTATCCACTTGCGACTTGAACTTTCACAGGAGAGGACCTATACTGCAAGTGTTGCTGTGACCTCGGTCTGGAAGGGACAATGGCTGCTGTGCCTGGGGAAAGGGCCCCTGCCTTCACTGGAGAGGAGTTGGAGAAACTTGTGGATGGGGTCCTCCCCCAGTATGCGCTACTCTACGGTCCTCCAGACCAACAAGTGAGTTTAATTCAATCTGGATTTGGGGCCACTGGCTGGCTTGGGGGCCTGGCGGGGGGCCTGGCGGGGATGGGGGGCATGTTGGGCCTGGCGGGGGGCATGGCGGGGGGCCTGGCGGGGATGGGGGGCATGTTGGGCATGGCGGGGGGCCTGGCGGGGATGGGGGGCATGTTGGGCATTGCGGGGGGCCTGGCGGGGGGCCTGGCGGGGATGGGGGGCATGTTGGGCATGGCGGGGGGCCTGGCGGGGGGCCTGGCGGGGATGGGGGGCATGTTGGGCATGGCGGGGGGCCTGGCGGGGATGGGGGGCATGTTGGGCCTGGCGGGGGGCCTGGCGGGGATGGGGGGCATGTTGGGCATGGCGGGGGGCCTGGCGGGGATGGGGGGCATGTTGGGCCACTGGCAAGGAAAATGCTGACAAACTTGAACGTGGTATTTCTCCCTCCCTGTACGTGTCACATAGGTCCGCGCCCATGAGAAGATCGGGATTTGGCGTGCCATCGCCAAGGAAGTCCGGACCCTGGGGGTCCACCATCAACGGGGCACCCACTGCCGCAAGAGGTGGGAGGACATCCGCCGCGGGACCAAGAAGACCGCCGAGTCTCTGCTGGGGATGGCCTCCAAACGTAGGCGGGGTGCCTGCCGTCAACTGAGCCCCCTGATGTTCCGGATCCTGGCGGTGGCCTACCCTGATTTGGATGGGCGCGTGAGGGCAGCACAGCAGACACAAGGGGGTGAGTACAAGCATTATCTACTCTGTTGTCGCGCAGTGGAGGTGTCTGGGTGGGGGAGGAGGGCTGGGGGTCCCCCTAGGCCAGGGCGATATCTGTAGGCTGGGCACCCCCGTAAGCCCCTGTGTCCCCAGCCACCACCCTCAGTAGTTTGTCAGTACAGCCATCCCTGGGCCGTGTCATCCATGGGTGCAGTTGTCAACTCTAGGCGTGTAGGGCATGTTCCACGGAATGCGTAGCGGACCCCAAGTGCGCAACTTAGTGCAGGGGGCATCTGTGTCTGTCATGTCCGCTAACTGTACCGGAGATCCATGTACTCAATATCCCTTTATTTCTCTCTCCCCCCCCCTTTTTGTTTGTCTTTCTGTGCTTGTGTGCATCAGCATCATCAGGCGGAGGAGAAGTGGCATCGGGGCAGGAGGGAGCTGCATCTCACATGGCCCAGGAGGGCCATGCCACAGAGTCAGACTGGACCAGTGAGACGGAGGGCGAGGGGAGCTCCACGACGGGGACGACTGGACCCTGCAGCGACACGGACACGTCCTCGGAAGGCGGCTCCCTTGCGGGGGTGGCACCATCCGTGCCCCCCGCCATTACAGGTACAGCCGCCACCCAGCGCACCATCTCCGCCCTCCCAGCAGCCCCTCAGCGTTCGCCCCGTGCCCGCTCTGCCAGGAAGCCGGGCATCTCCTTCGCCCCAGGCACCTCAGGCCCTGCCCCTGTTACCCCCGCTGCCCTCAGTGAGGAGGTCATTGACCTCCTCCGAACGCTCATTGTTGGGCAGACTACCCTTTTGAATGCCATCCAGGGGGTGGAGAGGGAGGTTCATCGCAGCAATGCGTACCTGGAGGGCATTCATTCGGGTCAGGCTGCCCATCAGCGATCGTTCCAGGCCCTGGCCTCAGCACTGACGGCAGCCATTGTCCCTGTCTCCTGCCTCCCTCTACTAACTCCCTCCTCCCAGTCTCCTGTTCCTCTGCCTGTCCCACCCACACCATCAGACCAGCCTGCACACACCTCAACACCCAAGAGAAGCTCATCCAAACATAAGCACCACAGATCACGCAGACATTCACACACGCAACATTCCGATGCAGACATGCCAACAGTCACTACCACCTCTGTGACCCCCACCTCCTCGTCTCCCTCCTCCCTCCCTGTGACGTCTACACTCACACCTCCATTCACCTCACCATCAGCCAGTGTTTCCATCACCAGCACACCCTCCACTCCAGTCCGCACACGTGCAGTCACCACCCCCACTGCCATTTACACGTCCCCTGTGTCCTCTCCCACTGTGTCTGTCACCCCCTCTTCCACACCACACAAACGCAGCCACCCACCCACCCAACAGCCATCCACCTCACGACAGCCTATCCCTCCTGCACCTGCACCCAAAGACAGCAAACGTGACTCACCTACAACCACATCCTCTCCCTCCACTCCCATTCCCACTGTACCTCCCACTCTCCATTGTCCCAAGAAACTCTTCCTCGCCACTACTAACTTCTTTCCTGACCCTGAGCCCCCCCCTCCTTCTCGTCGGGGTAAGAAGAGCACCTCAGCCACCACCAGCCCTGCAGCCCCCTTGACAAGGGTGCAGGGGTATTGGAGCCCGCCAGCCCACATGTCTGGATCTTCGCCCAGCAGCAAGGGGACAGCCAGCCCACCCCCTGGGAAGAGGAGCAGAAGGCGGAAGGGGCGCCGCAGGAGCCCGCCTTCTACATCCCCCCCGGACACCACCCAGAGACAGTCACCAGCCACAGCTCCAAAGGGAGGAAAGGGCCACAGGCCCACGACTAAGGAGGGCAAGGGCAGCAAGTCGGAGAGGTCAGGCAGCAGGCCTGCTGCCCAGGAGGAGCCCACAACCCCCATAGCCGCTGCCCCGGGAGGAACCAGCACAGCTGCCCCGGGAGAGCCCACCACCCCCATAGCCGCTGCCCAGGGAGGACCCAGCCCAGCTGGCCAGGAGGGCCCCACCACCCACAGCCCAGGTGGGCATTGAAGGAGCACCATCCCCGCTGCCCAGGAGGGCACCACCAGGCAATGAGCAGTTGGCCATAGACCGGCCGCCGTCTCCAGAACCGCTGAACTGGGCCCCGCCGTCTCCAGAACCGCTGAACTGGGCCCGCCGTCTCAAGCACCGCTCCGCTGGGCCCCGCCGTCTCAAGAACCGCTGAACTGGGCCCTTCAAGGCAAGGAGCGCTGAACTGGGCCCCGCCGTCTCCAGAACCGCTGAACTGGGCCCCGCCGTCTCACGCACCGCTCCGCTGGGCCCCGCCGTCTCAAGAACCGCTGAACTGGGCCCTTCAAGGCAAGGAGCGCTGAACTGGGCCCCGCCATCTCCAGAACCGCTGAACTGGGCCCCGCCGTCTCACGCACCGCTCCGCTGGGCCCCGCCGTCTCAAGAACCGCTGAACTGGGCCCTTCAAGGCAAGGAGCGCTGAACTGGGCCCCGCCGTCTCCAGAACCGCTGAACTGGGCCCCGCCGTCTCACGCACCGCTCCGCTGGGCCCCGCCGTCTCAAGAACCGCTGAACTGGGCCCTTCAAGGCAAGGAGCGCTGAACTGGGCCCCGCCGTCTCCAGAACCGCTGAACTGGGCCCCGCCGTCTCACGCACCGCTCCGCTGGGCCCCGCCGTCTCAAGAACCGCTGAACTGGGCCCTTCAAGGCAAGGAGCGCTGAACTGGGCCCCGCCGTCTCCAGAACCGCTGAACTGGGCCCCGCCGTCTCACGCACCGCTCCGCTGGGCCCCGCCGTCTCAAGAACCGCTGAACTGGGCCCTTCAAGGCAAGGAGCGCTGAACTGGGCCCCGCCGTCTCCAGAACCGCTGAACTGGGCCCCGCCGTCTCACGCACCGCTCCGCTGGGCCCCGCCGTCTCAAGAACCGCTGAACTGGGCCCTTCAAGGCAAGGAGCGCTGAACTGGGCCCCGCCGTCTCCAGAACCGCTGAACTGGGCCCCGCCGTCTCACGCACCGCTCCGCTGGGCCCCGCCGTCTCAAGAACCGCTGAAGTGGGCCCTTCAAGGCAAGGAGCGCTGAACTGGGCCCCGCCGTCTCCAGAACCGCTGAACTGGGCCCCGCCGTCTCACGCACCGATCCGCTGGGCCCCGCCGTCTCAAGAACCGCTGAACTGGGCCCTTCAAGGCAAGGAGCGCTGAACTGGGCCCCGCCGTCTCCAGAACCGCTGAACTGGGCCCCGCCGTCTCACGCACCGCTCCGCTGGGCCCCGCCGTCTCAAGAACCGCTGAACTGGGCCCTTCAAGGCAAGGAGCGCTGAACTGGGCCCCGCCGTCTCCAGAACCGCTGAACTGGGCCCCGCCGTCTCACGCACCGCTCCGCTGGGCCCCGCCGTCTCAAGAACCGCTGAACTGGGCCCTTCAAGGCAAGGAGCGCTGAACTGGGCCCCGCCGTCTCCAGAACCGCTGAACTGGGCCCCGCCGTCTCACGCACCGCTCCGCTGGGCCCCGCCGTCTCAAGAACCGCTGAACTGGGCCCTTCAAGGCAAGGAGCGCTGAACTGGGCCCCGCCGTCTCCAGAACCGCTGAACTGGGCCCCGCCGTCTCACGCACCGCTCCGCTGGGCCCCGCCGTCTCAAGAACCGCTGAACTGGGCCCTTCAAGGCAAGGAGCGCTGAACTGGGCCCCGCCGTCTCCAGAACCGCTGAACTGGGCCCGCCGTCTCACGCACCGCTCCGCTGGGCCCCGCCGTCTCAAGAACCGCTGAACTGGGCCCTTCAAGGCAAGGAGCGCTGAACTGGGCCCCGCCGTCTCCAGAACCGCTGAACTGGGCCCCGCCGTCTCACGCACCGCTCCGCTGGGCCCCGCCGTCTCAAGAACCGCTGAACTGGGCCCTTCAAGGCAAGGAGCGCTTAACTGGGCCCCGCCGTCTCAAGAACCGCTGAACTGGGCCCTTCAAGGCAAGAACCGCTGGCCCTTTGGCAGACGTGGCAGGGCAGGATCTATCTCGGGCAGGGCTGCAGGATGTCCTCTGGCCAACTTGCCTCCTCCAGTGGCAGTGGGGTCTGTTATGGACTGTATGGACCGTGGCTTTGCACTCCCCAGGATGGCCCAGTGGGCAGGCCACCCACTGTATGGACTGTTTGGACTGTGGCTTTGCTCTCCCCAGGATGGCCCAGTGGGCAGGCCACCCACTGTTTGGACTGTATGGACTGTGGCTTTGCTCTCCCCAGGATGGCCCAGTGGGCAGGCCACCCACTGTATGGACTGTTTGGACTGTGGCTTTGCTCTCCCCAGGAAGGCCCAGTGGGCAGGCCACCCACTGTATGGACTGTTTGGACAGTGGCTTTGCTCTCCCCAGGATGGCCCAGTGGGCAGGCCACCCACTGTATGGACTGTATGGACAGTGGCTTTGCACTCCCCAGGATGGCCCAGTGGGCAGGCCACCCACTGTATGGACTGTATGGACTGTGGCTTTGCACTCCCCAGGATGGCCCAGTGGGCAGGCCACCCACTGTATGGACTGTTTGGACTGTGGCTTTGCTCTCCCCAGGATGGCCCAGTGGGCAGGCCACCCACTGTATGGACTGTATGGACTGTGGCTTAGCACTCCCCAGGATGGGCCAGTGGTCATGGAGTCCCCTCGTGGATCTGGCGTCGTGTACTCAAGTGGCTGAGGTGCCCCCCCTTCCCTTCCCCCTGAGGTGCCTGTCCTATTTTCTTTCTGATGCCCCTGCAGTGTTCTCTCCGTGGAGTTCTTGTCGTGGGACTGGGCCTTGCCCCTTTGCACAGGACCCCTGTGATCCACGGACAGTGGTTGGACTACATTTAGTAGCTGTGTATATTTTGTACATAGTTTATTTATTTATTGGGATTACTGGTGTACATATTTCAATATATCTGCCCGTTTATGATCTCTTCTTTTGGTCTTTGCATTATTTCGGAGGGGGGTGGTTTGTGACAGTGATCTGTGGGAATGCATTGATGTGTGTGTTGTAGTGGGTGTGGGTGGGTGGGTGTGTGCCGGTAATCTTTTCCCTCCCCTGTGTCGTAGGTGCAGTACTCACCGATGTCTTCCGCGCCGCCGGGCGTGCTCCTGGTATATGAGCAGGTATAGGAGTGCGGGGATGACCTGCAACTCTGGTTCCATACTGCCGGAATCTCGCGTGGAGTGCGTAGAGGTGAGCGTTTTCCCGTTCGTAGTCTGTTTCCGCCGTGTTCTTATCGGCGGTGCTCCCGCCCCGGAAAAGGTGGCGGATTGGTGGGTCGTGATAGGGTGGGCGGTACTTTGTCTGCCGCCTGGCTGTTGGCGGGGACCGCCGCGCTGTTTGTTTGTACCGCCGTGGCGGGCGGAGTGTTAATACGGCGGGCTGTGTTGGCGGTTCCCGCCAGGGTCAGAATTGCATATTTTAGACCGCCGGCCTGTTGGCGGCTTGGCCGCCGCTTTATCACCGACCGCCAGGGTCAGAATGAGGGCCAGAGTGTTTAGAAGTTGAGTGGGTTTGTAACTGGAATCACACTAAGGTTGCTATAGCTGTGAAATGTACTGTTAAACTTTTGCAGATGCATGAATGTTTTTTTTAAATTTGCAGAGTACTGCAGTACCGTAAAATTGTATTAAAAAAACATAGATTTGTATATTTACTCATCATCCTTGTAGGTTGGCTCCCAAAAGAGCCTTTGAATAGAAGTGTATACTTGTGATTTAGGGCCAGATGTAGGAAAGCATTTGCGAGTCGCAAACGGCAAAAATTGCCGTTTGCGACTCGCAAATCGCATTTTCCTATTCAGAAATGCATATTGCGAGTCGGGACCGACTCGCAAAATGCATTTCAGAATCGCAAATAGGAAGGGGTGTTCCTTTCCTATTTGCGATTCGGAGTGGTATGCAATGAACCTACCTGCCCTGAAAAAATACCGAAACTAAAGGTTTCATTTTTTTTAAAAAGTGCAGCTCGTTTTCCTTTAAGGAAAACGGGCAACACTTAAAAAAAAAAAACTGCTTTATTTAAAAGCAGTCACGAACATGGAGGTCTGCTGACTACAGCAGGCCTCCATGTTTGCGAGTGCCTATAGTCGGTATGGGGCCGCAATTTGTGACCCACCTCATTAATATTAATGAGGTGGGTCTCTGCGACCTCATACCGACTCGCAGACGGTGTCTGAGACACTGTTCTGCATTGCAAATTGCGACTTGCAATTTGCGAGTCGGAAGGACTCGCAAATTGCAAGTCGCAATTTGCAATTTTCCTACATCTGGCCCTTAGTTATCCCGCAGCAGGAATACCCAGCTGTTATTAATGAATACATGATTGCCATCAGAGGTAAAATGTACATCATCAGCACAATATCGGTTAGCTTTTGAAAAGAGAGTATATAAGTTATATATCAAATATATGGTGTTATCTCTATGGAAGGCATACACCATTTTATTCATATTTTTGTGCTTTTTCTCATACTTTCCCACATTTTCCAAGGAGTACTTTCATTTTTTCCTTTGACAAATGTTTGTGAGAAAATAGTCACTAAAGTCGTAAACATCCCTTCCATCCCTATTTCAGTTCAAACACCAGTGATGTGACTGATATCATTGCCTCCACAATGAAAAATTATAAAATAGGGATGCTCACAATCAATAAGAGAGGAAATGAGAGGTAGGACGTTATTCCATCTTAAACCTCTTTTAACCGACACATGTGATTTCAATGTTTGCTAAACCTGAACTGTGCTCAATTCCACGGTTATTGGAATAATCTTGATCTCAAAAGATATAACTATGTTAAACTATCCACACACAATCCATCTTTTTGAAAGAATGCCACCACCTTCACGAAAAACTGACTGGAAGTACTAAAGTCAAACATTGATGTACCAGTGCATACTACTGTCTAATGAGATACTATTTAAGCTATGACATGTATGAAAGACACTGAGATTAGTTAAATGTTAGAATGGGCTACTAATATAGCCCAAACAGTAGTAAAAAAGCACATTCCATAACAAATAGACTACACTGTACAGTTTAACAATTTTATGTTCTACCTGTATCTTCCTGTATGTGTTTGACTGATATTTAAGGTGATACAACTGTGTAAAGCAATACTGTATAGGATTAAAGGGAAAACCCACCATTTATGTTATGTACTGGGTGCTTTCTTAAAACCGGATGTGATATACGAAAGACATATAATTATATTATAACATTAACTAATAGCGATTGAATATTTTTTTTCCAATTAGGCTATAAACTTGGACCAATATTACTACTGCTGTGTGATTAAAGAAAGGAGCAGGGTGAGGACTGATTTGCTTCTGGGTGGGTCCAAAATGAGGTGACATAGAACGGAAAAGAAGATTGGTTGGAGCACTACACCAAGTTTTTGGCAATGGTTTCACTTATTGTAAGCAGGCTACCATTAGCTTTTGTGTGTTTTATTTACCTCTCCAACTGGGATAGGTATGGCCATATCTGGCTCTTGTGCTTACTGTGTCACCTAAACCAAACAGGACCCTATAACTCTTGTGAAAACTCTCCTGGGCTGCCCGAGTTCAGGTTCTAGGAGGAATTAGCTTGGCTGTAGAGGCTGGACTGTTTGTACAATGAACACCATTAACATGTTTGCATATGGCGGGTCCAAAATATGGTTTATGGAGAGTTTTTTTTGCCTGTGGTTTGGCATACTGCTACCAGCCTCCCATCACCTTTTGTGTATTTTATATACTGTGTAAAGTGGCATGGGTGTGCCCACAGATTCATCCTGTGCTGAACATCTCACAGTAGTCAGTCAGTCAGTCAAATAACTTTATTCGGCAATTGCCATAAAAGTGCGAACCAGAACACATTTACTGATCTATAAATAATATAAAACACAAATAAAACTTAAAAACCATTACTAAAAACACTGCATAAACATCCAATCTGAAACCCCTTAACATAAGCAGATAAGTATACTAAACATGATTAAGATCACAAAATCAGAAAAATACAAGTATTAGTTTAAAATGATAAACTGTACATACATATAAAAACAAATTAAAATAGAGTAGGCCTTTTCCTGATACTTAAAGAAGCTGTAACAAAATCTAATACATGATGACAAATTTGAATATCTGGCAATCTCTGAAGATATAGTAGAGCTTCCTTGTAGTGAATGGGTCTAAGAGGACTTAAAATGGGTAGAATAAAAGCCCCTCTAGGAGCAACATATAGAGGGCAAAAAAGAAGAAAATGCAAGGAACTCTGAGTTGATTTGGAATCACAGGGATAAAGTGGTAAATCCTTTTTCCAAAAACATGGTTCGGGGAAAGATACCTTAAAATGAATTCGATTAAGTGTAAAAAGTGTTAAAAGAGAAATTATTCTAAAACTTGAGAACCAAGTCAAATAGGGTTTAAGGCATGGAACAGTCACAATCCGAGAATAGGGATCGAAAGATTTCAATTTCAGGAAACTATAAAATCTCAGCTCTGATATATGCTCAGAATAAGTAGACTTCAAAACAGACCTAGAGTTTGTAGTTAGCAAATGGGGTTCATCAAAAATATACCTAAGCCCTAGGTTCTCAAAAGAGTTTCGCAGAAACATAAGCCAGGGAATCCTATTTGAATTTTCCAATTGGAGACAATCAGAAATGCAGTCTTGGACAAGTTTTGCCATAGGGTTTGACCACATCTAATCCAGAGCAGTAGGGGACCTATAGAGACCCTATCCTCTAAGAAGCGCTGGCCAAGTTCTTCATGGTAGATGATGTTTGCAATGCCTTTTGGAACCAACAGTACTCTGCGCAGGAATTTATTTTCAACGCTTTGGAGAGCGGGTATTTTATTGTAGCCCCAGACACCTGCCCCGTATAGGACTGCTGCAGCGCATTTAGAGTTGTAGAGGGTTTTCATCTGTGCAGGGGGTCTGTGGCCTAGTTTGTTTGAAAAGTGAAAGATCGCTTCATTATTCCTTATTAACTATTGGAGCTTAAAATTAATGTGTGTCTTCTAGGACAGAGAAGAACTCATATACATGCCTAGATAACAAAAACTATTGACCTTGTTTAAAATATGTCCTCCCATAATAAATTGTTTAGACTTTGTGTTACGTGGGCCACAGGTCATAACTAAAGTCTTGGGGTAATTTACTTTCAAATCAAGGTTCAACATAAAGTTATAAAATGCGTCCAATAGTCCCTGTAAACCATTTGCGGTACGAGCAAGTAAAACTGCATCATCAGCATATAATAAAACTGGAAGTAGTGTCTGGACCATCTTCGGTACATCCTTTGCATGTTTTACCAGTGAGTCATAGAGCCCATTTATGTATATCAGAAAAAGAAAGGGGGCTAAGATACATCCCTGTCTTACACCCCTTGTTGACGGAATGGGAGAGGTTCTTTGCCCATGTGAGCCGGCCTGAACAGAAACCATTAAGTCTGTGTGTAGGCGTTTGATGAGCTCCAATAGGGACGGATCACAGCCTAAAGCTCCCAAAATTTGCCATAACTTTGACCTATTGACCATATCAAAGGCACTAGTTAGATCAATAAAAGCCATATGAATGGACTCTTTTTTGACTGTCACATATTTACTGAGTATCAGCTACAGGTTTAAAACTTGCTCAACTGTGCGTACACCAGGTCTAAAACCAAATTGAATAGGAGATAAAATCTGGGCCTCGGCACCCAATCTTCTAAACGGGACAAGATCACGCTACCTAAAATGTTTGCCGTCGAATCGATCAGAGAACTTGGTCTGTAACAAGAAGGATCTTGTCTGTTTCCTTTTTTGAAGATGGGGACAATAATAGCCAATTTCCATGAGATGGGCACGATACTATTTGCCACACTATTCAACACATTTGTAACTAGCGGGCCCCAAAGGTCAATTTCTGATTTAAAAAGATCAGCGGGAACCTCATCAGGGCCAGGAGCCTTTCCCTGCCTTGATCTGTTAATAGCGCTTAAGACCTTATGGAGATCAAAGATAATATTTGGGGCCTTAGTATTAGAGTCTAACATAGAATGTGCAGAAGGATTATCTGTTATATGCGGATTCTCATGAATTCCTGAACAGAAAACTTTCCTAAAATGAGTTACCCAGACGTCCTCAGCAATAAGAAAGTCATCGGCCTTGGAGTTGTTATCAGAGAAGTAGGAGTGATTTATCACTTTCCAGAATTTAGAAGTATCCTTCAGCTCAGACGCAGCCAAAAGTTCGTCCCAGGCCTTAGACCTAATTTCTGATTTCCGTTTTTCAAGGAAAAAGTCGGCTCTGGCTAATTTAACTAGTTGACGGGAGAGAGGATCTGCTTTAAGAGCGTCTTTGAGTTTTTTATGGGCGGATGAGCACACAGAATCCAACCATCTGTGGGCCACCAGCCCCTTCAAGGGCCTGTTCACCACCAGGGCACGTGAAATGTTAGTGCTTAAAGATACAAATTCACGAACTATACAGTCAGGATCTAACTGCTGGGACAAACACATGTGAATGGAATCAAACCTATTTCTTACAATTTCCTTGTTGCAATTTTTTTGATCTATTTTGTCCCATTATAAGCGTAGACCACAATTTGGGTTATAAACAGTAGCAGCTCTCAAGCTTTTATTCTTAGGTGCCTGGTTAATTTTCAGGTCCAAAATAATACTAAGGGGGTTATGATCGCTCGCACAATGAGGCGTAATCTTAAATTCTTTAATTAAGTAAAAATCAGAGGAGCCAATTAGTATGAAGCCGATAATACTCCCCTTCAAATTCCCTGTAAAGGTTGGTATATTACAGGTGTCAGGAGCCAATTTCTCTATAACGTGAACCAAATCAAACTTACAAATAAAAAGGTTTAAGGCGTCTCCTACAGTAGAATGATTGAAATGAATTAATGACTCTCTGCCCTCAGCAGGGAAGGCACACAGGTCCATGTGTTCCTTGCTACACAGAGGAGTATTGAAATCGCCCACCCATAGGATGATTAGATCACTATTCTGCAAAAAATGTGATGAATCTATGAGGTCCGTTATCTCCTCCAAATGACCCATAAGAAGGCCCTGAGGAATGTTATTGTAAAAGTTTAAAATTATTATATCCTTTTGTCCACTAATAGAAACTAAAACAACCATGAAATAAGGGGAAGACCAGGTTAAGGACACATTTAAAAGCGGGAAATGTAAGGAAACAAGAACTAAAAGGCCGCCGCAAGCTCTCCCCATTTGGGAGGTTAATGTCGGCTGACACAGAGAGGTAAAACCGTTCAGAAGGAACGTATCTTTAGACCGGGTCTCCTGTAGGCAAATTATGTCGTAAGAGGAAATAAAGCTCTTCCAATCCGAATTGTCAATTTTAGATTGCAGCCCTGCTATGTTCCAGCTAAGCAGGGTTATTGGTCTAGACACAGGACATAACATTAGAACTTTAGTATTTATAGGAACTGGCAAATCCATTACAGGCTTTCCTGTGTCCCAGGTACATTCAACATGGACGTTCCCGGCTTTCGGTCTCTCCATGTTGGAAGAACAGGGGTGGGCCAAAGCGGTCAGTCAATCGTTCTCGTCAAGGTGATTAAGAGTCGAAAACCGATTGCTAGAGGGTACATTTACCTGTAAATGAAACCTTTCTGGGTCTGGTCTATGAATACTTGACTTAATAACAATGCGATTTGGTAGGAGCACAGGATCGAAGAAATGACACAGGGGATGTATTTGAATCCTGTTACTTGACATAATACAATGATTCAAATTGGTCAAAAAATAGTCAACTGAACGAGGATTAGCAAAATTTTAAACAACTTAGTCTCCCTCCTCCATTTCCTTTGAATATCCAACCCTCCTCACTCTACGAGCCATAAGAATCTTATCATTGTGAAAGAAATTAGGTTTAAAATTGGAGTTCAACCAGTGACCAGCTTTTCTAATTAGGGAGTGGGTATCTTCTTGTTTAGAACACTCCAAAGGGGGGACATTTGAAAGAACCAAAACGTACGGATTGCAGTCAGGTGGTAAATGTAATGAGTCTGCGTGATTAGTAAGTTTATTTAGACCATTGTCTCGTAACCTAGAGGAGTAAGCTTCCCTTATCTGCCCTAATGCAGGGTTGTCAACTAAAATTTCTTGACCAGAGACGGCTTGTGGATCAAGCGAAGGATTACTTGCTCCTTGGGGTACCATGGTAGAAGGAGGAATGGGTTGATAGGCTGGTTCAGGGCTATGGTGTATTCCCATACTTAATGGTCCTGGTTCAAAAAAATTAGATAGAGAACTGTTCACATCATTACAAAAGCAATCAAGCTTCCTAGTGATCAAAGTGATAAGTTTTGCCTCTAAAGTTGCGCAAAAGGATTTGTGTGTCAAGTCAATAATACTAGAAAAGTCTTCAGGAGCATCCTTGCTCAGAGGACATTCAGGGGAGGAAACCAAGGAGATTGGGGCTTTGTCACTTTGAGCCGGGAGGGTGGGTAGTCTCTTTTTAGAGCCCGAGGCCTTTTTTGTATTTTTGGGCTTTTTCCCGGCTCTCCTCTTCTTCAGGGGAGGAGAATCGGCTTGTGAACAAGAGCTTTCGAGAGGAGGAATAACTAATAGGGGAGAAGAATTAATTCGATCAGTGGTAGGAAGTATATCGTCGCCCAATTGTCTGGTATTCAAAGGCACGATCGGTAATGAAGGATCGGTTCTTGGAGAAGTGGATATGTGGATGATAGGTTCCAAAGGGGGGTGTTGTACAGTACTTTGGACAGCCCCAATCCTTTCTTCTACATGTTCAAGTTCAGATTCGATGGCCCCCATCACAGAAGATAAGTAACTAGTAATGGAGGACTGAAGGAAGGTGGGCTGGCCTTCCCCCTTTTGTACATTAATCCTTCTTTTCCCCATTATGGATAATGGACTCACACAGTACCTGACACAGCTCCCGGATGAAGTTACCGCAGGCGGGAGGAGTAGACGTTAGACACTGTACCTTTCTGGTGAGCCAATAACTAGGGTGAAACTACTGTTGCGGGTCAGTTAGGCCCTGGCTTGGGAGTACGAACTGCACTGTTCCTATGGAAGCAGGGTGAACACTATTTTGTATACATCTGGGTCTGAACTGAGGTAGCATGCTGAGCATAAGAATGATAGGTTGGAGGGCTTCCCTGAACTACTTTTGACCTAGTTGAAGCACCCTCCCCTTGTCTTTTCTTTGTTTTAAATACCACCGTAAGTGGCATGGGTGTGGGTCCCGTTGCTATCAGTGTCACTGGAACTACAATTTCTATTTTAGCCTTTGCCCTTTCTACAGGGTCATCCCCAAACATTTTGCCGACCTCCTTCCTATTTTTGCTGAATTTGTTTTGCTGGCTTTAGGATTCTGTGCACTTTACCACTGCTAACTAGGGTTAAAGTGCAGGTGCTCTGTACTCTAAACATGGTAATATTGTCTTATCCACAATTGGCATATTTAATTTACTTGTAAGTCTGTAGTAAAGTGCACTATATGTACCCAGGGCCTGTAAATTAAATCCTACTAGTGGGCCTGCAGCACTGATCCTGCCACCCACAATAGTAGCCCTTTAAAACATGCCTCAGGCTTGCCACTGCAGAGCCTGTGTGTGCAGTTTTAAACTGCCATTTCGACCTGACAGGTGCACCTACTTGTCAGGCCCAAACATTCCTTTTTATTACGTGTAAGTCACCTCTAAGGTAGGCCCTGGCTAGCCTCAAGGGCAGGGTGCACTATATTTAAAAAGTTGGACATGTACTTTTAAGTTTAACACATCCTGGTAATGAAAAACTATTACATTTGTTTTTCACTGCTGGAAGGCCTATTTGACCCATGTGCTAACCCTGAAACAGTTTTTAAGTATAATTTCCATTTGTGAAATGACAGAAATTTCAGAGTTTGGTGATTCTGAACTCGCAATTTAAAATCAAAACTTATGGTGAAGTCAGAGTTTAAATTGTAAGTCTGAAAATGCCACTTTTAAAAAGGGGCATTTTTTTGTGTTAACCATTCTGTGCTTCTGCCTGTCTCTGAATACATGTCTAGGGGTGGCTGACAGCTGGGCTTTGTGTGTTCCCTCCAGACAGTCACACACAAAGGGAGCTGGGGTGTGACATTTACATCCTGATGGCCCATCACAAAGATGATGGGCTTTCCTGGGCTAGATGGGAGCGAGGAGATGATACTTACACCTGAATAGGGCTGTGCCTGTCTTCCCACAAAGAGATGCATAACTCCCTGTAGGGTGTCTGGAGCCAGGCAAAGGAAGGGCAGGGAACTTGTGCTCTTCAAAGGCCTCTCTTTGAAGTCTCCCCACTTCAAAGACTCAACTGGGTATAAGTACTGGACCCCAAACCCCACCAAAATCAGTACACTTCTGGATCTGAGGACATTCTGCCTGGAAGAAAGACTGCTGTGCTGCAAGGGGGGACTGCCACTCTGCTGAACTGCCTTGCTGTGTTGGCCAGCTGCTTCTACCAGGTGTGAGAAGGACTGGACTTGCCTCTCAACATCCTCTAAAAAACTTAAGTGACTCCAATGGCTTTTTGGCTTGCCTCTTATTCTGAAGTTTTAGGGCCATCAAAGACTTCTTACAAACCGGCTCAGCTTCTGGACTCTGCCATCTGTGAGTACGGCTGGACTGTCCTGGATTTTCAGCAGTGGGGCCAGTTTTGTTACTGGGGGCTGGTTTTGAAGCAGTGCTGCAATATCGGCCCGAGTAACAAAACGGCAGCGGTGCTTTGTCACCCCCATCCCCTCCCCCTGCCTGGGGGCTGGCCTGACAAAATTGCCAGGGCTGCTTTGGGTTCCCTGTCAGAACCCTGTGTGTGAGCCTTGTCATGTCCAAAAGTTTCCAATCCAGTCCTTCAAACTTTTTTTCACAGACCTCTACCCTGCACCCATATACCTTATTTTTCTTCATTTTCAGGACACGAAGACTGAGTACCCATGTATTGTAATGGGAGCCACAGCATTTCTCTTCATGTTTTCCCGAGCCAATCAAAGCATGAGCTTCCACAGGGCTTGTGGGAGCATCTCACACCAGAGTGAGCCAAGTGGTCAAAATGACTAAAAGCCCTCTCGGCAAATCAGATCTCTCCATTTTTTGAAGTTATGTGTCTTTGTGACTTTCCCAGTACTTTTGTGATTGCAACCTTCTATAAATTTTGAACCTTAATTTCTCGAACTACTGAACAGAGTTACACCAAATTACAAAAAGCATTCTATGACGGGGAGGAGAAGGAAGTGAAAGTCACAAACATGACAGAACTACAGGGTGCCCAGGCGGTATGATTAAGCAGCTAGATGGCATTCACACCAATCCTCAGGCCACTCCCTCCATCAGCAGAGAAACCATTCATAAGGGAAGCAAAACAGTCAGGACTGTGCACAGCTGTTACCTCCCCCTTGCAGGATTCCACTCGGGGTAATGGTGGGCAAATGGTGGTCATCCTCCTGAAAGGTTGCCCCTTTGTTCAGGTATTCAGGCTGATGGCAGGAACAGAGAGGGGAAGCCAGTGCTCAAACCAGTTTTTCCGTGAGCAGGTAGCCCACAGGTAAATACACCTCTAAAGTGGGCTAGACATTTTCTAACATCCAAGGAAGGATTCTGGCAATTTGAGAGTGGACTGATCAGTGCACCCTAGGATTGCTAGATGCCACACATAGCCACAACTCCTCGCAGGGTGGGTGCGAGCCTGGTAGCCAATTGTCTATTGACCACATCAAACCCTCATGGCACTTTCTGGACATAAATTTGGCACCCATTGCACCCTGCATCTCAGATCACACCTGAACTGGAAAAAGGACTGAAGAAGGACTGCCCTGCTGAACCCTGGACCTGGAAAGGGAGGCTGTACCATCTGCTTGACTGCACCTGCTGCACCTTGGGCTAGTAAAGACAGGACTGTGCCTGTGGCTCCTGGCTCAAAAGAATGTCACTCCTGTGCCCCAGACCAAAGTAGGGACTCCAAGGGTCATTCATCTGACCCCTTGGAGCCAGCACCAGGGCCATCAAAGCTGAAGAAGTCCATTCCATCAAGTTAATAGCCACTTTCCTGGAGTTCTCACAAACCGCAGCTATGGCTGTCTACTCCCACTTCCCAATAGACCAATCTTGGATGGCCAAAAGTTGCTTCAGAGTTCGCTAGACCTGGGATTGCCATCTGAGTCCAGGTTGTTCACTTCCAAGGGACACAACACTCCCCCAAAGGGCACCACTTGACCTGCTTTGTATGGAGACCCGAGCATAACAGTAGCTGGCCTTCTATTGGCTCAAAGGGGACTTTGAGAGACCCCGACCTTTGTGACTAAAGTCACCACTCCTCATTCTTGGACTGAGGAATAACCACAAGAACACCCCCATCAACAACACAGCACTGAGAGCATCCTCAACATCAGGACCACTACTATAAAGTCTATGGCAGTTCCGCTGTACCGTATGGAACTGGATTTACGACTGCTTTGGTGACCAGGTATCTGTCCAAATATTATGTAATTGCCCTCCTCCCTGCCATGTGGTTGCCCCACTTGGGTCTGAGTAGTCAAGCACCACTCTTTCAATCTTTTCCAAATTTTCTAAAGTTTATGGTTACCAATGCTTGTTTGTGGTTTGGACTAAAGAGCTGAATTTTACGTTTGACTTTAAAATCTATATCTCCAGAACTCTCTGGTGGATTCTGCTCATCTTGGTGTCTAAAGATTCATAAAAATAGAATCTATTTTTATCAATTGGTGTCAGATTTCTTTGGTGTTTGACTTTCCTGTTTTGCTTTTTGGTGCTTCAAATACTTTCCACTGGTTCCTTTGTTCAAGCTTTGCTGCTTGAAACCACAGCTATCCAGTATGAGCTAAAGGTTTTTTCAAATGAGCCTGACTGCACCCAAGACAGTTTTGCAAGCGTGTTACATGGAAAGGTTGCACGACCACTCCATACAATAAACCACAATCCTCACATCAGACAATGAAAATTGCAAGGAACATACAGATCTTCTAGTAAACAGAAATTCCTCAGTTGCTACAAATGCAACTTTGTATTGCATTTCTAGATATCTTCCCAAATCTTTGGAGTATGACTAAGAGGTTTGGCCTCAAACTAGTTTTTTTCTGAGACTATCCAAGTATTAGCTAGCTGACAGAATATGAATATATACCTAACATATATGGCTCACAATGGAATAAAAAACATTAGTGAGCACATATAAGCTGATAGTAATCCACCAGAATATCGATTAAAATATACCTTACTTGCCTGTGACCCCCAACCCCCAGAAACGTAAGCAGATTATCCCTGTTGCTTGTGTTTTCTAACCTGTGCAATGTTTTGTTTTACAATAAGATATAACTTTGCTTAGAATGCCCAATATAAAGCTGCAGATGCTTATCAGATAGAGCATGGGTTGTCAGTGGGGTCATCGATGGTCAACTCTAATTGACATCAGGGGTCTTTAATTCAATATTCATGACATACATCTACATGTAATGGCGAAGGCAATTTACTTTGTTTTCACTGTCTGTACGTAAAGCCTGGCTAAGGTGGCTTGCAAGACTATCAATGAACATTGGTCGAATAGAATCACAGAGGCACACGTTTTCCTATTAAACAGAAACTATGGCTGTCTACTCCCCACTTCCCACAATACAATTATTTCACCACTGAATTACTGTTTATAATTACAACCTACATGTAAACCACTCAAGAATGATTTTCCAGCTCTTCTCTAATTATTCTGCCAAGCAGCAAGACTACAACCTAAGGGGATCTCCACCCATCTATAACTAGGATGCCCTCTTCTGCCCACCTGAGTAACAAACCTCAATAGAGGACTCTGCCACAATTTCTGGACAACTCATGACCAGTAAAAGAAGAGACCCAAGTTACCACTCTAACAATGCAAACCTTCACAGTGCATCACTCATTTGCCAAATTATTTCATCCACACTTATGTGAACTAGCTGAAAGGCAGCATCTTTGGGAATATAGTAAAGCCCTGCCACTCTTTGATTGGAGGATGTTACTGTCTGGAGGCGAGGCAAGCCATGGCCCTTTGGCCTATAAACTCATTGAGCCTGACTAATCGAAATGACAAGTTCCCTTAGGGCAGCCCCCACAAGTGGCGTGAATTTGTAGCAGTCATCTCACAAAAGCCCATAGACCAACTGCTTTTTCCTGGCATCCTGCTGCTGGTCCTAAGAGAACAAGTTCCTCTATCAGCAGACCAATTCCAAAGACATAAAAATCATCTCCAAAGCCAATTAATGGTGAATTTGTTGTGAGAAGTGTCTTCTCTGTTTCCCAGCAATCACAATGCCTGTCAATCTTGCACCCAATATTAGTCTCAGGATACTCTGAATGGTGTAAAATTGGAGGTGGAGAGGTAAGGGTAAGAAATGCGAGGACTTGGAGCACTCACAACAATTCACTGTAACAACTGCCTCTTCTTGTCGGTCTTGAAACCAATAGTAGGCTGCAGTCAGAGCCTCCACCCCTGAGCTTGCTATTGGATTCAAGATACACTGGTGTGTACATTCATTTATGTGAGGAGAGAGTACTATGCTTTATGAGAATGAATGCTCTCCTGGTGGCTTTAAATCGAATGCAAAAACAAATGGTTTTAAAGCAAGCAAGAAGTGACTGTGCGTTTTAAAACCATTCGTTTTTGCATTTGATTTTAAATTGTGTCAATCAGCTGGAATGCTGAAGGGTAGCAGCAGAAACCAGTCACTTTCTCATGCACTAACACCACCTTACTTGGCAGTTTGGTCTGGACTTGTCACGCCGCGGCTGCCGCGGCGGCCACGGCCGCAGGCTCAGGTCGCCGCGGCACGGCATTTGTTAAATACCGCAGCCTGTGTGCAAGCCGCTGGAAAAGCCGCGGCTTGCAGACAGGCCACGGGAGAAGCCGCGAGCCTGGGCAGGGGTCGCGGCACTCGCCGTGTCACCTTCTTTTGTTTCTGCCGCAAGGGCAGACGCGGCGGGACTTGAGACCCCGAGTGGGTTTCAGACCTGCCACGCACAGCGCATTTAGTGCGCTTTACATTCAGACTATTCTGCATAAACTTCTGCTTCACCACATACCTGTATTTACAGGCAAAAGCCGAATACCTGCACATGGTGGTGTTTTTATGCCTGCCTTTTCCCTTTCCCAGCATGCTGCCACTTCCTCTCTTCCCAGCATGCATTGTTTCTCTCTGTTTGGATGCATGTGCTTTATTCACTATTATACTCTTTTCCCCAATCCAAGATGGTGGTGTTTCTACTTCCTGTTTCCTACTTCCTGTCTCGGGGTATATAAGGGGAATTCAGCTGCTTGTTCATTGCGTTGCAACACTCCTTTGGTGGTAGTCACGCTCCGGCTGGTTTCTTCTTGTGAATCCAGTATTTCCTGACCTGTCTGCGTCTCCAGTCTTCTTGTACCCTTGGATCTTCAGTTCTAACGCCTTGGTGTCCTCCTTCTGTTTCAGGGAGTTCCTGTTGGAGGTTTTTTACCCTATTGGAGTTTTTCCTCTGGGACTCCTTCTTGAGGGCACGGACTGTAGTGGCTCGCTATTGTCAAACAGCACCGTGGCTACCGGAAGGGGTCGCCCCTAACTCGGCCAGAGCAGAACCTGCTGGAACCGGGGTCGTTCCCCAACCCTCATCAACTTCGACAGTAAGCCTAGTGAAAACCGTGACAGATTGCAACGGCAAAAGATCCAGTTGCAGTCCGGAACCATGGATAATCCAGTGGCAAATACGGAACCCACCAGCCAGACCCTGCTCATGACAATACAACAACAGGCTCAAGAACACCAACAGCTACGTACTGAAAATACCGTCTATCGACAAGCCTTTGCATCCAGGACCACTGATGTCCCCTCAGTATCTGCCACTACACCTCGTTTCTCCGGGGAGCCTAACAAATTGAGAGAATTCCTGGATGCCTTGACGGTTTACTATGCCTTTCGCCCCTCGCAATTTGTGCAAGACAAGACCAAGGTGGGGTATTTGATTAGCGCCTTATCAGCGCCAGCCTTGGCTTGGGCCACTCCTTTAGTGACAAGAAATGATCCCTGCCTGTCTAATTATTCCACCTTTGTCACTATCTTTAAACAGATGTTTGAGCGCCCTGGACTCGAGGCTTCAGCAGAAGAAGCTCTTTGCGATATCCAACAAGGGAATCAAGAGGTATTACAATACATCACCCGTTTCAGACAATTAGCAGCAGAAACATCCTGGGTGGAATGTACCTTGGTGACACTGTTCCGCAGAGGTCTCAGAGAGGACATTAAGGACGAACTGGTGCACTCTGCTAGAATAGAGAACCTTAAAGGATTGATGGATCAGACTCTGACTATAGAATATCGCTTGAATGAACGAAGAATGGAGAAAAGGAAGAGTCGTTTGCCATCACACTCAGTGACATCTCGAACCTTCTCTCATCGTACCGAGGAAGTCCGTCCTGAACCCAAGGGAGCCACCGAAGAAGAGCCAATGCAAATTGATACGGCTCGAGGACCTTTATCAGCTAGTGAAAGAGAAAACAGACGAAGAAAGGGACTTTGTCTATATTGTGGTGCAGCTGGTCACCTAATTCGCACCTGTCCCATTCGTCCAACCAAGCCTTTGGGAAACGCCAACTCCCGTCCTCAGTGAGAAGGGTAAGGACTGGATATCGTGAAATACCTTCCATTTGTTCCTCCAGGGAGGAAGGAACTTCTCTTTTTCTTTTACCAGTTATCCGTCACTTGACTGATGGCCGAGAAGAAAGAACCCTGGCTTTATTAGACTGCGGAGCCAGTGGCATCTATTTAGATGAAGCATGGGCCAAAGAACGACAGATAGCACAACTACCTAAGGAATTACCAGAACAAGTACACACAGTGGATGGGTCACTCTTGGCCTCAGGACCTGTACAATATACCACCCCTACTTTCTGCCTACAGTTCGGGAAACACCAAGAAAACCTTTCGTTTGATTTAATTTCATCACCACACCACGTCATGATCCTGGGCATTCCATGGCTCACACGACACAACCCTTACATCAACTGGTAAACAAGAACTATTTCTTTATCCTCTCACTTTTGCCAGCACCACTGCTACCTAGCAGGAGATTATTGGTCCCCAAAAGGTCTTCTAACCACACCCCCTAAGGTGGGATGCTCTATTAACGTCCTCCAGGGAGTTCCCAAGCAATATCAGGAATATGCCGACGTATTCCAGAAGCCAGAAAAGCCTGAACTGCCACCCCATAGAGAATACGATTGCGCCATTCCTTTAGAACCAAATACAGTGGTCCCTTTCGGAGGAATGTACTCTCTCACAGAACCTGAGAAGCAGATTCTTAAGGAATACCTTGATGAGAACCTACAGAGCGGGTTGATTGTTCCCTCCTCTTCACCTGCAGGGGCCCCTCTCTTCTTTGTTCCTAAGAAGACTAAAGATTTGCGTCCCTGTATTGATTTTAGAGGATTAAACAGAATCACTATTAAGGATCGTTACCCGTTACCCCTCATTAAGGACATCCTAGAAGCAGTAAGAGGGGCAAAAAGATTCACCAAGCTGGATCTCAGAGGAGCCTACCATCTTTTAAGAGTTAAAGAAGGTGATGAGACCGCTTTTAGAGCACCTTTTGGTCACTACGAATATCGAGTAATGCCATTCGGACTCACCAATGCTCCTTCCATTTTTCAGAGGTTTATGGACTCTATCTTTTCCGATCTTTTGCAACAAACAGTAGTCGTTTATCTCGACGATATTTTAATTTTTTCTGTTCACCCAGAGGAACACTCTAAGCATGTTCGCCAAGTTCTAGAGTGACTCCGACAACACCATCTATTCTGCAAACCGGAAAAGTGCGAGTTTGATCAGACGGAAGTAAAATACTTGGGGTATTGCATTAACCAAACCGGAGTCGCCATGGATTCAGACAAGGTGCAAGCTATACTGAATTGGCCATCTCCTTCTTCCATCAAGGAGACTCAGTGTTTTTTGGGATTAGCCAATTTGTGTCGACAATTTATAGCAGACTTTGCACAGAGAACCAGCTATATTACTCAAACCCTCAAAAAAGACCATCTAAGAAAGGGCTTTTGTTGGACACGAGATGCAGAGTTAGCCTTTCAAGAATTAAAGAAAGCCTTTATCCAAGCCCCTATTCTACGGCACCCAGACACCAGCAAGCAATTCATTGTGGTCGCAGATGCATCCGAAAGAGCCATTGGGGCTGCCTTACTGCAAAGACAAGACGATGATGATTTAGAGCACCCGGTATTCTACCTTTCCCATATCCTATCTGACTCAGAACAGAACTATTCCGTGCTACAACGTGAATTACTCACCTTAAAGACTGCATGCACAGAATGGAGACACTTTCTGATGGGCTCGAAAGAACCCTTTGAAGCCCGGACAGACCACAGAAATCTACAGTGCGTAAGAAACTTTCAGTGTCAGAATAGCCGGCAGGCTCAATGGGCTTTCTTTTTTAGCCAATATGACTTTTATATCACATACATCCCTGGTTCTCAGAACATCCTGGCGGATGCCTTGTCCCGACGTTACCCTGAGTGCAGTGATTCTCCGGTTCGGAACCTATTTGACAATAACAAAATCATTGGTTTAGTACAGACTTTTTTAGACCAAGTCAGGTCTGAATACGCCCGTCTAGAAGACACAGAATTGAATAAGTTGCGGCCGCAACTTCATGTAGAGCAAGGGTATTACTATCATGATAAGGCCCTGTTCTTACCCACTAAACGAGTACAGATTGAAGCCTTACGTATGTGCCATGATTCCCCCATCGCAGGTCATCGAGGAATGAAAGCTACTCGAGAACTTCTGCTTCGCTCCTTCTGGTGGCCAACCCTCAAGACAGATACGGAAGAATATGTATCATCCTGTCCTATATGTGCTCAAGCCAAGACACCCCGTACTAAACCAGTAGGGCTACTTCGCCCACTACCAGTTCCCCCAGGTCCATGGCATACCATCTCCACAGATTTCATGTGCTCATTACCCTCTTCAATGGGAAATCACGTAATAATGGTAACCGTGGACTCCTTCACTAAAATGGCTCATTTCACGGCCTTAAAAAAGTTGCCAACGGCAAAAGATTTAGGTCAAATCTTTACACAAGAAACCTTTCGACTTCATGGATTACCTCAGGTCATTATATCGGATAGGGGTCCTCAATATATCTCCCAATTCTTGAATCAATTCTGTAAGACCTTGGGAATCAAAGTGGCCTTATCATCAGGGTTCCATCCTCAAACTAACAGACAGACGGAACGACTCAATCAAGGCCACAAACAATATTTACGTAGCTTCTGCAATGCTACGCAGTGTAATTGGGATGCCTATTTACCGCTTGCAGAATTCTCCTACAACAACTCCATACACAGCGCCTCGAAGGTCTCCCCTTTCTATGGCTCCTACGGTTTCCATCCCAAGGCCTTTCCAACTCCCCTGAAAGATACTTCCAATCTTCCTGCCATATCCTCCTATGTTCGACAGCTACGGGGTGTCCAACGTGTTATCCATTCCAACCTTGTGGCCACTAAGTTCCGCATGAAAAGGATAGCAGATAGGAGACGTTGTGCGGCTCCTCAATATCAGGTCCATGATAAGGTTTGGCTCTCCTCTAGATTCCTACCTCTCCGACTCACTCAGAACAAATTCAAACCCCGTTTTTATGGTCCCTTCCTGATTCTCAAAAAGATTAACCCAGTATCTGTGCGTCTTCGCCTGCCCCGGACTTGGAAGATACACCCTGTATTCCATGTCTCTCAACTTAAACCTTACCTTCCTGATCCTTTTCACAGACAATTCTCCTGTCCTCCCCCTCTGTTGGTTGATAATGTGCCTGAGTACGAGGTCCAGGAAATCTGTGTTTCTCGTTTTTTTCATGGGCGCCTCCAATATCTTATTCATTGGAAAGGCTACCCTATGAGTGAGTGTTCCTGGGAGGATGCCCCTTCAGTTCATGCCCCACTTTTGGTCCGTCGCTTTTTTCGACTCTTCCCTCACAAACCTGGGGCCTCGGGGGGGACCTACTGTCACGCTGCCGCGGCGGCCGCGGCGCGGCATTTGTTAAATACAGCGGCCTGTGTGCAAGCTGCGGGAAAAGCCGCGGCTTGCAGACAGGCCGCGAGCCTGGGCAGGGGTCGCGGCACTCGCCGCACCGCGCCCCCTTCTTTCGTTTCTGCCGCAAGGGCAGACGCAGCGGGACTTGAGACCCCGAGTGGGTTTCAGACCTGCCACGCATAGCGCATTTAGGGCCAGATGTAGCAAA
The DNA here is from genome assembly GCF_031143425.1 of Pleurodeles waltl. Taxonomy (NCBI): domain Eukaryota; kingdom Metazoa; phylum Chordata; class Amphibia; order Caudata; family Salamandridae; genus Pleurodeles; species Pleurodeles waltl. The sequence goes on from NC_090442.1 coordinate 757,445,648, forward strand.
CGTTTGCGACTCGCAAACGGGCAGAATCGCAATTTGCGACAGTGCAAAATCGGAAATGGGATGCAAAAAGCCCATTTCCGACTCGCAAAAAGCGATGGGACGCGTTTGCGAGTCGCGTCCGGTGCGACCCCATTTTGCGACCCGCAAATAGCAAGTCGCAATTTGCGAGTCACAAACCTTATGCAATTGCAACTCACAAATTGCGACTAGTCGCAAAAAGCCCAGTTTGCATGTCCCATTTACCACTAACTCAGAGCAGGTGGTAACCATTACCAAAGTATAAAAGGGGACCCAGAAGCCATCTGGGTTACTCAAGATGGCGGAGATATACCTGATAGCAGTGAGGAGGAGAGTCTACGCAGCCCAGCAGAGGAGGAGGAGGGGCCACAGACAGGAGAAGATATATAGAACCAGGCAGACTCTTTTTCAGCAAACTGAAGAGGAGATCTATGACAAATACCGCCTTAGCAGCGCAGCCATCCTAGAATTAATTGATTTACTGAAACCACAGCTAGAACACCAGACTCTGCGTGGCTGCGCCATTCCTACGCATGTGCAAGTACTATGCTCACTGCACCTCTTGGCCTCAGGGAGCTATCAGGGGGTCATTGCTGTGGCAGGTGGGGTATCCCAAAGTGCAGTGTCAAGGTTCCTCAGGGCCTTCCTAGATGCCTTAGTCACGCACATGTCTCACTTCATATACTTACCAAGGAATGAGGCAGAAATCAACAGCACCAAGCTGGACTTTTACCGCATTGCCCACTTTCCCCATGTCATAGGGTGTGTAGATGGGACACACATTCAAATATGCCCCCCTGCTAATCTGGAACACATTTTCCGCAACAGAAAGTGTACCCACTCACTCAACATACAGGTCGTTTGTGATGCCCATTATGTCATCACGGACATCGTAGCTAAGTTTCCAGGCAGTACCCATGACTCATACATTTTTAGGCATAGTGGGATACATCAACGCCTGGAACGTGGGGAATTCGGAGACGGTTACCTCCTAGGTAGAGCCACAGACACTTGCAGACATACACACAGGTCACTGTGCACGACAATCTGGACTTCCTAACAGTGTACTTTTTGTACCCAACAGGTGATAGTGCATATGCTCTTAGGCCTTGGATCATGACTCCGTTTTTGATACCCAGAACTGAATCTGAGAGGCAATACAACAGTGCGCATAAGAGGACCAGGAACCTGATAGAGCGCACCTTCGGACTCCTGAAGGCAAGATTCAGATGCCTCCACCGCAGTGGAGGTGCACTCCAATACACCCCCATTACCGCATTCAAAATTGTGGTCGCATGCGCCATCCTCCACAACATAGCCACCCGACGTGGGCTACCTCTCACCCCTGCAGACCCAGATCCTGATGATGAAGAGCAAGAACAACCACATCGCCATCATGGGGATAGGAGTCTAGCTAATCAAGGCAGACTGAGACGGGAACACATTGCAACACAATATTTTGGACGGTACGTGTCAACTCCCACCATACTCACCTATTAACCAAAAACTCCATTTGTTAAGTGGAACAAAAATAACTGTTTTATTACTGTAATTGAGAAACTATGTACAAGTTGAAATTGTCCATGGGCAGGGAAATGCCAACCAGTCATGTGGCACATTAACACCATGTGCCACATTTATTGGTCCTGGGTGTCATCTATGTTCTCCTGCCCCTCCTGCCAGCCTGGCTGGTCCCTGCTGCGTCCGTGGTGCTGTGCCTACCACTCCTCAGCACCCTGCTGTCAGTGGCAGATACACTGCTCACTGTTGAGCCCTCCTCACTGTCTTGGGGTGTTTCCCCGGTGGCCCTTGACATTTCCCGTGTCTCCATAAGTTCAATTATGTGGGTGAGACGTCCCAGGCCCCTGGCAACATCCCCAGCAAAATGGCCCATCTCTATTTGCAGGCCAACTGTCCTCCTCGACAGGCCTGTTGTATTAATGGCTAGCCTGCCGATCGATGTGGCCATCCTGTCCAGTCGTTGCATTGTCTGGCGATCTCTGCGCCGCCCAGCCTCTGCCTGGCCCAGCAGTCCGCCCGCCAGTTCCCTAATGGCAAGGGCAATGTCCCCAGTGTTCTGGCACATCATGTCCATGCGTCTGTTGAGGTGCTGCATGCTTGCATGGTTGTGTCTAACAAAGCGGTGCAGCACACCACTAATCCTGCCCAATATTCTGTTCTGCAGGCGCTGACCCCGCAGCAGATGTGCCTCACTGCTGGTTGGAGGAAGTATCCCGGATCTAGATGGTCTTGCCCTGCGACGCCTGCGCAGCGGTGGCTGCCCTGTGCTCCCACCTGTATCCTCCCTGCCTGTTGCTGGGGCAGCTTCTGGCGTGATGGTTGCAGCAGGCGTTACTAATGCAGGAATGCTGCTGACTGTGCAGGTGGGGGTGCTGGCGGGTCCTGGGGTGTCCTCCTGGGTCTGGGTGGTTGGGGTGTTGGGGGTGTCTTGCTGGAGACCTGTGGGACATGGGGAACACACTGTCAGTGTCTAGTATCTATTGCACAATTCCTAATAAACATTTGCCTATGAACTGCCTATTTGACTACATTTCCCATAATGCATCATTCTGGCTTTTTCTACCCTGTAATGGAGCTATCTTGGTTGTGCATGCACCTGTGTACATGGTGGGTGGGGTATGACATTGATAGGGGTACAGGCTTATCACATGGTACTCACCGGTTGATGTACTGGGCTCTGAGGTGTCCAGGTCCCCAAATCCACACACTGCCTCCTGCTCCAAAGTTTCCTCCACCCTTTCTTCCAGGGGTGTGGGTGGTGGCACAGATGATGGTCCCCCTCCAGTGCCTCTCATCTCCCGGAGCCTTTCTGCCACCCTCTCCTTGGTCCGGGAGCGGAGGTCATACCACCTCTTCTTTATGTCCTCAATTGTCCTGTGGCTCACACCCAGGGAATTAATTTTTTCTTGAATGTCCTACCAGAGTTTCTTTTTGGTGGCCTCAGGAACAGGGAGGGCTGCTCTCCCAAAAAGCTCATCATGGTGCTGACAGCATTCCTCTGTCAGCACCTCCAGCTCCCTCTCAGAAAATTTGAGTTTTCTTCTTCGTGGGGTTCCCTCCATGGCTGCTGCTGCTTGTTCAGTGTGAAGACTGGCAGTTATAAAAGGGTGTGGTCCAGCCTCCTCCCAGGTGTATTTGTTAACTTCCTGGCTGTGATGTCATCATCATGTGCCAGGAAGTGTTTACAGAGTGTTCTGGTGTGCTTTCTGGAGTGTTCTGCTGCACCTGTAAGCAATTTTGAAGGTAGTCGCAATTTGCGACACCTACTCGCTAATTGCGAGTTCGTTTTTTGCACACTCGCAAACAGCGACCCCGCAATCTGCGGACTCGCACACAGCGTTGCGAGTCCGGCTGCGAGTCGCAAAATCGGATCGTTTTTTTTTCTACCATTCCAAATTGCGACTCGCATTTTGCGAGTCGCATCAACTCGCAAAATGCGAGTCGCAATTTTTATTTTTGCTACATCTGGCCCCTAGTGCGCTTTACATTCAGACTATTCTGCATAAACTTCTGCTTCACCACTTACCTGTATTTACAGGCAAAAGCCTAATACCTGCACATGGTGGCGTTTTTATGCCTGCCTTTTCCCTTTCCCAGCATGCTGCCCACTTCCTCACTTCCCAGCATGCATTGTTTCTCTCTATTTGGATGCATGTGCTTTATTCACTATTATACTCTTTTCCCCAATCCAAAATGGTGGTGTTTCTACTTCCTGTTTCCTACTTCCTGTCTAGGGGTATATAAGGGGAATTCAGCTGCTTGTTCATTGCCTTGCAACACTCCTTTGGTGGTAGTCACGCTCCGGCTGGTTTCTTCTTGTGAATCCAGTATTTCCTTACCTGTCTGCGTCTCCAGTCTTCTTGTACCCTTGGATCTTCAGTTCTAACGCCTTGGTGTCCTCCTTCTGTTTCAGGGAGTTCCTGTTGGAGGTTTTTTACCCTATTGGGGTTTTTCCTCTAGGACTCCTTCTGGAGGGCACGGACTGTAGTGGCTCGCTATTGTCAAACAGCACCGTGGCTCCCGGAAGGGGTCGCCCCTACCTCGGCCAGAGCAGAACCTGCCGGAACCGGGGTCGTTCCCCAACCCTCATCAACTTCGGCGGTAAGCCCAGTGAAAACCGTGACAGGACTGTTTCCATTGGAGCAGGGTCTAGACTCATTTCCATATGGCTGGATCCAAAGGAAGGTGGCATGGTGTGCAAAATAATTATGGATTTGGATGTGCCCCTAGTAGTTACCAGTGGCTGAAATTAATTTAAGCATTCGATCCATCACTTTTTGTATACTTCAGTGTGTGGCCTTAAGTGGGATGGGTATGCCCAGATGTGGGTTTGTGAACACTGTGCCACTGGAACCAGGCTATATCTCATTGAAGAGCTCTAAAAGGAGTGAAACAAGTCCTGGGTTGCTTGTGCTCTGGCTTAGGGGAATGCCTGGCAGTTCAGACTGGACTGTTGCCACTGGAGCAGGGTGAAGACTAATTTGCATATCGCTGGGACCAAACTGAGGTGGCACGGGGTGCAAAATAATGTTGGATTGGGATGTGGTCCCAAGTAATTACCAGTGGCTGAGATTATTTCAAGCTTTCCATTCATCACTTTTTGTACACTTCACTGTATCAAGGCCCAGTAGCCATCGTGCGTAAATGGGAGGGGAGCATTGGATTTGTCGCACCCTCCCTTCCCCAGGTAGGCCACATGCTGGAAGGGATTCGATATTCACGGTCCAGGTCCGCAACAGACAAAAACTCCCAGGTAGTGGTAAGCAAACAGAGGACTGTAAGTGGTCACATCAGTGGCCATCCCTGTCACTAGCCTCAAAACTGAAACCCCAGCATCAAAACCAGCTCCTGCTCTTTCCATCCTTTCAGAGAAATGTCCGGTGCCCAGTAGGACCAGTCTAGGCCTACCTCTTGCACACAGACCTCTGTGCATCTTGCAGTTGTTGCTGTTTTCAGAATGTAAGTTGAGTGCTGGTCACTTCTTCCTCTCTACTAAACTGCCCGAATGAGCCGCCTAAAATGCTGCTGACCTTGCATATTTGAAAGCCCTAGTACAAACACAACCCAAAGACTCCAGAGGTATAAATGCATTAAATGCAGTACCTCGCAGCCCTCTCTAGTCTCTACTCCCCCTAGCACACCCAGGATACAGCAGAGAGCAGCCAAGGACCTTCTGCTACAATTGCAGTTGATCTGATGGGTAGATACTGAATCACATTTTATTATCTTCTTCTTCATTTAACCCACTTCTTAGGTAGCGTCACAGCATTCAGGTTGCCTGCTATCTGTGTTAACAGAAATCCGTGCGATATGGCTCAAACCCACTCTGCCTGTGAGTTTGCAGGTGGTGCCACGGTTCAGGTTGACGTCTACTCCCCTTCTTCATCAAGGTTTGTCCGTCCAAAGTGAGACGCCGTTGACCTGCAGCCTACAAGATCTCTCTAATTTAGGACACCACCACTACTAAAAATAAACCCAGGAGGTAGACGCTGCTCACTTTGGAACTCTAAGGCACTGTCCAGTTGCTTTGCAGCTTGCAAGGCGCACTGTATTTTTTTTGTTGCTTGTATGCTTGCACCGTTTAAATTGTGAGTTTTGTAATGGATTTTCAAATGTTTTACGTTTGTTTACTTGTTAGAAAGTGTTTCAGTTTTGTCAAGAGGATTGCACACGTAAATTTGACTGTATCGTGAACAGAATTGAGTTAGTTATTGAGATCAGTACCTGTTTAAGGACATTATTGTACCATTCCAATATCTTGCAACTGTGCTGTTGTGAAATAATGTTTCACTTTCAAGATTGTGCCAATGTTTTCTATCAGTTAGTGATTGCAGTCAGTATGTGGTATGCAGAGCCATTGGCATTTTTACTATGTACTGTATTTGTGTACCTTCTGTTATTTTGGTTCGTATTTTGTACTGTATAAATGTTCATATATTTTATAAGAGTACTACTCTAATACAACTCTTGGTTGGTAGGCATCAATATATTAATTGCAGCTATTATAAATGTGTTGTTTGACTTAGGCTTCGACTGCTTGCCCAGTTCACCGAGTGACTGAAGGTAGCTAAGGACGGTAACTTTCCTTTGTAGCCCAAGTACCTAAAGTACTAGTAAGCATGGAAAACCATCACTCTCACTGCTAATAGTGCTTGGTTGCCCCAGTGACTCCCGGGCTAGAGAAAAAGGCTCAAAATATGTTAGGACATTAAAGTTTCCTCATCAATTTTTGCAGGAGACATTCGCTTCTGTGATCCCAGGAATGCACTGAACACCTCATGAGCCAGGAAAGGTGGTATATTTGGTTTGAAGTGATGGTGGCAGGAGGGCATGTGGACACTGGCAGGGGAATGTGTTGGTTATACAATGTGGCAATGTGGTAACAAGTACGTCAACAATATGTATTTTAAATCATTGTGCATACCAATGCAACATGTACCGGCATGACAGCGTAATGTGCATTACATATTGTACATTGTTGACAGGGGTATTGTCATATGGGCCTTCTATATGGGGAATGTGAAAACTCATGAAAATGAATTAGTTCTTTACGTATTGAGACATGCAGTGTGAAAATTGGCAAGGCAATAGTGCATTAAATACTGGAGAAGTGTAGAAACTGGAATTATGGGTTCTTAGGATGGATAACTGTATGATATGCGAGCTTGGAAGAACAATAGCTCATAGTGAATCAGGCTATGCTACCATAAAAAGGGAAGGAATAAAAAGATTGTTTTCATGATTGTGTACATCGAACCACTCAAACAAAAATAGAAGCAACAAATTAGTTCACTTCCATCTGTGGAGATCGGGGCAAAGTGCCACTTTTATCTGTCTCCAAAAATAGGTATTTCATTGGTGTAGATGGATCTAAATTTAAAATAAGGACATAGGGCCTGATAATGAGTTGGGACGGTTTACACTGTCCGCCGAACTTCCGACTGGGAGGTTGCCACCATATTGCTTACCTCCCCGCCAGGCCCATTAAGAGTTTCCTGCTTGGTCAGCGGGCAGAAACCTTAGTTTGCCCTCGCTGGCCTAGTGGGAAACAGCCTATAGCATTGTCTCTGGCTCGTAATTGAGCCAATGGCAATGCTGTAGAGTGCAGAGTGCACCAGCACCCTAGCAGACAGTAAACATTGCGAGGGTGCAGGCCAGGGGGCCCCCTACACTGCCCATTAAATGGCTGGCGGAGAAAGAGGTCATAATCCCCAGAGCAGCGCTGCTTGCAATGCTGTCCTGGGAGATCAGAACTGCCACCTACCAGCAGACCGCCGGGATCCCTGATCTTCACAGAGCTCACAGGCCCCTCACGGCCCGACTGCCAGGGTTGAAATGTGGCACACGGACCGCCGCATTGGCAGTGGTCCGACCACCATGTGCGAGTCTGGTGGTATAGTGACTGCCAGACTCGTAATGAGGGCCATAGACTGTTATTGCATGCAACTCTTCATTCTACAGTAAAGACACAGAGAAAAAGAGTTATTTATGGAACACCCTCAACAATCTACACCCTTTAGAGTTTAAGGAAAGGCATCCTTTTCCCCTGCTCTTTCTCAGTTTCTTTTTTTGAATGTCTTGCCCCTGGTAATTAATAGAATTATTGTTATTCTGTAAGTTCTGCATGATGTACTGGATATGTAGGGAAGTGGCCTGGTGGACTGCTGAACCTTTCAAGAAAATCATTTCTACTAAAAAAGACCACCAGTCCTCCTTTTCTCAGTTCCACCTCGCCTTTTCCCTACTCACATGTTAAAATTTCATAGTGTATTCTACTCTAACCAGTGAGCAGTCATATGGAGATACTCCGAGTGTCATCTTGGGTCGACGCCATGTCTGCAACACCACATCTCCCCACCATTGGTGACTGCCTGCTACTGTGACACATTTGAATTATCTTAGCTAGGCTTTGACTATGCATAGCACCACCATGCTCATAATCCAGGAACATTGTGAACTTCATAAAGCAAGTGGAGCAAGGAAAGCGAAACCACTCACTCACCTTTGAGATTTTTCTATAAAAAAACATATCCCTGTGATGCACACAGAATTGCTTGCCCTTGCCTTAAAGTATACCCCAGGTTAGCATGGCCTGATTACTTCACAGTGTGACATAGGAATAAGCAGTAAACTCTAAATTCACTATCTGTGTAAAGGGTCACCGATGCCTGGTCTCGTGTGCTTTTATGGTTTAAGGCTTGGAGAATGTGTTTGCTTTCCCCCATAGCCAGAGAGTTTTACTGTGTGTGTTTTTTTTTTAAACCACAACTTGTTGGTTTGTGTTTGGGTTTTTGCAAGTTATAAATATTTGAAGCTGAGTGCCAGACAGATAAGCAATCTACAAAATATTACCATTATGTTCTAGTTTTTTAAAAGGTGCAGCTACATATTTCATCTTTGGAAACAACGTAAATTTAGGAATAAAACTCAATAATGTGACATCAGATTTTCATTCGATTTATAAATAAATTATTAATCCTTTTAACAGCAACATTAGTGTAACCAGGAAAAAGGCGACTTCTATATTAATACAATTTAACAAGCACTTTAATTAACATTAAACTTAAATGAAGATCAGTCAATTAAATAGTTGTGCAAGACTCCTTTGATATCACTTCAACTACTGCCAGAACATTCATTAATTATCAAGCAATCTTCGACTCAGAGTTGATAGAAATGTAGAGCCTGTTTCCATATTAGTGTATCCTGTCATCTCATTATAAGAAATATCTCTTTCTCTCTCCTTATATCTACCTCTCCCCCTACCCCCGCCACCCTTTTCACTAGTGAACTAGTTCCATATGATGTTTTCACTTATTAAACTATTGTTGAAGGAAATAGGTTCATCTGTTACCCCCTGGAGAGAATGGCAACTTGCCCCTTGATCTGTAGTACTGAAATATATACAATTCTGAAATTCAAGAAGTCTTCCCTGGCTTCAGAAGAGCACCACTGTGAAACACCAAAGACTGATTTATGCTTTCCCATACAAACAAACACAGATGAACACACAAACATAACTCTTAAGAAATATACCTAAGTTATCTATTTCTGCTCACATCTGCCAGTAGTTGGACATTGTGTCCTTTCAGAAATAGACAGTGTGGTAAGGGAATCAAACACAGAGCTAGAGGTATGCATGCATGCTTGGTACTGGGAACATTATGCAACTTTGGACCTCATTCACAAAGGTAAACAAACATTTGTGTATGTTTACGATTGTTTGGAATTCACAAAGGGATTTAACAGTAGTATCTTCACAAGCGTGGAATCTCCTCATAGAAACTGATAGGACTGTCCTATCTTTATTATGTGCGGAGACTCCGCACTCATAAGGATAGTACTCGTAAATCTCTTTGTGAATAGCAAAGAATCGTAAACATACTTAATAGTGTTAATTTACCTCGGTGAATCAGGCCCTCTGTTACTCAGCCTTCCAGTGCCGGGGATTGGTCCAATTAAACAATTATCAGAATATACAAATGGATCAGTCTGAGGGGGAGAAGTTGAACCCCTCTTCAGTACTTTTTACTGCTGTAGTGTTTTCTAGACATATGTTTATGAAAAAGTAAGCCACAGTCTCTCAAGTGGGTGGTTTGCCCACTGCTTGCTCCTGGGGAGTGCGAACCCACAGTCTCTCAAGTGGGTGGGTTGCCCACTGCTTGCCACAGTCTCTCAAGTGGGTGGTTTGCCCACTGCTTGGTCCTGGGGAGTGCAAAGCCACAGTCTCTCAAGTGGGTGGTTTGCCCACTGCTTGGTCCTGGGGAGTACAAAGCCACAGTCTCTCAAGTGGGTGGTTTGCCCACTTCTTGGTCCTGGGGAATGCAAGGCCATAGTCTCTTATGTGGGTGGCTTCTTCCACTGGTTCTGGAGGGGGCTTTGTCCCCAGAGTGCTTCATCCTGCCAAGGACTGGGTGAGTGGACGCTGTTCTCCACTGCTTCTGGAGGGGGCTTTGTGCCCAGAGTGCTTCATCCTGCCAAGGACTGGGTGAGTGGACACTGTTCTCCACTGGTTCTGGAGGGGGCTTTGTGCCCAGAGTGCTTCATCCTGCCAAGGACTGGGTGAGTGGATGCTGTTCTCCACTGGTTCTGGAGGGGGTTTTGTGCCCAGGGATGCTGCACCTGGGGTGTGACAGTTACCATTCCCTCACCTGGGTGTCTGAGCCACGAGATTTTCAGGGAACAGGTAGCATGATACTCCATGGAGGCAGAGCCACACTCCACCCTGCGGCGACTTAGCCTGCCAACTGCTGGAAGTGCCAGTGCTGGTTGTGGTGCCTCATGTAGTGTGTGCAGGGTTCAGGACATCTCCTGCAGCAGTGGACGGCTGCCCACTGGGGGTGCTGCTGATGTCCACTGTAGTGGCACTGGCTGGGCACGTCACGGGGCAGGTGGCGGTGGCTGAGGCGGTGTCTGTGTCGGAGACGCTGCCGGTGGTGCAGGTGTCTGCACTTGTGGAGGGAGACACCAGGCTGTCTCCTGCAGTCTCGGAAGGGTGCCCACTGGGGATGATGCTGGTGACTGTAGTAGAGGCAGCAGACGTGCAGGTGGTGGTGCAGGTGGCGGTACAGGTGGCGGTGCATGTGGCGGTCGTTGCGGCGGTGGCCACCGCCGTACAGGTTGCTGGTCTGTCTTGCAGAAGGGGTGACAACAGTCCCTCACCCGGAGGCTCCGTACCCTGAGCTGACTTCCCTTTGCCCTTGTGTCCCTTCCCCACCTTGGAAGGATTCCAAGTGCTCTGGCCCATAGAGACTCTTAGGACCCCTGGGATTCCTTGCTGCCAGTTTCAAAGGGGCTTGAGTTTTTTGGTGCTTCATTACCATACAAGGCCATCATGTTCTCCCATTCGTTTTAGTGCAGTTATTAAAGATCCTTTGCAGGTGTACATAGATCATCCTCATCACAGGCAATTGATTTACTACATTTCCCTGTACCTTTTGACATTTTTTGTGATCTGTTTCCTCAATTGATGAAGGGAATCCCTTCAATTCACTTAATGGAGATGATCTGGAGCCACCACATATTTTATTGTGGAATGGGGGCAGTCTGATCCATGAGGGACTCCTTTTATTTCCTCCTCTTCTATTTGTGTGATTAAATGAGACAAGTCTTCACCTCCCAGTGACACACTAAGTGAAGGCTGTGCTTGTTTTTCCACTGACGTGGCTTTAAGATTAGTCTCCCTTGATGTGGATTTAGGCAGCTTGAAACAAGGAGATGAATGGAGCGTTTGTCTTGAGATTAGCAGGCTGTTCTGAATCCCTGCCCTGGTTCACACTTTGAGTGGGCAGTGGCCCGCTCTTTGAGGAAAAAGACTTTTTGGAAGGACAAAACACATAATTATGGGTGTAGTATGGCATTTTTGCTATTTATGTATCCATTACTAGTCAAATTGAGTCCTGGGAGAAAACAGCGACGAGGCTGGCCTACAAGTAGTTGGCTTATCTCTTAAATCCTCTAATGGCTGCATAAACAAAATCACCTTGGTCAATGCTCACATTCATCCAAACACAACAGCAAGGGTGGAGACATCTGACAATCTGATTGAAATTGTAATAGGTTTAATGTCACAGAGTGCCAGTAATGACTTTGTGATCTGAGGCAAATTTAATATCTGGCTTATGAGCACGCTACTCATAAATGAGGTCGCAGAGGCACAAGACATCTGTTGGATGACAGCACCACAAACTCATCCTGAGTGGCATAAAGCTGACAAGAAAGGATGGGCCCTGCAAAGCAGCCTTGAACATCTCGGCCTTTGAGCTCTAAATGATGGTATTGCCCCAGATAAACTGCAGACCTCTCTTTTCTAACAATAACCAGGGCATCTTTAATTGATCACACTTTTGTCAGTCTTCCCCTACTGAACACCATCTATTCCTTCAGCTTTGGTGAAAAAATGGAGATCACCTTGGACACTAGCCTGAATGCTTTTGACTGTGCAACTAATTTAGAGTTCAAAGAGCACACAATCAATCTTAAACACATTAGGTGTTCCACCAATACCCTTACAGCACTGGCAGCTAAGGCTAAACAACTTTTTGCTTCAATTCATACTCCTGCAGGTGACCTCTTGTTACACTGGGAAAGGTTTACTGAAAGATTTACAATGCTGCATGCTAAGCAGGGTCCTTCCAGAAATAAATGGAATCTATGAAACACAACTCTCTTTTTAGAAGGGAATACCATTCACATGATGAAAAGGGCCAAAATGTTGGTAAACTCTAGAGAGCCCTTAAAATGTCACCTATTGACCCAATAATTTGATTACAAATTGTGGGAGGCAAGAAGGAAATGAAAAGCAGAGAAAAAGGTCTTCCAAATTATAAAATGGAACTCATTATGGTCCAAATTATTGTGCAATATCAAGTCTAATACAAGGCTTTGGCAGACTATAAATGGGTTGGGTAGAACTATTCCAAACGTGACCTCCTCCAACATCTGAGTCTACCTGGTACCATTTCTTGCTTGACCACTTTAATCTGCAGCCACAAAGAACCCAGATTTACACATTTGGGGATAGCATAAATGCTATCAAACTCCTGCCAATCAAGCACTGTAGCAGTAATCACATGGCCTCATGGTGTTCCATCTCGGCCAGTCAAGTCCAGAAGCAAATAGCAAAAGGCCATAAAGAGGGTGTGCCAGGCACTGGAGCTATTCCACCAGCCATTTACAAGGAATATCCAACTGTTAGGGCTGGCCTCCTAGCACCACTTTTTTCTACAATCATGCATTTGAACTGCATCCCTATTTCATTGCACAGCTCGATTCTTGTACCAATTTTTAAGGGCATAGACAAGGGGGCACCAGGCAACTATCGCTTGGTACCTCTCATTGACAATGACGCCAAATACTTTGCAGGAGTTATATTAGAGGAGCTTCAGTCTTGGGCAACAGCCAAAATGATCACCCCCCCTGAGATCAATCTGCGTTCACAAAGCATACAGGGAACTCAGTCAACCATATGGCATTCTCCCTATTATCTGACCAGTCTATCTGGGGTTTATGGATTATAAGTCTGCATTTGACAGAGTCGACATGGTCTGGCAGAAACTGGCACTTCTGAATTTCTTGAGTGGCCTACTAAGGGCCTTCGAATTATTGCATAAGGACACGTGGATCATATTAAAAGTTGGGAATGGTTCTCGTCTATCCACGCAGATTAAAACCAGGCAGGGTCTTAAGCAAGGCTGCATCCTTTCACCAACAGTATTTAATCTGTTCTTATCGGAATTTGTCTCCTGTACTAAATTTGATAAATTCCCATCCTCCTAAACTGGGGGGCGTTCAGCTCTTGAATTTGATGTATGCAGACAAATTAATCCTGATAAGCAGAACAAATTACTTCTTGATACAACCTCTGCTTTTTCAATCAAAAATGGCTTGACAATAAAAATAAAGCAAAGATCATGGTCATTCAAGGGACAAAAGAGAAGTCTTGAGTCAACAAATATCTTAAAATACCTTGGAGTATATTTTAATTGGAATGGGACATGCTGCGACCAATTGAAAGAAATTAGAAGGAAGGGCAACACATTGAATGTTGGCCTCTGGTCCTTTTTTACAAAACTAAAAGGTCCTGCACGGTCGCGACCCACCAGGTAGCACCAGCAAAGATTTTGCCTACATTGGCGTATGGAAGTGAGACTGTGAAGGGGCGGGATAGCACATTGCTAGACAAAATGCTCCTTAAGATCTATACATCAATCTTTCAGCTTTCCTCCCACTCGCCGCCTGCACAGATAAGGCTTGAGTTTGGCATTGTTAGGCAACAATGCTGATGGCAGCATTTACGTTGTGTTGCCACAAACTCAGTTCTGCAAAAGGTGAATCATTGTCCTATTATCTGTGGTCTGAAATGAAATCAAAGCAAAGTGCCCTGGCACAATCCTACCTGTTGCAGGCCTTGAGCTCTCTCTTTCTAACCAGTGCCTGGCATCTACCTATTAGCCACCAGGAGTTCAAAAGGCTAGCAAAAATGAGCAGCAAACAACTTTCATTGCTTGAGAACAAGGCTCGCCTGGCTCTACATAAACATGGCTGGATTGCTCTTCAAACCTACACACAGCTGAAACACCAGATCTACCTTAGCAAATTTTTAAAGATAAGGTAAAGGCACAGTTTATGAAATACAGGATGGGGATAATACTTACCCCAATTTATGATCATGAATGGAAAAAACGTACTGATGGCAGTTGGTGGAGCATCACAAGACTGGCGCTGGATCCCAGTGTCCGAGATGGAGTTGCAGAGGGTGAGAAGTATGGGCACAAATCTTCGGTTCAAGCTAAACAAGCAGGGAATAAAGTTCCTTCTGAACAATTAGATATGGGAATTAGAAGGAGTGTGAGGAAAAGTCATAGGCCTGCAAAATTCCAAGACTATGTTTTGCCTTGAGGAAATATATTATAGTGTTGAGGAAGAAAATTATAGTGTTTAAGCTTCTGTGTGATTATCTTATTACTTGTATTTTATTATCTGTTTCTCTTGGATTAGTTTTCTTCATTCATTTTATCTGTGTTTTATTGTTGCATTTTTGTAAAAGAGGGGAGAAGTGTGGTGATGTAAGAGAGAATGCTGGTGCGTAGAATGGAATCCACTGGCCGAGCTTCGTGCTGGATTCCATACTACGCCAACGGGTGTCAGCGCTGATGGCTTTCTCTGTGCCCCTTCTTACAATGTAAACTTGTTTACTATTTTGGACTGATAATAAAACTACCTGGAAAAGAAGAACGCTTGTTTCTCTTCATGTTCCCCACAAAGCCCCATCCCTATACCTGAATAATAAGCAGGGGTTTTGCCTTTCGGTCTGTTGGCAGTCCTCCCAAGTGGATGGAGCAATAAGGCCAAGCTCGCCAGAGCTGCAACTAAATGATATGCGGTGAGATAGCTGGCTGGAATGTCCCCTCTAACCTGGTTTGGGCAGCATGTTGTTTTATAACAATGAATGTTGTTGTTCTGAGAACTGTCCTGATGTGATAATGCGTCTTTTATGTGTAGGGTAGACATCGTACTCTTGGGCAGGTAATAATCTGTAAATTATCATGTATTTCCTTGGGCACAGCACAAGATGAAATGTCACACAAAAAAACTAATGACAAAATCTGTGTGAAATGGCAACTGAAAAAATGAATAAAATGAAGCCATGCTAAAATAATAAAAATAAATAAATAAAATGAACTAAATTATAGGGCACAGGCCGCAGGCCCAAGCTAAAATAAGTGTGCCCATGCAAAGTGCTAACATCCACTCCCAACACCCTCCCCATTGTCAGTGCAAGAGTACAGAGGTCAATTCTAAAAATCCTATTCTAAAATCACTACTCCTATGCTATCGATTTAAAAGAAGGCTAAAATGTAGACTATAAATGTACATAAAAGAGATTAAGGCCCTCATTATGAACACAGTGGTAAACACTGCACCGCCGGCGGTGGCGGTAACAACCGCCAATAAACGTGCGGTCCGTACCGCCAAATAATGAATCAACTTAAACACAGGCATCCTGAAAACCACTCACCGCCAGAAGAGGAGTGCCGACAATGATGGCAAAGCCCTCCCACAGGCCCACAGGCCGACCGAAAGGCCCTACCCGCCTATCAAATAATGAACCACTAGATTGCTGTCAGTTCCAGGGCGGGAACCACCGCCACGCAAAGCCAGGCGGAAATGAACCAAATATAAGAAAACACTCACCGGAGGCTCACACAACACGCAGACATGGATAGAGAGCTGCAGATCATGCTAGCCCTGCTCCATGCCATATACCTCTACAACCGAGACTGCCATCGAAGACAATGATGGTAAGTACTGCAACCTATTAAACAAGGGAAGAAAGGGCACAGTTACATACCCACCCACCCTGCAACGCTACCACAACCCTTCACAGCAGCACAAGCCATACACCCCACAGCAAGAGATACTTATCCGACACAAGGCAAATCCAACCTGCCTAAATTACATACATGTGCCCCACACACACAAACAATGAAACAATAGACCAGGGCTCCAGAGTGTGCCTCCAACAACACAGGCCACACATTAACCTTTATTATGCTCACTGAGCAACCGAAGTGCATATAAGGCCAATGGCCAGTCCTTATGAAGATAAGTCAGATGGGCCACAATGGCACCAACCTGACTTCCACAAGTGCTATGGTACTCCTCCTCATAGGGGCAACAATGGGGCATCCAGGCATCTCAAGGAACAGAAGCAGGGGGTGGTGGGGATTTATGATGGGGAGTTGCTTACATTTTCATTCGGAACGTGGAGGGGGTTTGGGTTTGGCCTTGGAAGGTGGGGGAGTGTGCTTGGACGGGTGGTGGCAGATGGAACAGGTTCAGCACAGGGCTTCTTCCTCTCTGGAGAAGGGGCACAGGAATGTGAAGTGCGGACAGGGGTGGGTTGTGTCGTGGAACGAGTAGACAGGGCAAGGAGGTGTGCACGTTTAAAGATGAGACGGGGTGAGCCAGTGGGTTGGAATAGGTCAACACAGGAGAGGAAACGTTTCTTAGGTGCAATTGGGGTGGACCCGGAGGAAGGCGTGGGAGTGGAGGTAGAGGGAGTGGTCGTAAGTGGTGTAGGTGTGCGTGATGTGGGTGCAGGTGACTGTACAGTATGCTGAGATGTGGTGGATGTGTGATGGGTGGGTGTTTTGATGTGTTTGAGTGTCTTGGGAGGAGGGGGTGGACACAGTGGGACAAGAGAGGCTGCCAGTGTGAATGGATGTTGTCTGGGTGTCTGCAAGTCTGGTGAGTGTGCTGCATGTGTCAACTAAAGTAGTTGTGGTGAGTTCAGGTGTGGTGTCTGGGGTGCATGAATGGATGTGTGCTATTGTGTTGACTGCAGGAATAGGGTCAGCAACAGTGAATGAAGGTGCAGTACCTGGGGGTGTGCATGTACTGGAGACAGACAGGGAGGCAGAAGAGGTGGACAAACTGGGGGAAGCGGATGTTGTTGTGTGTGCATGTGTATGTTGGCTGTGTGTATGCTTTTGGTGGGAGATGTGGTGCTTGTGTTTTGAAGTGTGCTTCTTGTGTGTTGAGATGTGTGCCTGCGTGTCAGAATGTGTGCTTTGGAAGGGTGAAGGGAGAGGGGTGCTGGAAGGGTTAGAAGAGGTTGGAGGGGGGACGGAATGAGCAGGAACACTGGCTGCCGTCCAAGAGGAGGCCAGAGCCTGAAAAGATCTCTGTAGGCCAGACACGGCACCGTGAATGCCATCCAGATAGGCATTGGTCTGCTGCATCTCTGATGCTAGCCCCTGAATGGCATTGACGATGATTGTCTGCCCTACAGAGATGGTTCTCAGGAGGTCAATAGCCTCCTCTGTGAGGGCAGCAGGGCTGACTGGGGCAGAGGTACCTGGGGTGAAGGAGACGCCCACCCTTCTGGGTGAGCGGGCATGGGCAACTCGGTGGGGAGCAACTGGGAGGGTGGTGATGGTATGGGGGATGCGGAAGATGGCAGAGTAGGGGTGGGCCCAGTACGGTCTGCCACCGCCAGGGAGCTCCCATCGGAGGAGGTATCAGAGTCACTACCTCCAGTGATAGTTGCCTCCCCGGTGGTACTCCCCTCACCCTCCAACCCACTGGTCTCCTTGGTGTCGGACGACTCTGTCTCCGAGGATCCGTGGGCCGCTGCATCCCCACTCGCCGGTGCCTCAGCTCCCTCGCCAGATGATGCTGATGTACACAGACAACACAAGAGAACAGGGGTGGGTGGACAAAACAGGAGAGATTTTGTAAATAGCTGAATGGAGGTATAATAGTGGTTCACACATACACCCACCCAGAAAACCCTCTAACAGGCAGCTCCCACCACTGTACCCATGGCTATGCCCCTGACTAGTGGACAGAACCCTGCTCTATAGCCATTCCCCAAATAACTGAAGGACCTGACGTGTTGTAGACCTGACCAAAACACCCCTATCCCCCATGGGGGCTGTAATGTAGATGGACATCAGTCATAGTCCCTGCAACTACGCAGCATAAATCCAAATGCACACACACACATCCATCAAGGGTCTAAAATATGGTATGTGTACTCACCCCCTTATGACTGCTCTGCAGCCTTCAAGAGCCCATCCAGGTCCAGGTACGCCACCGCCAGGATGCGTTGCATAAGGGGGGTCAGTGCCCGACGGGCACCCCTTTCCCCGTTGGGAGGACTTCTCCAGCTGGGCCTTGCAGATCTTTCGCGCCCAGTGCCTCAGGTCCTCCCACCTCTTCCTGCAGTGGGTGCTTCACCGGTTTTAGACCCCCAGGGTCCGCATCTCCTTGGTGATGGCATGCCAAAGTCCCCTCTTCTGGTGGGCGCTTACCTGTAAGGGACACACAGAAATGTAACACAGAGGTCAGACACTGGCAAATCATATACAGCTGGCTATATGTCCACTATGGGACGGACAGTTCAAACTGACTAACAGCACACACACACGCAGCATGTCAGGAACCCTGGACCATCCAGTGTCAGAGGTGCACACATGTATGAAGCGAACACCAACCACTACACACATCCATGGCCCCCAATCCTCGTACTCACCTGTAACTCTGGCCATCCGTAGAGCTTGGCGTACAGGGGCAGGACCCCGTCCATGAGCCTCTCCAATTCTTCTTGGGTGAAGGCCAGGGCCCTTTCCCCTGCAATACATGCCACTTCCATGACCAGAGGCAGGACACAGTAGTACACTCAGTGGAGTACTTGCTTGCATGAGATCAGGGAGTCAAGTGAAGTTGGGGTGACGAGTTTGCATACGCACCGCAGCAGTGTGCACCGTCAGCGGCGGCGGCGATCTTGATACGCTAGGATTCCCCATTGTCATCCATGTTAACCAATGAATTTGCGCACGGCGGTAAACACCGTCTTACGCTGTTACGTCAACCGCTAGCAGTATGAGGTCACTTCCACAATGACAGTTCTGGATTACAGATGGCAGACATTTTGCCAAAAACTACTCATTTGTGAAACTCTCATCTGCACAATGCAGGCCCTATTGTTCCCCAAACACCCATAGGCATGTGACAATTAACCTTACCTCACCTGACCAGCCCTGATCTATCATTGTGGTCGTGTTGCTGTTATGTCACACACACTATGCATTAGTGTTGACGACAATCATGCCAGCAGTGCTGAATGAATAACAATGTGTGCAGATGTATGTGTGTTCCTCACACGTGTTTTCAACTCCTCCTAGGTACAGACCCTTGTGGCGAGGAAGGGCCCCATCGGTGTACAGACCACTTGTTGATTCGGGGACCATGGAGCAGCGTCACATCATTATCAATTACAGACTCACACGTGCAACTATTCTTGAACTTTGTGCATTACTGGATCCTGCACTGACACCGACAAATCGTAATCAGCATGCAATCCCTATTGAAGTGCAGGTGCTCTCTGCACTCCATTTCCTGGCCACGGGCTCATTTCAAGTGACAGTGGGCATGGGCGCAGGTTTTTAACAGTAAGGGCCGGATGTAGCAAGCATTTTGCATGGTGCAAACTGCGAAAATCGCAGTTTGCGCCATGCAAAATGCTCATCGCGATGCTAATTCACAATTTGCGAGTCGGTACCGACTCGCAAATTGTGAATGCGACTCGCAAATGGGAAACGGTGTCCCCTTCCTATTTGTGACTCGCATCGCGATGCTAAATTGCTGGTGGTAACCCATTCGCAAAAGGGAAGGGGTCCCTATGGGAACCCTTCCCCTTTGTGAATGTTGCCAAAAAGGTTTTTTCAGAGCAGGCAGTGGTCCAATGGACCACTGCCTACTCTGAAAAAACGAAACCAAATGGTTTCGTTATTTTTTTTATTTTGCAACTCGTTTTCCTTTAAGGAAAACGGGCTGCAAAATAAAAAAAAACAGCTTTATTTAAAAAGCAGTCACAGACATGGAGGTCTGCTGTCTTCAGCAGGCCACCATCCCTGTGAGTGCAGGGAATCTCTATGGGGTCGCAAAATGCGACCCACCTCATTAATATTAATGAGGTGGGTCTTTGCGACCCCATAGTGATTCGCAGACGGTGTCTGAGACACCGTTCTGCATCAGGATTTGCGATTCGAAAATTGCGAGTCGCCCCAACTCCCAATTTCAGAATCGCAAATTCTGATATTGCTACATCTGGCCCTTAATGTTTAGCATTATACTGTCAAGATTCCTGAATGTATTTGTACGACATCTGCAGTCCTATGTGAGGTTTCCCTAAAGTGCTGACCTCCCTGCCTTCAAGTCAGACTTCTATGCCTTTGCCAACATACCCCATGTGATAGGTACCATCGATGGCACCCACATAGCTATCATCCCCCCAAGAGTCAGTGAGCAGGTGTACAGAAACAGGAAGAACTTTCATTCCATGAACATTCAATTGGTGTGTACTGCAGACCAGTACATCACACATGTGAATGCCATGTTCCCTGGTTCAGTCCATGATTCATTTGTGCCGAGGAACAGTAGTGTGCCACACAAGATGGAACAAATACAAGAGGACAGAGGGTGGATCATATGTAGGTGTTTCTGTCACTTATTACCAACTAGCAGACAGCCAGGCTTTCTGCCTCTGAGGCTTGTCAATGAAAGTTCTATTTTGCACCTTTTCATAGGTGATTCTAGCTATCCCAACTTGCGTTGGCTCCTGACACCAGTGAAGAATCCTAGAACAGGTGCAGAGAGGAATTACAATGAGGCCCATGGACGTACTAGGAGGGTGATAGAGCACACAATAGGACTCCAGAAGGCTAGATTCCGATGTCTACATATCTCTTGCGGTTCCCTGGCCTATGGGCCTGAAAAGGTGTGTAGAATAGTGGTGGCCTGCTGCATGCTGCACAACGTGGCTGTGAGAATTTCTATCCCCCTCTTGGAGGACGAGGGTGCTGTATATCCAGACCAGCTTCCTCAAAGAGGGGATGCGAGTGATTGTGATGATGAGGAAGGGGAAGATGTAAATTTCAGGACCCAACTGATACAACTCTACTTCCAGTACCTATGTGAGACAATTGGATGAGATTGGTGTCTGTGCATCATACTATCAGTGTGCCTTGTCATCTAGGGGGTTGTTGGGTCAATACTAATTGCCACTGTGACCAGGTCTGCAGAGGACAGATTACAATTTAGTCTAATATTTCAACACATATGTAGACACAACAACATGTAAGGCGTGTGATGCTTTTCATGCTACTCAGATACCAATTAAGGAGTTATCAACCAGTTGCATCCATACTTCACTTTGTTCAAACTTAATGACAGGGGACAAGGTGCTTTATTTGGTGCAGGGATTAAATCGTGCAGATTACAGTGGTGGGAATGGGCTACTGGTGGTTGTCCAATATGGCAACATGGTTGCAGCATTGCTGGCAGTAGTGGTAGGTCCATCCATGCTTACATGAGTTTGTAGTATTTGTAGAACTGTTTAGTGGTTGATTCAGTGGGACACTTGGAGGTCTGTTACATTAGCATGGTCGGATGGGGTGCACAGGCCTGGGCGGGTTTGTGCACGTTACACACTTTGGGGCCATGCTGGATGCTTTGGTGAGGTTACCATTGGTTTTAGCTTAGGATGTGGAGGTGCATTGTGAGTGCTGTAGGCCATTGTGTTTCCTTGCAGGGGTGGGTGGCTGTGCACAGGGGGAGGGATGTGGGACTGTTAGTGGGTTTGTGGGCATGCAGGGGGACTGGATTAAGTGCTTGTGGGCTGGGTGGAGTAGTGGTCCTGGTGGCTGTTGGAGGGGTGGGGTGATGCATGCATTAAAGTTGTGATGAATATGGGTTAATTGTAGACAGCTTACCTAAGTCCATTCCTCCAGTGAGTCCAGTGAGGCCGTCAGGTTGCAGGATGGCCAGTACCTTTTCCTCCCTGTCAGTATAGTCGGGTGGTGTTGATGGAGGTCCTCCCCCAGTCTTCAGGACTGCAATGTGGTGCCTGGATATCATGGACCTGACCTTCCCCCGCAGGTCGTTTCAATCTCTTGCTGATATCGTCCCTGGTGTGTGGATGGTATCCCACTGCATTGATCCTGTTGACTATTCTCTGCCATAGCTCCATCTTCGTGGCAATGGGTGTGTGCTGCACCTGTGCCTCGAATAGTTGTGGCTCGACCTTCAGGATCACATCTACCATGGTCCTTAGCTCCCTTTCTGTGAAGTGTGGGTGTTTGGGGGGTGCCATGGTGAGTGTTGTGAATGGTGTCTTGTGTGGATCTAGGTGAGGGGGCTCTTGTGTGGTTGGGTGTAAGTATTGTGGATTGTGGCGTTCGGTGTCTGCTTCTGGTGTTCTCTGTCTTAGTTTGCCTACTTTCGTTGCAAAGGATTGTGGGGTGTGGTCTGTGAGTGTTTTATAGTGTTGTAGATGTTTGTCAGGTGTGTGGTTTTCTAACTTATCCAATGTGTGCACTTCCTACTGTTGGGTTCACTTGCCGCCCGTGGCAGTCTGCACCGCCAATGGTCGTTCTGCTTCCACTGACCGCCAAGGTGATTTGTGCATCATTATTTGGAGGGCGGGATGTGGGTGTGCTCGGTGGTGGCGGGGTGGGAGGTCCAGCATTTCTGCCAACAAGGTCCTGGCGGTGACTGGTGGCAGGGTGATTTTTGTCGGATTCAGATTTTTGAATCATTATATTCTGTTCACCGCCAATGGCGGTCTTCTGTTCGCCGTCACCATGGCGGTCGATAGTGTTTACTGCCAGGTTCAAAATGAGGGCCTAAATGTCCATGTTGACAAGAGGACAGACCAAAGTCAGGCCAAATTAAAATGGTCAATTGGCAACTTGAATGAAAATAAATGCTAATTAAAGCCGAATGTCAATGTTCAGCAACAGTTGGATCCAGCAAAAAATCACCAGTATCGTCAATGGTGATGGAATCCAGCAAAGACCCCACTCTGTCAGGTGAGAAGTTAAACAGCTAGTTTTTTAGAAAAGCAAGGGAGCACTCATGTTCTGGTGCCTCAGCCATTGGTCTGACTGTGGAGGCTGCATTCTGTACAGTGACAGGGGTAATAGCCCAGGAACCCAACATCCACAAAGGGTAGTTCATAAGAAGCATCCAGAAGCAAGCGCTATCTCAATAGGCACGGCAGGCATTGAACCCTCATCGAGACTTGAATCCAAAGAAGGTATGCACTGCAGAGAAAGACACACATTAGGTGCATGTTTGCATGGCCACCAAAAACATCAAAAGACGGGGTGCACACAATTCGGAGCCAGTCTTAATGACAGTGACCAGTTTGACTCCAGTTCTTTCAGGAGTGGAGCTCCAAAGTACTGCATCATGCGTTCACGACACAGTAGAGCTGGTAAAAGCACCATCATTCCTCTTGTGATGGGACAGCAATTGCAAATGAAAAACAGCAACAGCACAATGATGCCAATTAATTCCAAAGTTATTGAGAATCCCCTAAAGACACTCGAAAGACAGTTTGAAAGGTACTGACAAAACCAGAAGCAACAGCCTTAAAAAAAAAAGTGTACAATCCCAGCAGTGTTAGATGCATTGACAATATGTCAACTCAATTCACCAAACTGTTTTGGAAAGTTGGTACTTAGTAGGGACTTCATCTCTGTGGAAGACCTTGCTACTTGAAGATCATAGGTCTTGCAGGCAGATGTAACGCCACATGTTTTTGAAGCAGAAGAACCTTCAGTCTGCTCAGCTTGTCAAAATTTACATTAGAAGTAGCAATATTTGGTCTTATGTCTGCTACTTTTATCTCTTGTGTGAGGGGGAAAAAGCAAATTTCTGCAACAAGTCACAATTTGGGAGACCGAAACTATGTACGCTCTGCCGGCCTGCATATCACAGCAGCTTTCATCATTCAGCATCTCATAACACACATGCGAGAGCCCCTGGAATGCTGAGCAAATCAAAGGGACAGTAACATCCTTCAGAAAACACGCTAAGTCTGCTACTGAAGCATTACATGTTCCATTCAAGGACAGCTGTTTACAAATCATCGATTGGCTCACAGAAGTCTCGCATTTGCTGCCACTAAGAAAGACCTCCATCTTACCATTGAAGCATTTGTACATTAAAAATCAGCTCCAATGCCTCATGAATGTTACTATCTCCTAGCCACTCAAATCCGCCTACTGGAATGTGTTTTAAGCATGAAGTGAACTGAAAGGGGCAGATTAATTACTCTGTGTATTAACCAAACTGCAGATGGAATTTCTGCCACAGTAAAAGGCAACGTTTTGATGTTAAGCATGATTTTAATTGCTTCTTTCTTAGCCCTTATCTGTTATTTTTGGGTCCACTTAAATGTGGCAAATCACTTCGTAGAGTTAACATTTTGCCAGGGCAAGCAGCCACCTATAAGAACTTATAATGTCCAACCCAACTGCATGAAGAACCTACATTGACCCAGTCCATGATGTAAAAATGACATGTCGTTCTGAATAATGTCAACTGCAAATGACATGATGTTGTTTAGGATTTAAATGTGGTTGGACAATGTGTTCATACCATTATCGACAACAGCTAGAGCTTTCTGCAAGTTTTCCTGGTCTAATGGTGTTAACCAGGCGGCAGCCTCTTTCTGGTAAAGCTTCCAAATTTATTACACATTGCATATAAGAAATGCTTTGTACATGGTTTCCTAGGACCTAACAAGAAATCTCATAAGTCTATATCTTCCGGCAGGAGACTAAAGTGTTCTTTAACAGCTGTCAATGTGGAAGTTTTTAATCGTTGTTGACATAGTTTGCCCATGCTACATGTTGTGACAGTACAAGAGTGTTGTCTGGTGACATAACAAGTGTCAGGTCGGCTTGCTCTAAATCCTGTGAGGAGTTTACAAAACATGCATGACAACCATTTGTGTCTACTGGCCACAATAATCACCCGTTGGAACCTGAAACTGTTGAATTTCAGGTGCCATTATGGTCCCACCTATTGAGCTGTTCTTCAGTGATATTTAAAATCGTTTGCCAATTCTCAAATTTGCCTGGTGAGGGAATACTGGGTACATTCAATTCTTTAATTGTTGCCAAGCCTAAGCCACTTGTTTGTTGTACAGTGTCATTGACAAATATAATTTGTAATGAAATAAGGCATGCTCTAAATAAAGCTCCCCTACCCTGTATTTGCCAATACCGTAGTTCCCCAAACACTTTTTAAGTCAATCGACTTCAACCCAATATTCATAGTTTTCTATGGCCAACTGGAACAAAACAAGGGAAGCAGAATAAATCACTTTGGTA
This sequence comes from Pleurodeles waltl, assembly GCF_031143425.1. Taxonomy (NCBI): domain Eukaryota; kingdom Metazoa; phylum Chordata; class Amphibia; order Caudata; family Salamandridae; genus Pleurodeles; species Pleurodeles waltl. The sequence continues at coordinate 757,470,880 of NC_090442.1, forward strand.
TCAGTTAACAAAATGTTCCACGATTTTGAAGGTGGCAATTTAAAACAATAAGATTCAGCATTTTTAACATCATGCCCAGTAAAATATGAAAACTTTTCTACATATGTTTTTTTAACTCCCCATTGGTGGGGTCTGACATTTTTCCCATTGTATGTAATTATAAACAGTTCTCGGGTACTGGCTTTGTGCAGAAAATGTTATGCTTACTGATAAGCATACTGGTGGTAGCAAAACATTTCCTCATTTGCAGTTGTTTGACAAACATCTTCACTTTCAAATACATTGTAATATTCAACCTCAAAGAGCATTAAAAGCAATGTTTTTTACACCCTAGACATAGGAAATGACCCCTGGTGTATCATTCATAGAAACTTTGAATACATACGGAACTTTAAGCATTTCCATAGGACCAAAGATATTGAGCGGTACTTTATACCAAATAATCCCATCAGGTATTAGAACAGCTGGAATGTTCACTAGGGACAAGTCTCTTCAGTCCTTACGTGGGGATAGGTAAGGTTTTAAAACCTCATCAACCAATACAACAGCAGACAGTTCAGGAAGGTAGTGACACTGTATCCGCAAAAAGAAAAACAATGACAAAACCAATCCAAGGAAGGAATGGAAGCGAAGTAAGAAATATCCACATAATTCCATAATTGTTATTAAGCCAGCTGAAAAGCTTCAATGTTCTTGATAGAGGTACTGCAGAAGGCGCTAAAGAATTTCGAAAACGAGTCGTTGATGTTGGCAAAACAATCAGAAGCAGTTCCTGCAAATACTGGAGCCGGTGCAGGTGAAAAGGAACTGGCAGATGTATCCCATAGTAAACAATTCCATCCATTTGCATTGAATGTGAATAAAATAAATCTGAATTTCAGACATTCCTTGTCAATTATGCGGTGACAAGAATGAATGAAAGATCATTTAACACCCTGCCTAAGCTCTAGGAAGTTTTTTCATCATTGTTTAATTGTTGTAGAGGCACATAGTGATGGGCAGTGAGAGGGGTACGGGAACTACCCAGGAGTCCTCATGGGCTACTGTGCAGGACTGGCCACATGGTGCAGTTTGACATTGTCAATTGAAATGAAACAGGTGTCTTTAGAACCAGACAGCAGTGGTAAAAGTACTGTGTATTCCCAGGACCGGAACCAGTGCTCTATATGCTGGGCCAAATTTCTTTACAGCAATTAGTTCACTCACTGGATCATCAAGTTTAGGAATCCAGCTCATGGAAGTTATTGTCAACTTCCTCAATCCCAAGGTGGCAGCAGGTGCAGATTAGTTTGTTATCACAGAACTGTTGTAATTCCTGCAAGACAGTGACATGTTTGTTAGTGTCAAAGGGTGTTTCTGCCACCACAGCACCAGAGCCATCATGATCTGGGACATACATAGGTATCTCACATAGGTCTTCGTAAGGGGTACGTCCTCACAAAGACCTTCTGGGCAGATTATTTAGTGCTCTTTGGACTCCATACAGATGATGTTGCCAATTATGACCTATACCTAATACTCTTGCTGTTAAGGATTGCTTTAAGTCTTGTTTTTTCTGCTCCAGATTCGCATTTCCCCGGCATGATATAGTATGGAGACAAGAAATGCAGTTGAACACCTAACATCGCCATGGTGTTCCTGAATGCCCTGGAGGCAAAGGCAGGGCCCTGGTCAGAGTGGAATGCTGCAACAGCATATGTCCAGTTGAAGACTTACAAATCTTTTAAAACAGTTTGAGCGTCAGCCGATCAATTTGGCCATACCGATAGGGATCTCGAACATGAGTCAACAGCAACTAAGATGTTTTTGTATGCACCATCAGGTTGTAAGGGACCACAATGGTCCAGGTACCCACACTGAAGCATTTTGTTTGAGAGGTATCTGCGGTGGGTGTTTGATGGTGGACCCTTTAATTAGCTAACAGATGTCACACCAAGGGAAATGCTGTTTGGTCTGTTTGTCCAGACCTGGCCACCAGTAGCATTTTTTAAGTAATTAAATAGTAGCCGCCACACTGCATGGGCAAAAGCAACCCCCTCATGCACTGCTTTTAGGAGATCTAGGGCCAGATGTAGGTATATATGATTTTGCGACTCGGAAATTGCGAGTCGGAGCGACTCGCAATTTGCGATTCGCAAAATCATATGCAAGATGATGTCCATGACACCATCTGCGAATCGCAAGGGGGTCGTAAAGACCCACCTCATTAATATTAATGAGGTGGGTCACAATTTGCCACCCCCTTGCGATTCCCTGCACTCAAAGGGATGGTGGCCTGCTGGAGACAGCAGACCTCCATGTCTGTGACTGCTTTTTAAATAAAGCAGTTTTTTTTTGTATTGCAACCCGTTTTCCTTAAGGGAAAACGAGTTGCAATACAAAAGAAAAAATGAAACCATTTGGTTTCATTTTTTCAGAGTAGTCACTGGTCCATTGGACCACTGCCTGCTCTGAAAAAATATTTTTGGCGACTTTCACAAAGGGGAAGGGGTCCCTTGGGGACCCCTTCCCTTTTGCAAATGAGTTAGCACCCACTTCACATGGGTGCTAACAGCAAATTGCTTTGCGACCGCGTTCGTGGTCACAAAGCAATTCTGCATTGCGGTGCAAATCGCAAATAGGACTGGAACACCCCTTCCTATTTGCGAGTCGGTACCGACTCGCAAAAGGGAATGTGCAACGCGATGCGCGTTTTTCATGGCGCAAACTGTGAATTTCGCCTTATTCTCTAGTCTCTGGCCTTGGTTTGGGATCACTCACCCCTTGCATTGCTGCAAATGCAATACTGTGGGCACTTAAATGGTAGGAATATCAGGATATGCCTTTAGTAGGGATTTGCCTTTAGTTTGTGCCATGCAAAATGCTTTGTACATCTGGCCCTTAGTCTCTAGTCTCGGGTCTTGGTTTGGGATCACTCACCCCTTGCATTGCTGCAAATGCAATACTGTGGGCACTTAAGTGGTAGGAATATCAGGATATGCCTTTAGTAGGGATTTGCCTTTAGTTGAAGCCTTCACAGCAGCTAGTGATTCATCATCCAGTCTCGTATGAGAACAAGTAATCACAGCAACAGAAGTTGTAGCTACTATTGATTTGGCTGCCTCAATGGCCAACGTGTTTCCTACAACATGTACTTCAACACGTTGGTGACCCAATTTATGAACTACATTGGCTTTCTGTAGCTTATCTTTAAGAACTGCTATCCTCCCCCATAAAATAATTGTGTTTGATGGTGTTCCGTTTGGAATCTCTGGATCCATTTTGGTGCAAATAGTGCAGATATTCATTGAAGGACTGGACACAATAGTAAGAATCACACACAGTCAATGTAGATAGTTCAGGATCTGTGTGTTCCAGTGCTAAAATCAGATCCTTTAGCTCTGCAAGTTGTGGAGTGCAATCCTCTAGGATCTGCGTGTAGGTATGTTGAGGGAGGAAAGTTCCATCCCTCATTATCCTGCTCAGGACTCTACAAGCGGCTGACTATTGGTGTTTGGTGCCTACTGCTGGTTGAACTGAACCATCAGAATAAATGATGATCCGGTATTGTTAAAGTGGCAAAATATTTGTAGGCATTGGGTATTCAATTTCATTTTGAAGGAATTCTTGCACCTGGAGTTTTGTATCAAAAACATAATCAACATCAGTGGGCGTCAGAGATGTCCATTGTATCTGATATGGATGTAATGCTTTTGCTTTGTGGACGCTAGCTTTGGTAACAGCCACAAGGTTTAGAATTGGGGTAACAACAGTAATGCGTTTACCCTGGGTAAGAGGTCTCACTTTTATGGCGACCATCTGAACAGCAGTCAGAACTTTTTCAGTGGGAACCAAACTTTGTTCAGCGTTGGAATACAATTGTGATTTGTAAGCTATGGATTTGGTATCACCTTCATTCAATGTTACATAGAGGAACCCAATTGCACCACAAATTACCCTGATGACCAAGTTTGTTTTATTGACACTTGTGTGTGTTTAACTTCAAGAATGTCCTGTTGCAATGCTCCAAGAATGCGTGTAAGTTGTGTACAATGTTTGCTTAAAAAGTCTAGACATATTAAGTCATAAGGTGGTTTTATGCATTGTAAATAATCTGGAATGAAATTTCTGCCAAAGTTGAAAAAGCCCAGCAATGATTTTAGCTTTTTGATAGTGTTGCGAGGTTGTAATTGTGTGCACTTTTCTAGAAAATGGGGTGCCAAACTCTTCTCCTCATCTTATGACCGGTATCCCAAAAATATGAAACTGAGAAAATCAATTTTGGTTTTCTGAAAATTAAATTTGTGGCCCAATTTGGCAGATCTCACAACATTGTGGTCCACTCATTTTAGATGTGTTCTGAGGTCATCATCTATGAGGTAGAAGTCATCTACATAGGACAAGCCCTTGAGTCAATATCATGTAATATTGATGTTACACAGGCCAAGAACAATCCTGAACTGTTCTTATACCCTTAAGGAAGTCAGCAATATTTCCTTTGAGAGCCAAGACCACTGAAAACACTAAAATCCTGACTTTCAGGCACAATGGCCCTCATTACAACTTTGGCGGAAAAGTGCCGCTTACCACCATGCTGACTGCCGCCAACATACGGTGACCGCGGCGGTATACCGCTACGGGTATTATGGCCCACACATAGAAGTCCACCACTATACAGACACCCACAGAAGTCCACCAGCCTAAAGGTCAGTGATAAAATGGCGGTACCAAAACCCACACCATTACGCCAACAGAAATATGCCCACAGTATCATGACCCACGAATCACTGAGGTGGACATTTAATTGCAGTACACCATTGGCAGTACACACTGCCGTGCTCAAAATACATACACAATAACAAAACAACACTACATTGGACAATTCAAACTACACACACCTGACACACATACACACACCACACCCACACCAATATAAAACACACACCCACAATCCTTTTCCAATACAAAAAAGTGTCACTAGAGAGATAGCAAGACCACAGACAAGACCACAGACACACACCACCATCACCTATGCACCATCCACGCACCGTACATCACACACCCCAACACAGCACCCCACACACCCTCACCCACACCACTCACACTACACTCATGGCACTGCAACGACACTCCAGGTTCTCTGAGGAGGAGCTAAGGGTCATGGTGGAGGAAATCATCCAGGTAGAGCCACAGCTATTCGGATCACAGGTGCAGCAGATGTCCATTGCTAGGAAGATGGAGCTATGGCGTAGAGCCGTGGATAGGGTCAACGCCGTGGGACAGCACCCAAGAACAAGGGATGACATCAGGAAGAGGTGGAACGACCTACAGAGGAAGGTACGTTCTGTGGTAGCAAGACACCAGATAGCAGTACAGAGGACTGCCGGTGGACCCCCACCTCCTCACCCACAACTAACAACATGGGAGGAGCAAGTCTTGGCAATCAAGCATCCGGAGGGCCTGACAGGAGTAGCAGGAGGACTAGACTCTGGTAAGTCAAATCTTTACTACTTTATCCCCCACCCTACCCGCATGCCATCACAAACAACAACCCCTACCCTCACCCAGAGAGGTGTCCTTGTGTGCATTAGCATCATCTGGCGGACGAGCAGAGGCATCGGCGACAGAGGGAGCTGCATCCCACATGGGCCTGGAGTCGACTCCACTGACGGTGAGGGCACCAGTGGGACTGAGGGCGGGGGGAGCACCATAACGGAGGCAGGAGGGGACACTACTGACAGCGACTCCTCCGATGAAAGCTCCATAGCGGTGGTGGACACCTCTGTGGCCACCCCAACTACAGGTATAGGCGCCACCCCCGTACACCATCACCACCCTCCTAGCAGCCCCTCAGCGTGTTTCATGTGCATGCTTACCCAGGAGGGTGGGCATCACCTTCGCCCCAGGCACCTCAGGCCCTGCCCAAGTCAGCCCTGCTGCCCTCAGTGAGGAAGCTATTGACCTCCTGAGATCCCTCTCTGTTGGGCAGTCAACCATACTGAATGCCATCCAGGGTGTAGCAGGGCATTTGCAACAAACAAATGCATACCTGTAGGGTATTCACTCTGGCGTGGCGGCACAACAGAGAGCGTTCCAGGCTCTGGCCAATGCACTGATGGCAGCCATTGTCCCTGTCTCCAGCCTCCTCCCTCCAACTTCCTCTACCCAGTCCAAATCCCCTCAACCCCAGCCTATCCCAAGCACACCTTCAGACCAGCAATCACCCAAATCAACACACAGAAGTGGCTCAGACAAACACAAGCACCACACTTCATCTCACAGGTACTCACACAAGCACCATCCACATGCAGACACACCAACATCCACTGCCTCCACTGTGTCCCCCTCCTCCTCTTCATCCACCTCCCTCCCAGTAGCATCTCCACTCACACCTGCATGCACTACATCCTCATCCACTACCTCCATCACCATCACGCCTATCACTACATGCCCCTCACTGGCAGTCACCACCACCACATGCATGCACACGTCCCCTGTGTACTCTCCCACTGTGTCTGTGACCCCTCCTCCCAAAGTACACAAACGCAAGCACACACACACACCCAACAGCCATCCACCTCACAACAGCATCCAACCCATGCACCTGCACCCAAACACAGCAGACTGACACCTCCTACAACCACTCTCTCTTCCTCCACTCCCAAACCTTCACCCTCTTCCCGCCCCAGTGTCCCTACGAAGCTTTTCCTCGCCAATATTGACCTATTCTCTACCCCTCCCCCCGTACTTCACCTCGGGCCAGGGTGGTCAGAACCCAGCCCAGCACCTCAGCCACCCAGTCAACGGCCACTGTGGTTTCTGCAGCTACTGCAGGTGTGAGAGGCGCCCAGGAGGCACCCGTCAGCCCAGCCAGTGTGCCACCACCACCTGCCAAGGCCGAGAAGGGTCTGCCAGCTAGCAAGGGCAAGAAGGGGACACCAGCCAGCAAGGGGAAGGAGGCACAGCCAGCCAGCAAGGGCAAGACAAAGTTACCAGCTGGCGGAAGCAAGGAGGCACCACCATCTGCCAAGGGCAGGAAGGGGCACACAACACCAGCCATGGCACTTCAGCTGTCCGAGGCTGCAGGTGAAGGCCTGGAGGCTACCGCCACCACTGCCAGCACCGCCACCTGTACCGTGGCCAGAACCTCTACCTGCACCGCCGCCAGCAGCACCACTACCAGAAGCAGCAGCCCCAGTGGGCAGCTGTCCGAGGCTGCAGGTGAAGGCCTGGAGGCTACCACCACCACTGCAGGCACCGCCACCTACAGTGCAACTGGCATCCACTGAGCAGCCGTCACCACCGGCATTCAGTGTGTAGTGGTGACTACATGGGCTGCAGTGCGTCCTGGCCCCTGCAACACCTGTCGGTGTGATACCCAGATGAGAGACTGTGACCTTGACCCATGCAGGAGCACACTGGGCACAAGGCCCCTTCCAGAACCAGTGGAAGAAGGCATCCACTCACCCCCTCCTTGCCAGGATGAAGCACACTGGGCACAAGGCCCTCTCCAGAACCAGTGGAAGAAGCCATCCACCCACCCCCCCCCCTTGTCAGGATTAAGCACACTAGGCACAAGGCCCCTCCAGAACCAGTGGAAGAAGCTATCCGCTCACCCCCTCCTTGCCAGGATGAAGCACATTGGGCACAAAGCCCCCTCCAGAACCAGTGGAAAAAGGCATCTACTCGAGAGACTATGGCCTTGCACTCCCCAGGACCAAGCAGTGGACAAACCACCCACTTGAGAGACTGTGGCCTTGCACTCCCCAGGACCAAGCAGTGGGCAAACCACCCACTTGAGAGACTGTGGCTTTGCACTCCCCAGGACCAAGCATTGGGCATGGAGCCCCCTTCAGGCCAGTGGTGTTGTACCATCTTCCGGCTGAGGTGCCCCCCATTCCCCATCCCCCTGAGGTGCCTGTGTGTTTTCGACCTGATGCCCCTGCAGTGTTCTCTTCCCATTGAGGCAGGAGTCAAGTGTGGCCTTGGCCTATGTGTTTGACCCAGTGGGCCACAGACATTTTGGAGTGGGCATTGTCCCTCCCTTTGTATATATTGTATATATTGTACATACTGTTTATTGCTTTAAGAACGTATTTCTCAAAATGTCTAATATTACACTCATTTTACTCCATTCCTTTTGTCCATGCATTATTCCTGAGAGTTACGGGGTGTGTATGTTATGTTGTTGCATCTGCTTGTGTGTATGGTGTTGGGGGTGGGAGTGGGGGTGGGGGTGTTGCGTGTTGTGTGAGTGTGTCACTCTCTTTTTCCTCCCCCCTCCCTTGTGTGCTAGGTGCAGAACTCACCGTGATCGTCTTTGCCAGCGTTCGTGTTCTTGGTGTATGAGAAGGTAGACCAGGATGGGGAACACCTGCAGTTCAGGCTCCATGGCGTCGTGGTTCTCCCTTGAGTGTCGAGAGGTGAGTCATTTCCCTTCAGAGTAGTGTTTCCGGCGTGCTTTTGATGGTATTGGTACCACCCCGGAAAAGCTGTCGGATAGGCGTGTTGTGATGCAGAGGGCAGTACATTGTCTTCTGTCTGGCTGTTGGCGGTTACCGCCAAGGTGTTTGTTGCTACCGCCGTGGTGGTCAGTGTGTTAAAGTAGCCGTTTGCTTGGCAGTTTCTGCCGTGGTCATGATTCCAATTTTTTTGCAGACGAACTGTTGGCGGTATTGCCGCCGCTTTATCACCGACCGCCAGGGTTGTAATGAGGGCCTATGTTGTGGCAGAAAAAACTGTTGGAAATGTGCAAGGTTTTTTGTATTTTTTGCACACTAGATTGTTAACAAGTGCTGTGCTATGTGCAGTTTGAATTGCAAATGTGTGTGTATGACTGTTACGTTGTCTGTAATCTAAGACTATTCTGTAGGAATGTTCCGGCTTAGCTACAGGAAATAAAGAGTTATTCATTGGTGATACACAGGATTCAATTACTCCCTGGTACTCAAGTTGTGAGGGTATTTCTATCACTGTTTTTTGCCTCATGTTTAATGAGGTATTGTGGGTGGACCTGTGGTGTTGACCTAATTGACATTACATGGTAGGGGGAATCTTTATCCAACCTACGTGGTTGCGGCAAAGTGCTGGAGCCTGTGCCAATGCCCAATCCATGGCATAGGCTTCTTTTAGTGTATCTGGAACGAGGACTGAGAAAGAAGGCAAAATGACCTCTTTACTTCGTGGGGGATTACAGACAAATTCAGGTGGCCAATCCTTTTCTGCCAAGAGGTTATCATAATTAAGCGTTAATCCCCCCCAATATATAACTTTAATAAAGTGCTCTATGTCTATATGTTTAATCTATAAACCCTTTCAGTGGGGAGCTGTGCCTAGCCGCAGTTTCGACTTCAAGAAAGTTGTTAGTGGTTGTCACATCCACAAGCTCTTGAAGATTCTGGCAAACTATTGTGACTGTCTAGCGGAGTCACTACCCATATCCAGTTCTTTATTAAAGTTCATAATATGTGCTGCATTTTTCGATGAGATGGCCGCAACCTTTTTCTTTTTGAAATGGGATTTCTGGTGTGAAGTTTCTCTTCCTATTTTACTGAAACTTCAGATGAGCATTGTGACTCCTTTCTCATTTTCATATACTTGTTTCAGTGTTCTGACTGCCTCTCTCACTTTGTTTGTCTGGTGAGATCTGGAAAGATCGAGATTGGCGAGTGACTGTATATTGTTTTTTGTCTGGAGTTTTTAAAGTATCCCCATTTCTAAGATTATAGCGTTTCTTACTCCGAACGCGGAGACCTTCCTCTTTCTTTTTTATCATCTTTCTTTTGTTTTTATTTATCCCAGTGTTTTTTAGAAACCTCTTGTGTTTGTTTGATAGAATGCCTAATGGCTTTCCCTAGTAGTTGTGGTTGACCTGGTCTGGCTCCCAGACTATCCCTACTAGCATAAGTTTTGGCTACCGTACTCCTGGACAGGCGATATTCAGTAAATCATCATGTACAGCCTTGGTCAGAGCACAAGATGAAATGTCATGCAAAAGAATTAATAAATTCTGCGTGAAATGGCAACTGATAAAAATAGTAAAACATCAATGATAGAATAAAGCCATGCAAAAATAATAAAAAAGGAATCAATGAATTTAACTAAACTAAAGGGAACAGGCCGCAGGCCTAAGCTAAAATAAGTGTGCCCATGCAAAGTGCTAAAATAACCCCACAACACTCCTCCATCCCATCCTGCCCATGATGGCCCATCAAGGCCCATAAAGTCACACCTAAGCTTCCATTGTGTGTGGCTGTTTAGATGGAATACACAAAGACGAGATGTCACCCCACCTTAAACATGTGGTCAGAGACCGGGAGTAGACACCAAATGGAAAAAGTAAGAAAATGCCATCTTTGAAAATGTAGCACATTCATAATTGCAATTTGAAATCCAACCTCACTAGAAGTTGTTTTTTTTAAATGTGACTCCATAGACACCAAACTTGAAAAGCCTATCTCTTTCAGATTGTGAATTACAGTTATAAAATCCAATAAGGTATTCCCAGTTTTACCATTTTGGAGAGATAGGCCTTGGAGTAGTATAAAAAAATAATAGTTTTTCACTACTTAAAAGTGCCTGTCCAACTTTACAAATTCACTGCACTCTGCCCTTGAGGCTGTCTAGGACCTTCCTGTGGGGGTGACTTATATGTATTGAAGAGGACGGTTTGGGCCTGGCAAAAGGTTTACTTTGACAGGTGGACATGACAGTTTATAACTGCACCTATAGGCTCTGCAATGGCAGACCTGAGACATGTGTAATGGGGTACTTAAGGAGGTGGCACAATCAGTGTTACAGGCCCATTAATTGCCTTTAGTTTAGAGGCCATGGGCACAAGTAGTGTACTTTACTTGGGATTTATAAGTAAATTCAATATACCAATTGTGGATATGCCAAATTTCCACATTTTAAGGAGGCAGCTCATGCACTTTAGCACTCTTTGGCAGAGGTAAAGTGCCACGAGTCCTAAAGCCAATAAAAACAAATTCAACAAAAAGGGAAGGAGGAAGACAAAAAGCATGGGGGTGACCCTGAAGAACGGGTCATTTCCCACACTCCTAACATCTCTCCCTGTCAACAAACAGAGGTGCATGAGACCTTTAGCCTCATTCCTCTTCATGGGTATGGCACTCCTCAGTGACTTGCAATATCTTTATAATGTACAGCAGTGGGTACTTTGGGCCAGATGTAGCACGCCGTTTGCATGGCACAAACTGCGAAAAATGCAGTTTGCGCCATGCAAACGGCCTCCCGTGATGCTCATTTCCAAATTGCGAGTCGGTACCGACTCGCAATTTGGGAATGTGACTGGCAAATAGGAAGGGGTGTTCCCTTCCTATTTGCGACTCGCATCGCAATTCAGAGTTGCTTTGTGACCGCGAATGCGGTTGCAAACCAGCTCGCAGTTACCACCAGTGTCACACTGGTGGTAACTCATTCGCAAAAGGGAAGGGGTCCGCATGGGAACCCTTCCCCTTTGTGAATGTCGACAAAAATATTTTTTCAGGGTAGGCAGTGGTCCTATGGCAACTCGAAAAAAAAAACTGCTTTATTTAAAAAGCAGTCACAGACATGGAGGTCTGCTGACTACAGCAGGCCACTATCCCTGTGAGTGCAGGGACTCGCTATGGGGTCGCAAAATGCGACCCACCTCATGAATATTGATGAGGTGGGTCTTTGCGACCCCATAGCGAGTCGCAGAAGGTGTCTGAGACACCATTCTGCATCCCATTTTGCACTCAGACTCGCAATTTGCAAGTCGCAAAATCGGATTTTGCTACATCTGGCCCTATATCCCTTATATAATCGGCAACCTGTGACACACCGAGCCACCTTTAAAAAAAATCATATCCAAAGTCAACTGTAATTATTTATGACAGTCAAGTTCTGACATCACAATGCCTGCTGCCAGAACCAGCAGCGAAGGTGAAAGCAAAATGCTTATACTGTACGCCAGGGGTACCTTATCCCATATAAAGCTGCCTTCTTAGCACAAGTTAAAAATGTATTGTTGTAAATGATTTTGGGACATGATGCCATTCAATAAGTGAGGAACTGATTTTTTATTTTAGTTTTAAACACTAAGGCCCTCATTCCAACCCTGGCGGTCTGTGACTGCCAGGGTGGATGTCGTCGGAAGCACCGCCAACAGGCTGGCGGTGCTTCATCTGGCATTCCAACAGCTGCGGTCGCCCAGCCGGTTCCGGCGGTTTCCCGCCGGATTTCCCCCGGCTGGGAGAATCCTCCATGGCGGTGCTGCAAGCAGCGCCGCCATGGGGATTCCGACCCCCTTCCCGCCAGCCTGTTTCTGGCGGTTTTGACCGCCAGGAACAGGATGGCGGGAACGGGTGTCGTGAGCAGTGCAGGGGCCCCCTAACAGGGCCCCAGCATGATTTTCACTGTCTGCATAGCAGACAGTGAAAATCGCGACGGGTGCAACTGCACCCGTCGCACCCCTGCAACACCGCCGGCTCCATTCGGAGCCGGCTTCTATGTTGCAGGGCCTTTCCCGCTGGGCCGGCGGGCGCTCCTTTGGCGGGTGCCCGCCGGCCCAGCGGGAAAGCCAGAATGGCCTCCGCGGTCTTTTGACCGCGGAGCGGCCAAATGGCGGTGACCACATGGCTGCATTGGCAATTACATGATAACTCATATATTTTGTGGAATTAGAAAGGACACTTAACCTTTTGTTTGTTTGGCCTTTATAGTCCCTTATCTAGGTGAATATTTGATTATTATGGGGAATTTAACAGAAAAATTGTGAGTTTCATTAAGGCTGATCTAATTGTGATTGAGGAACATGTTGAGCAGATATAAATCAGACCTTGACCTGATGAGAGTACAACCATTGGAAAACACATTTGCTGTCATCAGAAGCACTGTGGAAAAGAAATATCAAGGTGAGCAAGCCGCTAATAAAGCAGCTGTGTCTGTATATTAAATAGTGTGATAGATAAAAGGAAGCAAAACTAGAGCCTAAGGAGCCACTGTGTTGTAGCTGGCTCTATACTGCCTCTTTTATAACCATGTCATGAGATAGAGTGTTGGGGTAACCTGGGAAATAGATATTTGGATGGAGGGGCTGAACCTTAGAGGGTGTACTGATGGATGGCTTTCTGTAAATTTGGGAGAGGCTAAATGAACACAACTCAATAGCATATGGAGGAGATCTCCATCAGCAGCATGACAGTGTAGGCATTCAGGTTTAGTTAGCGGAGGGTATGCGCAATGCAAAATGTAAAAAAATGCATAAGTTTGAAATGGGCATTGTGGGATATTTTGGGAACAACCTCCCACATTTTAGCACAGTCCCCATCAGTCATAGGGGCTCCCAAATCCATTTCCCTTAGATTATGCAGTAATGTAGGGGGGAGTGTACAACTACATGTGTAGTGAGCCCCTCTTGGACCCATGTTGGTTCCCTATTTCAGCTTAATTTCATATTTTATATTGTATACATTTTAGCTGCATCACTTTTAGTAGAGGGGCACTCCAGCCAAGACCGTGCTGGGACAAATGCTTTGTTGAACACCAAGCTCTTCTGGCACTAATTTCCACAGGCATGAAACTAAGGGGGTCATTACGACCTCGGCGGTCTTTTGAAAAGACCGCTGAGGCCGCGGGAGACAGAATACCGCCATGGCCGGCGGTATTCCTGTCTCCCTATTATGACATTTCCGCTGGGCCAGCGGACGGTAACAGTGGCTGGGCCAGCGGAAATGTCACATCAACATTGCAGCCGGCTCGTAATCGAGCTGGCGGCAATGCTGATGTGCAGCGGGTGCAGTAGCACCCGTCGCGCATTTCACTGCCCGAAATTCGGGCAGTGAAATGCGCAACGGGGCTATGCCTGGGGGCCCCTGCACTGCCCATGCCAAGTGCCCTTACCGCCGGCCTTTCAATGGCGGTGTGTACCGCCACGGACAGGCCGGCGGTCGGGGACCCATAATCCCCAGGGCATCGGTGCTTGCACCGATGCCCTGGGGATTATGACCTCCAGGCGGAATCCTGGCGGAAAAATGGAGGGGCCGGCGGTATGGCCGTGGCAATTCCGCCACGGTCATAATTGCTGGCGGAACACCGCCAGCCTGTTGGCGGTGTTACTGCCAACATACCGCCGGCCGCCAGGGTCGTAATGACCCCCTAAGTCTAGAAAATAAAAACATAGTTGTCACCGGGCAGTCCTCAGGCAGAGACTTGTTTACTTTCTGAAAAATAAATAAATTGGTTGACCAATGGGATTCCTCAGATTTTCATTTTCTTTACAACCGTTCTCGCCTTATGTTTTCAACAAACTAAGGGCCTGTTTACAACTTTGGAGGAGGTGTTAATCCATCCCAAATGTGACGGATATACCACCAGCCGTATTACGAGTTCCATAGGATATAATGGACTCCTAATACGGCTGGTGGTATATCCGTCACTTTACCGTCACTTTTAGGACGGATTAACACCTCCTCCAAAGTTGTAATTAGGCCCTAAGTTTCTTCTCTCCATTAGTCCTATTATCTGTCTTTTAATTACTTTTCTCCTTTATTGAGGGTTTGATTGTCTTCCGTCCTTTTCCCTTCCAGGTGCGTAAGTGGCTTGCCTTTCCAGGATCTCGATGAATATTGTCCCTCGGAAGAGCAACAGGGGAATGTCAGGTAAGGGTCTCTCCCTCTCAGGGGTTTTAGGTGGGAGGGTTCCTGAAGGTTGGTGAGGGTTTGTGCAGAAGGGGAAGGAAGGAAATGCTCAATGGGGCAGTCACAACACACAGATGTGTAAAGGTGCATAAACCACAATGGTCACGTCTGTCACTAAGACAAGTATGGTGGTGCTAGGAACATGCATCTTATCTCTTACTAGCATCCCCACCACCCTCTGACCTTCACATTTTCACCCCCCTTTAAGACATTGCCCTTAAATACTGACATACCTTGGTCAGCCATGTCCCTCCAGAGACGTGACAGGAAGGTGTGCCTTCTGGCTGCTCTGCATATACTCGCGGTGCCTCCAGTCAAGCAGGTGTCTCTCCTTCTCTATTCCACTAGCATTCTTTTTTCTGGGGACAACTTAGAAGCGATGTTCGGTCTTCCTTCTGCTCCATGATATGTCCGGGATCCGTGGTTTTCTCGCGGTGCTGGTTCTCCATCCTATACCCTTCTCCTGCCATCCTCGATGCCCTTGTTGGCGATCTTTTCTTCTCAGTCTCCTGTTCAGGTGGTTTCTCCTACTTCCTTCCAGGTTCTCCTTGCACGCCTGTGGTTGGGACCCAGATGTTTTTATCACTCCCTGGAAGAGGGAGTTCCAGTTTCCCCTCCAGGGTTCCTTAGGGCGTACAGGGACTGACCTATGTGTCGTTCAGGAATCACAATGGCAACCCTGTCACAGTACTCCCCCTCTTGGCATGGCCAGTCAGAACATGAGGATGCTGAGCTGCATGAAAGGTAGTCTGCAGTTTTAAGATCTTTACTGGGCAAGTGAAGAATCTGAAATGGAAAGGGTTGTAAGGCTAGGAGCCATCATAGAATTCTTGGATTTGTGTCTTTTGTTGCAGGAGAGCCAGGTTAAAGGGGCGTAGTCTGTTATCAGTGTAAAAGAGCATCCAAGTAAATAATATTGAACTGCCCATTTGATACATAAACATTCTTTCTCTATGGTAGGATAATGACGTTCCTTTTGTAGCAATTACTGATATAGACTATTGGGTGGAGATGATTGGAGCAGTCAGTTTGAGAGAGGACTGCTCCTAGCCTTTAATTAGAAGCATCAGTTTGTAATATAAATGGTTTGGAGAAATTGGGACATCATAAAACACGTGTACGGCATAGAAAGGTTTTCAGATAGTCAAAACTCTCCCGTTATTGTGGAGTAAGCTCTGTTATTCTGTTGGGTCATTTCTTTTGTAATGAATCGGTTAGAGGGGCTGCTTTGTCCGCAAACTGAGGTATAAAACACCTGTGAAATCAGATTAGTCCCAGGAAGGAACATATTTAACATTTTGTAGTTGGGTAGGAGAGGTCTTTAATAGCCCTTACTTTGTCTACTTGTGGTTTTAATGTTCCCTGTGTAATGTTGTACCCTAAGTATTGAATCAAATCTTTAGCAGGTGACATTTTTCGGTGTTTGTTGTAAGGCCAGCTGTTCGAAGAGTAGCCAGACCTGCTTCGAGGTTGTGTAACTTGGAGGTCCAAGAGGGACTATTATTGACAATATCATCAGGATAAGCAGCTGCGTGGGTTTTATGATGCTTTAGTAGACAGTCCATTAATCTCTGGAAAGTGGTCGGGCACCATGTAATCAAAAGGGCATTACATTAAAATTGTGTAAGCCGGATGGAGTGGCGAAGGTGGTCTTTTCCCTATCTCATGTCGATAAGGTAATTTGCCAATACGTCTTGGTGAGATCTAATGTGGTGAGGTATTTAGCAGTTCCTAGTTGATAAGTTCATCCACTCGTGGCATTGGATAGATGTCAAATTTAGATATGGAGTTTAACTGTCTGAAAACTATACAAAATCGGACAGTGCCATTCGGTTTAGGTACAAGGACGATGGGCGAACACCATGCACTTTTGGATGGTTTGATAATATTTCCCTCTAACATTTTATGAACTCCCTCTGCTACTGCTTGATGTTGGGCCTCCGGAATCCAGTATGGTCATAGCCAGATGGTCTTTCCTGACTCTGTGTGGATTTTGTGTTGTACCAGGTTTTTTCATCTGGGGTTTGGGAAATGACATCTTTATTATGACTTACTAACTCCAGATGTTGTTTTAGCTGCTTTTATGTTGAATTATCCCCTGTAGGTGGTGTAGGGGTCATTTCATCTTCTTTTCTGGAGGGTAATTTAATATCTAGGGGTTCATTATCAATAATGAAAAGAGCGGATTGGGTTTTCATAGGGACTGTTTCAGTCTCTTTACATTCCTTTAACAAGATGCTATGATAGATGTGTCCCACATCACGAGTATGAGGTGCAGCTACTCTATGAAAATGACTCTGCAACTTTGCAAGGAATTTATTCTCAGAAGAGGGAAGTAATGTTAACACTTTGCTACCGACCTTTAGTACCCTCAACTTACTTCTTCAGTTGTAATTGTGTTTCTGTTTCTCCTGAGGTTTCTCCATTTGGCTCTGGACCTCAGCCCACAAGGTATGAATCGTTTCCTTGAGGGTACGGGCATATTCAAGGAGGTCCTTCCCCTCATCCTCTTCTTCCTCCCAATGTTCTGCTGCCATGTCTAGTATTGTTGTAGGTTGTTGCCCAAAAACCAGCTCGAAAGGGCTACGTCCTGTGAAAGACTGAACATGGGTGCGTATTGCATATAAGACTGGAGGTAGTTTCCTGTTCCAGTCCCTCCTTGTGTCCAAAATGGTTTTCTTCAAAAGGGTCTTGATTGTTCTGTTATACCTTTCCACAAGACCTTCTGTTTGTGGAAGGTACACTGATGTCTGCATAAGTGGCTTGCCTTTCTGGGATCTCGATGAAGATTGTCCTTCAGAAGAACAACAGAGGAATGTCAGGTAAAGGTCTGTCCCTCTCAGGGGCCCTAGGAGTGGAAGGGATCATGGAGGTTTGTGAAGGTTTGTATGGAAGGAAGAGGAAGGAAGTGCTCGCTGGTGCGGTCAAAACACAGATGTGCACAGGTGCAAAGACCACAATGGTCACACCTGTCACTAAGACAAGTGTGGTGGTACTAGGAGTATGCACCTTATCTCATACTAGCGTCCCCACCACCCTCTCACCTTCACATTTTCAACCCTCCTCTTTGAGACATTGCCCTTAAATTCTGACTGTAACTTGGTTAGCCACGTCCCTCCAGAGACATGGTGGAAGGTGTCCCTTCTGGTTGCTCTGCGCATACTTCTGGTGCCTCCAGAGAAGCGGGTGACTCGCCTTCTCTGTTCCAATAGCATGCTTTCTCCTGGGGATGACTTACAGGTTGTGTTCGGTCTTCAGTCTGCTCCGTGATAAGTCCTGGACCTGTGGCTCCCTTACTGCGCTGGTTTTCCATCCTATACCCTTCTCCTGCAGTCCATAACACCCTGATTGGCAATCTTTTCTTCTTGGTCTCCTCTTTGGGTGACTCCTCCTCCTACCTTCCGGGTTCTCCTTGTGCACCTCCAGTCTGGACCCAGATGTTTTTATTACTGTACATGGATTGTCCTGTGTATTGTGCCGGGATCACAACAGTGACCCTGTCACAAGAGTGTTTCTCCCTGTTGAGTTAAAGAAAAACAAATTTGTTGTCGTCTTGATAAGTTTTTTTTTTCACTTATCTTTGGAGATCACATATTGAATTGTATGCTTTGAATCATATAGTTTTTCAGAAAAGTCCCATTCAATTATTTTTTACATTGATGGTAAATCACAATGTTAGTATGTCACAAACAGCCAACACGTGTTTCAGCCCCTGTTTGGCTGTGTTGTCTGAGGCTATAATAAGGTTCAGGATGTGCTGGTTAAATATTGTAATTTGTACATTACAAAGTAAGTAACGCAAATCCTCTCAAACTGCTGTCAAAAGTCTCTGTTGTGGGTTGAATCCCTCTTGACAAAATGCCAGTCCTGTGGACTGGCGTTTCGACAAGAGGGATTCAATCCATAAAGGAGAAGTTCGACAGGAAATTGAGCAGAATGTAATGTACAATTCACTGCAGGATTTACCAATCTGTGATGGAGAATTTTGACAGGAATATTGTAAAGGAGTTCTGAGAGTTATTCAGAGTGGAGCTACGATTGTTGAAGGGGTTCAAACACAAGATTATTTAAAAACCCAATGCAAAACTAGTGGTTCACAAGATTAGGAGGGTACCTCATGTCATGCTAAAGCTCTTGCAAAAAGAACTAGAAAGGCTGTTGCCATGGTTGTGTTTGAAGAAATTGAGGCATTGGAGTGGCTAGCTCCAGTGGTTTTGGCCCCAAAGAATAATGGTACTAAGTTAAAAATGTGTGTGGATCTTAGAGTTCTGAACCAGTGTATTTGGGTGGACAGTAAACCAAGGCTCAACATCAACTAGGTTTTAGCAATGTTAGGGGAGGCAAATATGTTAAGTTTCATGAGCTTTTCGGCCACTTACCATCAAGTGCTGCTTCATGAAGATTCCAAAGCTCTTACCTCTTTTGTTTTGCCCTTAGGTGCCCACAGAGGTTGATGAAGTGTGAAAAATGTTCTTGTTGATTGACTTTTTAACCCAAAACATAAAAAATACAATCAGTAAAGCCAAAATGATGTATTTGAAAAGTGTAAGGTTCAATATAGCTCCTAAAAGAGAAAAGCACCCACTGTGGACACACCTGGTCATGTTAGACATGGGCAAAGTAAAAAAGTTAGGCCGACACCAAAGGAGAGCTGTTCGGACACACAAAGTAGATTGGGCCCGAATCAGCACTTACCTTCAGACTAAGAATATTTTTTAAAGAAAAAGTATCTGAGTAGGTATAAGTTCAGCAGGGCAACACTGCAGAAGTGACAGAGGAGGGAGCATCATTGTCAGATAGCTGTGGAGCGAAGCTACAATGAAGACATAGTAGTCGAAATGGAATTTTGTAAATCTCCAGTGGGACTGTGCAGAAGGCTGCAGCCTAAGGTAATTCCATGAGGTCAGATACCCCCTTGGGGAAGGACTGCTAAAACAGATTTGCTGTTGTGGAAAACTAACTAGTTGGAAAAGCTACAAAGTTAATCTTATCAGCAATGCACCTCTCGTGGATAGATGAGCAGACTGGCCCGGTCTCATCTGGTTCTCAGAGCACTTTTTGGTCAAATTTTGTCCAAGTTCTCAGTCTTGGAAATTGACCACTGGGCACTTTTAGCACCACAACCAACGGCCCAGGAGTGGATGGAAACCTCTTGAGGGTTCAGGCCTCACTCAGGCTGGCTCCAGGTATTGGTTTGTTTCAAGATGGGGGGAGCCTGTTATGTCCCTGTTGCCCTGAACAGGAGGCCAGAAAACCAGCCCTTTGAGTCACTTCTGGAAGTCCTGTGTGCAAATGAAGATGCAGGACTCAACAGCAGAACTGTTCGCTAAGGGTTCAAGGAAGGACCCACGCAGCAAAGCAGTCCTTCCAGGTACAACAGTAGTTTGGCAAAGAGCACAGCAGGTCACAGCAGCAGGCAGTCCACTGAGAGTCCTTCTGCAGGTCTAGTAGTGAACTGAAGAGTGGGTCTGAAGCTCTATTTTTATACCCTAATGCCCCATCGCCTAGAATGAGAGAAGTTTCAGGAAAGGTTCTTTGAAGTTCTGGGAGTTTCCTGCCTCCCATGCACTGGCTCCTGTCGGGCTGCAGTGACAATACAGGGTTGTTAGGCCTAGTGTGAGGAGACAGGTTATAGCCTATGGAGGTGCAAGTGGTGCTGTGCTTATCTCTAACACCCGACCCCCATCAGGCCTGCTTGTGGCACACCTAATCCCACTATTGTGTGTATGTCTGAGGGGAATTCACAAAGTCTACCGGTCAACTACACCCATGTGACCCAAGATAGGCTGCAGGGCTTGGGACAGGAAAATACCAACTTTCTAAAACTGGTATTTTCAAAATTATAATGATAAATTCAACTTTACCATTAAACAGGGTTTATCATTATAAGTTCATAGATATGAAACATGGCATACGTAGCTCCTCTAATTTAGGAGTTACAGCTCATTACTTGTAATAAGGACTCCCTAATGTTATTCTAAGGGAGAGGTAAGCTTCACAGTAGTAAAAAATGAATTTTGGAGTTTTTCACTACAAAGCCATGTAAAACTTAAAAGTACATGGCCTATCCTTTAGCACCGTGCCCTGTGGGCTACCTCTGGCCTACCTTAGGGGTGACTTATATGTAATAAATGGGGAGTTTACCGCTAGACAAACGGTATTAAATGCCAAGTTGACATGGCAGTGGGACACGGCATTTAGGCTGCAATGGTAAACCTTGGACATGTTTTGAAGTGCTATTTAAGTGGATAGCTGTTCTGCTTAGCTTCAAACTAAGAGGCAACAAGGCTAAAGAATGCAGCACTCTTAGTCTGAGTAATGAATTTATTAAGGAAGTTCTCAGGTCTCAACTGAGAGCATACAAACATATTAACATGAGCATTTTACTTGGATGCAGTAAAACATGAGCAGATACTAAAATAATCACAGCAGTTGAATAATAATAGGCAGAACAAGTGCAATACATCAACAATGAATACGTAGTCAGGGAATATGTATTTATGCATTCACACATCAAAAATAGACAATTAAGAATAAAAAATGCATCACCATGGGAAATGAATTTAACATCATCCTTGTCCTCGCCAATGTTAAGCTGTGGAACCCTGGACAGCTGAGACGGGAGAAATATTCCCCAATGTGACTCTGTTTTTTTTAATAGTGTGTCCACCCTCAAAATGAGTTCCTTCCACCGCAGCGCCAAGCTTCCCCATCTTATATACCTTAAACAAACCCAAGAGGAAGGTTCTGGTAACATTCCCTCTTAAGTTGTGAAATTCAAGCACTGGCTGTACTTGGTCTGTGTTGAAAACACAGAAAAGAACTGGCCAGATCCCAATGTGCATTCCTTAGACAGATCCGTACCTTTCTCTGCTATAAACATTCTCATTCTGGTACACTCTTATCGCACATGCATCCCCCACAATCTGTTCCCTTCTCTAGTGAGAAGAAAGAAAACACGTTCAATGTAGAAAACAAGCTATGCATGGAAAAACACCTGTGCCACTGATGTGATGGCATTTGAAGCTAAGCTAAGCACAAAATTGAGTCAGTGGTCAAGATGGAATTGTTGGTTAAATATAGAAAGCATTACACTGGCATGATAGGTGCTGCAGGGGCTCACTAGTAGTATTTAATTTGCATGCACTGGTTATACGCTATACTACTCTGCAAGCTACTTACAAGCAAAGTAAATATGCCAATCAGGTATAGGCCAGTCAAGCCATGTTTAAGGGAGTGAGCACAAGCACTTTAGCACTGATTAGTACCGGTAAAGTGCACAGAATTCTAAGATCAATCAGCAAAAATAGGAGAAGGAAGGCAAAAAGCTTGGTTGTGTCCCTGAAGGGAGGGTCATTTCCAACATGAAGGAAATACTGAGGGTGTTATTTTGGTTATGTTCTTCCAAAATGAATTTCTAGTTTATGGGAGGGACAGGAAGAACCATGATACCACATTGAATGAAGTGTTGACCTGGTTAAAGAATAGTGGATTCACTCTTAAGAGAGAAAAGCGTAAATGTAGGAATGGTGCAGTTTCTTTTCTGGGGCACGCAGTTTTAGGTCTCAGTCCCAAGTTGGAATTTGCTAGAGCTATATCATCTGTACTGACTCCTTGTGACAAAGACCAAGTAAGATCATTCTTGGGGCTTGTGGAATATTATTTTGAATTTTTCAAGTGTGGTACAGCCTTTAGGGCTACTCCTTAAGAATAGCACAACCTTTGAGTGGACTCCTGATTGTAAGATAGTTCTTAGAGAGGTCAGGATTAGAATAGCTAAAGTGCCAACCTTGGGTCATTTTGATGCTAAGAAAAGGACAGTGCTCACCACTGATGCCAGCATGGACGTGTTAGATGTAGGTCTCTCCCAGATGATTGATGTTGAAGAGAAAGTGGTAGATTTTGCCTCAAGATCAGTCAAAGGTAAGGATGAGCGCTACTCCATTATTGACCAGACTACGTTGGGCAGCAAGTTGGCAGTTAAACCCTTCAAGTTCTTATTTTGGGGCTTACCGTTCATTGTGAGGACAGATCATAGGCGTTTGGTTCCTAATTTTGAGTGCAGGGAAGTGGAAAACACAACTTCTTGCATCAAGAAGTTGGTGGAGAGTCTTAGAGAGTTCAATTTTCAAGAGGAGTACCTACCAGGTGCAAAGAATGTACCTGCAGACTGCCTATCTAGATTGGAATTCCTGGGAGGGGTTTTTGCATGTGAAGGAATTCCTAAAACCATTGTGATGGACAATGGCCTATCGCAAAGGTTTTAGATTTGTTTTACAGGAGAAGAAGGACTTTCTAAATGATTTATGCTTTGGTTATTTTCATAGTGCTTCACATGCACCCTAGACAAATGGGTTGGTATAAGAGATGAACCAAATGGTGAAAACAAGTGTCCAGACCACCTTGGGCAACAGGGTATCCCTAAAGGTGGTTTTGCAAGAAAAACTATGGGTTCATCGTAAAGCTACTAATAGTGTTTCAGGAATTTCTTCATCTCAGTCACTCAAAGGGAGAGTGGCAGAGTCTAAGCTTAATCCTTTGTGGCTGAGCCTAAATAAGTGATGTGGATCTGTAGCCTCAGACAGAATAAAGTCCCATTAGGAAAGATATAAAGAGTGATATGATGGCAAACACGGTGAATGCCATGGAAAATGGGAGGTGAGAGACTCTGTGTATGTTAAGAGATCTGATTGGACTCCAAAGGGTGAATCTAAGATTATGGGGCCCAATACAATCAAGGAAGTCAGAAAGAATGTTGTGGTTTTCAGTGGTGGCAAAGTGTGTGGAGCATGTCATGTCTGAGAAAGTACAATCCCAATACCAAGGGAGGTGACAATGCCTGTAGGGAAAATAATTTAGGTTTGGGTTTGGAGAGTGGACAAAGCTTCCAGAGGAATTGGAGACCCAAGGTTAAACCAGCCCACCTCAAGGATTATGCATTAACATTTCGATGTTTTGTTTCTCCATATGCCTTTGCGTATTGAAACTGTGTTGTGACTCTCTCAATCAATGTTCGAACATGTTCTACTTCTACTAGGTGTTGCTGTTTTATGAACACCTTAGACCACATGCTTATACTTAATCATGTGTAATATGGTATTTCTGTATTTTTAAAGCTATGCCTTTGCTGTTGTTATTCTTTACACATTGCTTAGGATAACAACTATGTTAATTTCTTTTTTTTGTTTCCTTTCCACTATTATTAGAATAAAAATGTGTTATAACCTGCTGTGTACTGCCTCTTTAATCTCCATGTCATCAGGTAGAATGTTGGGGTGTCCTGAGGAACAAGGCCAGTTGGATGTAGGAGCTGCACCTGGGAGAATGTACAGATGGCTGGTTTGCTGTAACTTTGGTGGATGCTAATAAAGAGACTTGAAGACATAAGGGATTAATTCCTTCTTAACACACTGCCACCACCTCCCCAGTATTCATTAATAGGACAGAGAGCTCAAATGTGTCTTGAGAGGTAGACATATTAAATAGCACCAGCAATATTCCAAAAACAGATGACAGAACAGACAGGTAAGGATCCTGAGTATCCTATTTGGGACTATTCGGTCTAAAGTAGGTATAGGTGAAATTCCTGTAATGTTCTTTGCAGAAATTAATGCAAAAGTCCTAAACGAATATGTGAAATTGCGCAAAATGCCAATCTGGCATTTAGCACAGTTTCTTTTACCATGACATGAGTCATTGTGCCCATTTTGGATGCTACAAAATGTGCTACTAAAAATAGCTCAACATTCTCTGTGACACAAAAAAGCAGCTTGTGTTTGTTCATGCACAGCTGTGCTCATACAAATGCAATAGGTTTTTTACCTGAACAAATCTCTATTACATGATATTGCATAATTGCATAATCACATGCATTTTGTGTAATGATCGTGAAATTTAGCTCAGATCTAGTCTGAAGCCTGTTTTCAGGTGCCAAGAATGTTATTCTAAAGTTGGAAAGAGAAAGTAATAAAGTTATGCTGAAGACAGTTATTGAGAATTTATACTCATCTGTCAGCATGAGGGTTATTGACAGAATAAAGAGCTGATATGAAAAAGGAGTAGATGACTGTACCCAAATTATCAGCCACCAGCAGCATTTTGAATTGGCTCAAATGTTATCTATCTTTCCATAGGAGTAGTCCTAAGGTGCAATCACTAGATTGGTCACATTTAGACACATCAAGCAACAGCATATTCAGTGACTGAAGTATTCAAAATATTTGCCTGCACAAGTTGTCTCTATTATGCTGGATGTATTGTCTGAATAGGTCTTTTAAAACGTTGACACTTTTGGTCTGGTTTGTCCTCTAATGTGTGCTAATGTTGATGTTAATGCTGGTGCTCTCTTAGATATGCTTAGAGCTTTCACAGAGCCAAGGTCCGCATTTGTCTTCCTAGAACATATACAAAAATGTGCATAGATAATGCGAATCCTTGGATGGTAACATTAACTACTATAGAGCTCTAGATTTTTCTCTCCAGATTATCATAATTGGTGATAGGAGTCTTGTTTGGTTACTTTGAAATGGAGCAAATAATTCATGAGGAAAAGGCCTGAAATCCCTTGATTCACTTTCAAAGATTGCCAATGCATTGACTTGATAAAAGGAAAATAGGAGGGTTTCCCTACAGATAAAACAGAGTGGGAAGTCCAAGCAAGAGTTGGGGTCTTTATGGTCACAGGAGGCACAATATAGTTTGAACCATTAGGCACCTTAAGAAAGCTAATAGAACACTGGCACCAGTAGGAAAACCATTCTTTTGGACACATTGACTTTTTGACCATTTGAAGTTTGAAGATACTAATAATAAGTGTTGAAAAGTAGGTAGGATAGGTCAGGGAATCAGAAGTCCTTTAACCAGAAAATGGCACATTTGTCCAGCAACCCAAGATTTATGTTCCATGTGAATATATTACTAACACTATGCTGTTTCCATTAGCAGGTAGGAAGAGTTAGAATTTTAAGGTTTATTTAAGCATTTCATATATATTTTTGCAAGAAGACATGAGACACTGGACACACTCTTTAAGACTCTGTAGCTCATTTTAGAGGCTTTGTGTTGACTTCAATTCTTTAAAAAATCACAAAATCCAAATCTTGCCAGAGGTTTCATTTCAGGAACACCATCAACATACTTAATAGGACACCTCCAAGATGATATCTTCCTCCCAATGTGGTCCTCATCCAACCCCCTCATGAACATTCTACCCCACCTTGTTTAGAGCACTCTACATATGACATAACAAGCATACTTACCGGAATGGGGCCACAACACATCTCCCCTACAAAATAAAATAAATAACCGAAAAAATAACCATGACAAAACTTTAAATATTTACTTACACAAATTAGATATATTTCTACATGTAAAATGTACACCATATTAGAGGCTAAAATAAACATCCTTAAAAATGCATACTGTGGCCCTCATTACAACCCTGGCGGTAAATCCCGCTTTCCGCCGTGCAGAAGACCGCCAACATACCGCTGCGGCCATGGAATTCTGCTACAGGTATTACGCCCCACAGCTCGGAATCCGCCACAATACAGACACCCACACAAGTCCGCCACACCAAAGGTCAGTGATAAACTGGTGATACCAAAACCCACACCGTCACGCCAACAGGAATACGCCCACACTATCACGACCCACGAATCAATGCTTCGGTCATTCAACCGCCGTAATCCATTGGCGGTTACACACTGCTGCGCTCAAAATACACACACATTTACAAAACACAACCACATTGGACAAATCGAAATACACACACCTGATACACATACACACACCACACCCAATCCAATATAAAGCACACACCCACATCACTCACAAACCCTTAATACCAAAATTTTTAAAGAAGGCCAGAGAGAGAGACTACCTAAAACAACACCAGCATCCATATACACACAACACCATCACTTACACAACATCCATGCACCTCAAACAACACACACCAACACATCCCCTCACACATTACAACAGACACCACCTCACACATCACCCACACCACATCATGGCACCTCAAAGACACCCCAGGTTCCCTGAGGAGGAGCTCAGGGTCATGGTGGAGGAAATCATCCGGGTAGAGCCACAGCTATTTGGATCACAGGTGCAGCAGACATCCATTGCAAGGAAGATGGAGCTATGGCGCAGAATTGTCGACAGGGTTAACGCAGTGGGACAGCATCCAAGAACACGGGATGACATCAGGAAGAGGTGGAATGACCTACGGGGGAAGGTGCGTTTCGTGGTATCCAGACACCACATTGCTGTACAGAGGACTGGTGGTGGACCCCCCCCTGCTCCCCCACAACTAACAACATGGGAGGAGCAAGTCTTAGCAATTATGCATCCTGAGGGCCTCGCAGGAGTAGCGGGAGGATTGGACTCTGGTAAGACATATCTTTACTGCTTTATCCCCCACACACCCCCTGCATGCCATCACATACCGCCACCCTTACCCTCACACCCATCACCCCAACAACTCACAGATATCCCACTAACACAACCCACACATCCCAAAACCAAGCCCTGCATGTAACACCAATGCATGGACACCCATCACCAAAGCATGTCCAGTACAGAGACTCACGCATGCCCCAAAATCACCAATCACACAAGGACCAAGCCAATAATGCAAGCACAGGAGTAGAGGGTCACTCACCCATTGCACAAGATGGCACACAGAGATACAATAACTATGCATTCACACCCCAACAGGACCCCTACCCAACGTCACCGGACAGGAGGTGCCAGACATATCCAGTCCCCCCACAGAAGAGACCCACAGTGATGATAGCAGCTCTGCATGCCTGGATCAAGATGACCAGCCAGGCCCATCAGGGACCTCGGGACAGTAAGTTCCCCGGACACAGTCACAAACCACCACAGAGCCTCCCCCCTCAGGAAACACCAGCACAGCACCCACCCAGCGGGCCCATCCCTCTGTCCCAGGACACGTCAATCAGCAGTGTGTCCACCACTACAGCGAACCCAGGCAACTCCACTAACACAGGATGATCAGGGACCTGGGGTCAGTGGGCACACGGTTCAGGGGACAGAGGCACAGGATAACAGGGAAGCTCGGAGGACTGCTGTGCAAAAGGGGAAGGACAGGCCCAGGGAACCCACTCTCCATGAGACACTCTCCAACATCGTGGGAGCTTACCACCATCCCAGGAGACCATGGGCACGGTACTGGCCAAGTTTCAGGAGACCCAGCAGCTACAGGAGGAACACTTCCTGGGGATCAGGGAGGACTTGAAGTCCATCAACACCACCCTGGTCACCATTGCAGGGGTGCTGGCAGACCTTCTCAACACCAGGAGGGACACAGTGGCACACCAATGGGCCCCTGACACTAGCCTGGACGATGAACAGCCCTCCACCTCCGCCGGCGCTAGTCGACAGGAGTCCCCACCACAGGAACAACAGGCCACCAGCACCCCACCCCCTGCAGATGGAGAACCACCCCGCAAACGGTCCCTGAGTTCCAGGGACAAGACAGAGAACATTGCCAAGACCCCTGCCAGGAAATAAGACCCCCCTGAATGTCACCCTTCTGTCCCACTATGTCACCCTGTCCATCGTTAATCTGCCATTGCTCCACTTCCTATGCCCCTTTGGACAATGCACCTGTGAAACAAATAGACTGGACTCTGCCATGGACATGCCTCCACCATCACCCCAGCCCATTTTACAACCCCCTCCACTTATTTGCACAGGAATAAACCCACTTCAATCACAAAACAATCTGGAGTCAGTCTGTGCTTTCACAAATGTGTAATTGCAATATCTATGGAATATAGCAATGTCAATTTACTTGTTCACATACCAATGTAACACAGCGGTAGGCCAGGAGTCAACATAGCAGAGGGCCCATGTGGGACCCAGATCTGTGAAATGGAAAGTCAAAGTGACAAGTCAGGGTCCATAGACTGAGTGAAAATGACAGACTTATGCTAGCTCCAACAATAGTATGAGATGTGGGAAGCAGTGGCATCTTCTTACCTGTGTCTCGCTGGAAGTATTGCATGATGATGTTGTTTCGATTGTCGATACCCTCTTCTTCTGCCTCCTCTTCTTCACTGTCCACAGGCTCCACAGCTGCCACAAGACCACCATCTGGCCCATCCTTCTGCAGAAAAGGCATCTGGCGTCTCAAACACAGGTTGTGCAGCATACAGCAGGCCACGATTATCTGGCACACCTTCTTCGGTGAGTAGTATAGGGAACCACCTGTCAGATGGAGGCACCGGAATCTGGCCTTCAGGAGGCCGAAGGTGTGTTCTATTATCCTCCTAGTTCGCCCATGTGCCTCATTGTAGCGTTCCTCTGCCCTTATCCTGGGATTCCTCACTGGGGTCAGTAGCCATGACAGGTTGGGGTAACCAGAGTCTCCTGCAAATGTCGAGGGACAACTGTTAGACACACACTAACTCTTCGGGACAACCCCATACCCAGACACCTATGTCAACTGTATTGGGACCTCGGCCTCACCTATTAGCCACACACAGTGCTTCAGGAGTTGCCCCATCACATAAGGGATGCTGCTATTTCTCAAAATGTAAGTGTCATGCAGAGAGCCAGGATACTTGGCATTCACATGGGAGATGTACTGGTCTGCCAAAAACACCATCTGCACATTCTTCGAATGGTAGGTTTTTCGGTTTCTGTACACCTGTTCATTCCTGCGGGGGGGACAAATGCCACATGTGTACCATCAATGGCACCAATGATGTTGGGGAAATGGCCCAGGGCATAGAAGTCACCTTTCACTGTGGACCAATCCTCCACCTGAGGGAAAACGATGTAGCTGCGCATGTGTTTCAGCAGGGCAGACAACACTCTGTACAACACGTTAGAGAACATTGGCTGGGACATCCCTGATGCCATGGCCACTGTTGTTTGAAAAGACCCACTGGCCAGGAAATGGAGTACAGACAGGACCTGCACTAGAGGCGGTATCCCTGTGGGATGGCGGATGGCTGACATCAGGTCCGGCTCCAACTGGGCACACAGTTCCAGGATTGTTGCACAATCATGTCTGTATGTGATTATGATGTGTCTCTCTTCCATTGTCGACAGGTCCACCAGGGGTCTGTACACCGGAGGATGCCGCCATCTCATCACCTGCCACAGCAGATGTATCCTATGGAGGAGAACAGCGAGCAGAGAGTCATCCAACACTGCGGTATCACAATGTGTTATTTGCAGAAACGTTATTAATCCGCAATATGTCAGTATCTGGCTGTATTCCCGGCATAGATAGGTGTGACGCAGCTTTTATCCATCCCATGTGGCCCCCCGAAATGACGGCTGCCTGACCTGTAAAGTGGGACAAGGGGATATGAGGTAACTGCGCTGGCATTGTACACCGTCTCGGTGGGCGGTCGAAGACCACGGCACAATTCTGCATTGGTTAACATTGGGCCCTATAGGTCCCAGGAGCCAATTACGATGTAATGTACGATCATCCACAGTGGCTTTGCACTCCCCAGGATAAAGCAGTGGGCAAACCACCCACTGGAGAGACTTGAGGGAGTGTGGCTTTACACTCCCCAGGATACAGCAGGTGAGGGAATTGTACCAGCCACACTGCACGTGGAGCACTCCTGGCACCAGGCCCCCTCCAGATCCAGTGGAAGAACGCATCCACTCACCCTATCCTTGGCAGGATGAAGCACTCTGTGCACCAGGACCCCTCCAGAACCAGTGGAGAAAAACATCCACTTCCCCAGTCCTTGGCAGGATGAAGCACTCTGGGCACCAGGCCCCCTCCAGAACCAGTGGAAGAAGGCATCCACTCACCCTATCCTTGGCAGGATGAAGCACTCTGGGCACCAGGCCCCCTCCAGAACCAGTGGAAGAAGGCATCCACTCACCCTATCCTTGGCAGCATGAAGCACTCTGGGCACCAGGCCCCCTCCAGAACCAGTGGAGAATGACATCCACTTGAGAGACTGTGGCTTTGCACTCCCCAGGATAAAGCAGTGGGCAAACCACCCACTGAAGAGACTTGAGAGACTGTGGCTTTACACTCCCCAGGATACAGCAATGGGCATGGAGCCCCCTCGAGCAGCAGTGGTGTCGTGCATTCATCTGGCTGAGGTGCCCCCCCTCTCCCTCCCCCTGAGGTGCCTGTATATTTTCGGTCTGATGCCCCAGCAGTGTTCTCTCCGTTTCCAGTCAGATATCTAGTGTGGGCTTTGCCCATGCATTTTGGGACCAGTGGTCCACAGACAATGATGGGTACACTATCCGGACTTGTGTAGTTGGTGTACATATTTGTATATACTGAATTTTGACTATCAGATTTTTCATGATTACACTGGTTACAATCATTTCCTTTTGTCCTTGCGTTCTTCCAGGGGGGTGATGGGGTGTATATGTAATGTTGCTGCATGTATTTGTGTGTATGGTGTTGTGGGTGAGGGTGGGGGTGGGGGTATTGCGTGTGTGTGTCACTCTCTTTCCCCCCCTCCTCTGTGTTATAGGTGCAGTACTCACCGTGGTTTTCGACGGCATCTGTCCTGCTCCTGATAGAGCAGGAGGAAGAGCAGCATTGGTAACACCTGTAGTTCGGGCTCCATGGCCTTGATAGCGTTGGTTCCGCCCCAGAAAAGGTGGCGGATAGGCATGTTGAAATACAGTGGGCGGTACTTTGTCTTCCGCCTGTTTGTTGGCGGTTACCGCCGTGGTGTTTGTTTCTACCGCCGTGGCGGTCTGAGTGTTAAAGTGGCTGTCTATGTTGGCGGTTTCCGCCATGGTCGTGATTCCATTTTTTTTCCACAGGCCTGTTTGCGGTATTAGCGCCGCTTTAACACCGACCGCCAGGGTTGTTATAAGGGCCTATGTATAGATATTACATAAGTTAAAAAGACCTAATAATTTGATAGAGTCAAAATTACAAGACACTCAATTGAAATCCTTTACCCTCTCAAAACGTTTAACCACCCTTGCAAACCTTCTACCAAAAACCTTAGCAGTATTCCTTGACCAGTCAATGACAGTGGAATCCTCAATGTGGTCATCGATGATGAGATTCTAATCAACAGCACCTTTTTCACACTTCACCAGCCTAGACATACTCGACACCTCACCTGTGTATAAGAACACCACCAATGTGTAAGACCTGTTTTATTTTTAAAAGACTTGTATTCCTTGACATACCTTTCTTCACAAAGCTGGGCCTTTTAGCAAGGACCATCTCACCAACATTCCATGACCTCTGTTTAGTGTTTCATGCTATACCTTATACCGCTCCTGATACCTAACCTCTAAGCTTCCTTTCTACCCCTCAGGTCCTCAAGGGGAGCCGTTTTAGGCACACAATTTGGTGTTGTCCTATGCAAGCACAACGTCTCTGTCAACATTCCTTGCAAAGGCACCTTCCACTGCATAGCTCTCTGTATACTAGCTTTCATCAGCTTGTTCATAGCCTCCACCAGCCCATTGGCTTGTAAGGATTGTGCATAAATGCATGATGTTCAGAGGCTTCACAAAGTCACACATTTCTTCAGATGTTAATTGAATTCCATTATCAGTAATAATCACTTCCGGAATGCCTTCACAAGCAAATTCATCTTTCAACAATTCCGGAATCACATGTGTGATAATTACACTAACACACTTTGCAGAAAACCATTTAGTGGCATAGTAAACTGGAACAATGACAAACAGTTCCTTAGGCTATAGCAAATCAAATAGACCCACTACTGTATGTCCAAACCCCACTTCCTCCAAGTTTCATCGGATTACAGGAGATAATAGTGCCTGACGAGCAACTTAATTCTTATTGCTTTGAGCACAGGAATACATTTTTTTTTAGCACAGCTTCCACCATCCTATATGTACCAGGTCAACAATACAATATCTCTCAACCATGTCTTGATTACGTTCCTTCCCAAATGTCCTTTGTGGGCAATGTTCTCTAACTATTCTCTAATAGGTTTTGGAGCAGCTCTCCTCTTTCCTCTATAAACACTCCTTCCAACAAATGTATCCTATTCCTGACAACAAAATTCTTCCTACCATGAAGATCCTATTTGCTACATTTGGTCAACCAGTCACATAAAAAGCCTACAATTTTCTCCTATGTTTCATCCTCCTGAAAGGCCTTCATCCAGTCTTCTTTTCTCGCAATTTCGGACTGAATTTATTAGACTGAAAATGGTGACCTTGCCCTCACCTCTAGCTCCTTCACAAAATACTTGTTTCATAGTGGGATCCTAGACAATCGTCCACTTTGTTCTCCGTGCCTGGCATATACTGCATGTCAAAAGTGTACCCCACCCCCCATCCAGTGCAAGCCAGTGCTTTCCCTTTAATAACCAAATAATTAGATTCTGCAACTTTGAGTGCTCGAGGCAAATGCTATTATTCCTTCCTCACCATCAATCACTTGTGATAACACTGCCTCATTGCCCTCGAGACTGGCAGAGCTCTTTTGTACATATCAAAATGTATCAATTTCTCCATCACCAAGAGGGATCTTGCATCTGGCATGCTAAGAGGCTTCACATCACATTTAGAATCAGTCAGTACAGGGCTCCCAGTTACATGAAATATATTTTTCCCAATGCCATCATTAGTTTCATCAAGTTGTCTCATAGTAACATCCTCATTTTCACCTTCTCATCAGTGGCTTTGCATATCCTTGCATACTGGCCTAGTTTACCACACGTCTTACAAACAGAAGTCCTAGTACTTATACAATCAGTACTATTGGAACCATGTTTCACACTGCCACATAGATAGCATCTCAATGTACTAGCATTCAACTTCAAAAATTAATTAGATGTCTTGATCAGCTTATTAATTCCAATAGTATTCTCTCCCACTAGTCTTGAAATTTCTGGTTTGTTACCAGGATCATTTTTAATCTTCTTCACTTAATGAGTAGTATGCTCCGTACCTTCAGTGACAGAAGTCCATGTCAGGATTCTTCCTAAGAGGTTTCTCATGCACCCATCTATTATTAGTGCAACGAACCAACTGATCCCTGGTAAGAGAATCAGCCAGATTATGAACTCACAGGTTCTAGCCAGGTTCCTTAAAGAAGCTACATAATTTCCAATTCTTTCAGTTTTAGCTTGATGGCAAAAAAATATTTGTGTTTTTCTAAGAAGCTCTACCTATAGCAATCTTTTCTGAACTTTTACAGATGTTTCTCCGGTCTCTGTCTAAATTGTGCAGAAGAACTCCCTGTTTTCTAGCTGGAGACATTTTCTTACCACCAATAGCCACTAACTACTAGGCAAATAACTTCTACCTTTTTGAAGGATGGAGTGGTTGACCTGCATCACCTGAAAGGGAGGTGGCTGCAAAATACTATTAGAAGCCATTACGGTTGAATAGTCTGGGTCCTGGCAAAACAATAAATTAAATTAAGATAATGAAATTATAAACTTATATAACAGGTTAATAGTATAAACAAACATAATAAGAACAGCTTCAAGTTTGAATAATTTGGTAGCAAATCCAATAAAAAGGATTTCCATGATGGAGAATAATTCAATGAAGAGAAAATATATATATAAATATTCCTTAATTCTCTATGCGTAATATACCTCCTTAAGTAATGAACAACAATATCCACTGGAATAGTCTGTCAAAATATTCTGAAACCTAGGACCTGTATGTTTGATTTACATTTGCAAATCTGGGGCAAGCTGCCTTCATGCTAATGGACACCTACACAAAAAGCCACATTAATCTCAAAGTCAAACTGTGTCCATACAGTAGTGTTCAATAATTTTTACTTTACTATTAAATCAGATACATATGCATTGCACTTTTTTGAAAAGCATAAATTTAAATAAAATGTAGAGATTGCACTAGACAAGGTAAGTACGTTGTTCACCAAAAATGGAAACACTTTACTTTCAAAATTAAAACTTCTTGTATGTGTATTGATGTTGTTGAGACGGGGCCACTCACCTGAAAAGCAGGATGTCTGCAGGGGCGATGGTATGCCCCCCGACCTCCTGGAACACCACTCAGCACTTCCTGGTGGACACAGAAACCCCAGCAGGTGTCCCAAAAGGAAAGGGGGAGTGGAAGAGAAAGAGACAAAGCACTGCCACGTCTTGCAGGTCCAGCCAGGTGCCCTGTATCTTTGGTGGGCAGGTCATTGTTGACAGACTGATAGTAGAGTTAGTGCACTCAACTTCCTTGAAACTGAATCTCTCTTTCTGATATGGGCACGGGAGCGGTAGAAGAACACCGGGATGGTCCAGCACTTTTCTTGGATAATAATAACTGTTGGCACAATTACTAACACTACATTACAAAAAACACAAACTGAGTACCATAACAATAAGTACTGCGACACTAGGGCTGGCTTCACAGAGATTCACTGTTGCACACTACAATAAGAACTGTGATTGCACTTATCATGCACAAGAAAGACAAACAAGGGCATTAATTATATCACGTATAACTTTCTTGCATGCATAGGGTTAATCTATAAGGAACAGTCCAAGAAATACAAATGTCCACTCTGGGTTTAAACAGTTAGGGTGGCACAGTTTGGTTTGGTTTCACTGTGTGTGTGAAAAACCCTTCAAAAGCAAATTCCTCAATCCTGAAACAAAGGCATGAAGGACACAATTTAAGTCCAAGAGTTATGCTATTTGAGAAGAAAAAGCCATGTAAATGCTCTTTTAAAATTGCACTGTCACTTCTTTGTAGCACTTGAGATTTCCTGAAGCACATTTAGGGAATCAACTACAATAATAAATTAGAATGTTCAGAAATGCATTTGTCTCTTCAAGGTACACCAGCTGTAGTTGCGGCGCTCAAAAAACAAACTCCCTGGAGAATACTAGTCACTTAGCTGAAGTCTTTTCCAGAGTGCTGGAGGAATGTCTGGTGTCAGCGGGTACAGGAACGAAGAAAAGAATTGCCTCAAAAGTCCTGAATACGAAGATGAAAGCAGGGGCTGGACTGCCAAATCAGATGCTGAGATCAGGAAGCAAAACAAAGCCAAGTAGGGAGGCATGCTTCACTCTGCTATTTATAGCCAATCAGGAAAGCAGTTGAGTTTCCACATGTGGATGAGTCACCACACCCAATTAGAAGCACATGTCTACACCACACCCAAATAGAAGCACATGTCTACACCTGCTCACATTAGCAAACAAGCATTGGTAAAACAAGTATTGATAAAACCAATTGTGTAACACAGCACATTATGTTTACTTAGAAACATGAAGGCTTAACCAAGAACAGAGATATGATTTAACCCTAATCCCTGGGGATGCTGACAGATAACGCAGGAGGCACCTTGGGGATTCCTGACAGATTTCACATTTCCTGTAGAAATGAGATACGTCTCTCAAATCTTATTATAACTGAAATTATAATGGAAAACAAACATGATGCACAGCATCAACTAGCAGCTTTTTGGCCCAGGTGCTTATGGGTGTGGTAGACGTTGTAGGTGTGCTGGTTGTTGTGGTGACTGGGTTGCTAGTTGTTGGTGTAGTGGTGGTGGTTATGGTGCTTGCGTCTGTGGCATGGGTGGTGTGGTGGTGGTTCTGGTGCTTGTGGGTAGTTGTGGTGCCTGGAAGTGTAGTGTCAGTAGTCTATGTTGGATGGGTGTTTATGTTTCTTTGTGTGTTTGAATGCATGTGTATGGGTGTGCTGCTTGTGTCTGTTGGAATGGGTGCCTGTAAAGAAGTGAGTGTGCTTGGGATAGGGTTGGGAGTTGGGATTTGGGATGAGGAAGTTACCTGAGTTTGGGACACAAGGTCGGGCTGGTTGGAGGTTGCAGTGAGTGTTGAGGCTATTTTAGCAAGTGATATCTGCATGCCAGTAATTGAACTTTGAGTGGCATCCATGTCATTCCTGATTGCAGTCTGGCCTACAGAGATGCTGCATAACATTCAATAACCTCTTCACTGAACGAAGCTGGGAGGGTCAGGGGCAGGGAGGGAAGTGCCTGTGACAACGGAGACCCCAGCCCTTTCAGGGGGGTGGGTTTAGCCAACTGGGGGGACCATGAGGGAGGGTGGGGTTGGGAATTGGGGTGGTGGACAAAGATGCAGATGGGACAGGTCCTGTAGGGTCTGCCACCACTACAAACATCTCTTGTGGAGGCCTCCAAAGACAATGATGAGCTGGTTGCCTTCGTTCCAGTCCTCTCACGCTCCATGCCACAATGTCCATCAATGTCTGATGTCTCACCACCGACACACAGTGGCCAGCTGCTTTCTGGCCTTTGTGGCCAGTGTCCCTTTATCTGCTCCGAAAGATGCTGAGAAGCCAAATACAGTAAAGCACACAATGTTCATGGAGAAGTCATTTGTATACAAATGTTTCAGCTATATTATTAAATACTATTAATGATGTAATTAACCATAGATCAAATTCCATAAATGAATAAATCTTCAAACAGCGTGTAATTCATTTCTGGAAAAATGAAGACTTTTTATATATTCACTAATAATATATTGATCAATATAGAAAAGCAACAAAGAAAATTGTTAGTGTTTTTATACAAATGCACTGGCGACCCCTCTAGTCCACAATCCCTTTACATCCAAGGAACAGAAGGAGAGTGCCAACCCTCCAGACTCTCCAACCACAAAAGGTTTGAGTCCTACATACACAACATTTTTTTTGTATCTGTGTAAATAAAACTGATCATGATATTTGTTCAAAAACATTTCCTAATTTTCACCTGCTTCAAGGCTTTCAAACTTAGGTAGACTTTATCATTACCTCATGCATGTATATCTTCAGGACCTATTTGCTCACAGTTTAGTAATTTCCCACCATTATTCCCATTTGAGTTTTTATAATTTCTCTTAATCAGTTCTGAATTTTGTTCTAGCAATTGTTTGACACCTCTGAATGGTACCGATTGGTTGTTTTAGATAGTGAGCTCATGCTACAAGAATCAATTTCTAGCAAAAAAATTACATTGTACATTGTCCATCTGGAAAAGTCCCTTTCATAAAACCTTTCTCTTCAATATTGATTAATCATCTGGACTAACAAAGGGCATAAAAAGTTGGTTTTTGGTATGTTACTCTTTTACTAATGTATACAAATTCCTGTCTGTCATTTAAAAACGTATGCCTATCAAAAGCATGTTTGAAAAAAACATATTGGCTTACATGCACATTTGTGAAGGAGTAAGTCATCATGCCAATCTACAACTTTTAACATAAATTGACTTGTATTTTTAGTGAAAACATATTTTTTTAATGTTTTTACTAACAAAATGTTGACTTTGTTCATGTATTTCTAGTAATTTTTGCTCACGGGTTCAGTGCTGTTTGTCTTTGATGCCAAATCCTTAATGTGACACTTGGAACATCCACTGTACCATAAGTCCATTTTATGCTATGTCACCCGTAATTGGGCCAAAGGAACGTCCTTCACAATTGTGGTTGAACATCACACCTGACACACTCATAAATTGTGGCATGTTTGGTACAACTGCACCTAATACCATCAAACAAATTAATGTACCTTTGTTTTCTTAGGCAGACATGTGTCTGCTCAAAACAGCCCTTCGGTGGTGATCAGAAACACAGTGGTGTCATGTGAAAAAACAAAAAATATACAAAATACATCATCATACACCTTGTTCAAAACTTACATCTTCCAAAACTCTTCTTGTGTGTTGGACGTGTGTCAAGCTTTATGTTGATTCCATCATTTGTTGATGCAACAAAAAATAATTATCTAACAATAATAACTCAAAAAAGAACTGCCCCTCTTGTTGCTGCTGTTGGGCTCTCAATAGCCCATCAAGTTGGGGATAGGCCACTGCAAGCTTGCGGACCATTAGGGGACTCAGAATGTGGGACATGCACTTCCCTTGTTGGAGAGGACTGGTTTAGATGGGCTTCTGCTGACTTCTTGGTCCAGCATTATATGTTTTCCCACCTTTACATGCAATGGATGCTGCACCACTTGTAGACCCAAGGGTCTGCATCTTCTTTGGGATGGCCTTCCAGATACTTTTTGTCTGATGAGAATTGAACTTTATGGATACAACAAAAGAAAAAAAGTGAGGTTTTGTTTATTTACATTGATGCAACACACTTTTAATACATCTTTCACAAGCGCTTCTAAAAGGTTAGTACAGCATATTTTTAATGTATTCCTTACATGAAACCAACAATTTGCAGTGACCTGTTTAGTACCCTTACCATTTTTCATGTTCTTTATTTTACAAATCCAGGCCAATAACACCATCTAAGCCAGGGGTCAGAAACATTTTCTGTAGTAAGAGCTACTTTTGATCAGTGAAAAGCATTGTGAGCTACTGAAGGCTAAACAACATGCACATTTTTAACATACACACCCACACCCAGTGCACACCCAGTGTCATTGGCTTAATGCCTAATGTTTTTAGAGGCAGGTACTATGGTTTGAACCATATACTATGACGAATGGCACTGTGAAAGGGCTGCCTTGTGTGTCCGTTAGAGCGCAGTCTTTGTGATGTATAAACATGTTTGCATAGGAATGGGATAAATATGTATGAGTGATGGAAAGCCTGTGCTGTATGTACTGACAGCAAGGGAAATACCTTCCACCACATGTGGCACCATTACATGGATAACACAAACATACACTCATTATTTGGAACACAGGAGAAATTTAAAGTGCAAAAAAGTATTCAGCAGATAAGTTCATAACCATACCTGCCAAGTTTCCCAGGTCCATTTGTGATGTGCTGCTCCAGTCCAGATTTTTTCTTTAGAATTTTGGGACTTGTAGTCTTGTTTATTTCAATGTAAAACACAAGTCCAAGAATTCAAATATAAAAGCTGGACTGGAGCAGCACATCTTGCATGAACTTGGGAAACTTGTTAGGGCTGCATAACATGAATAGTTTTTCTGCACTTTACGTTTCTCTCATTTGAACAAATGGCTGTATTGTACTCTTATACTTATGGCACGCTGTCCACTGGCCACTATGAGTATGGGTATTGCAGTTTCTAAATGCAGAACGCTGAAATGTGAAATGTTAAATTGAAAAGAAGAGTTACGTTAATCACCATGGCAACTTTTCATTAAAATTTCTTGACATTTGGAAGCATTCAGAAACATAATTTCACACTTCCAATATTGAATTGACTCCACTCCAATCACTATGCTTCTATTGATGGAACCTTTTAGCTTTTGTCGAAAAAACAAGTTAATGACAAATACCTTTTCTTTTTAAACATGTACCTGTTGCTCTGGTGAGCCTTTCAAATGGACCTACAGGGACCGGACCTCCTTAGTCAGCAAATCAAGCTCCTCTTCTAAAGAGGTTAGGGTCTCTGTCACCTGCTTTTTCAGGCATTGTGGTTCCTAGAAGTCAGAAACATCAGGAGGCTGCAGAGGAGGTGTTATTGGCAGCAGAGCCAAGTGAGCTTTTTTTGATACACTGCATACATGTACACAACAAATGTGATTGTCAATGGAGACAGACACATCCATTGGCTTTTGTATGTTGTTGTCACACAAATTAGCCTATGGCAGTGCCCGTCGTGGAGTTTTATACCCACTACACTACACCCACTCCAAATATTCTGATGGCAAGGTCAAGTGCCTGCCATTTTAGAATGTGAAACAGTGTGTTGGTGAATGTTAAGTGTGTCACCACCACTCAAAATGGTGGCTAGTTTGTTGTGTGATGAAGATGACCTGCACAATATCCCCTCGTTGCCACATAGTTGATTTCTGGAAAAAAAATCACAAAGTCCAAATCTTGCTCGAGGTTTTATTGCAGAAACACCACCAATATACCTAATAAGACTCCTCCAAGATGAGATCTTTCTCCCACTATGTTCCTTTTCCAACCCCCTCTGAACATTCTACCCCCCTTACCACACCCCTGTTTATAGTATTCTACATATGACATTGCACATACACACATACTCACTAGAATGAGGCCACAACACCTTGGCCACATGATATGAGGCAACAGGAACAAAATGGAGCCATGTTTTGGTGCAGACCAACTAGCCACAGACCGTATGGACCATTAAAAAGATCACTGTAAGACAATGCTTACATTTTCAAATGAAAAACAAGATATAAGTGCCGGTGCCCAAGTATTTCTCAGCAGCCTACCACAGGTACTGCCGAGTGCCAGGATTATTGAAAAACCTCTATTAAAACATTGGAATTGATAAGGCCTCGAATAGAAAATTAAAATCATATTACTAATCGCGAACATGAGAATGAATTGCTAGGCCCAAAAAGTATTGTTGCTTAGCCGTTTAAAAGCATGCTTTGAACTTTATGTAACCCGTGCTGCATGATTTGCAAAACTTGCTAGGCTGGTGCATATTTCTATTAAAATGTTTCTTCTATAACCTTTTCTTGACTAGTAGGATTTTACAACATTTCTTAAAACAATAGAACCAGTATTACTTACACCCTTACCCACCTACCAAACTGCTTTAGTAAGCACTGATGTGTATTTAGAAACTAGCAACTGCTTGTATTTGAAACATTAACATATTTGAATAATGGAAATTGAGTGGGTGTTATAGTAAAATTGTCTTTACAGAGGTGAAAGAATACATGAGAAAGGAAGTATGAATATTCAATCCCTGCTATTTGTCAACAGACACATTGTTCAATTCTGCAACATCTCAAGAAATGTATCAAACTAATCATAAAAGGTGTCCTAGGGAAAGAGCAGGGTGTTTCGTAGGAGAAGAGTACAGAGATCGAGGGAGTGGAGAGTGTGAGAAGATAAAGAGTGAGAGACAACCACAGTGTCCTTTGCTTTAGGCCACTAATTATTTGCCACAGCTGCTATTGGAGGTGAGAACTACAGGTGATTAGAGAGCATTATATCTCAATTGAGCAACAGAAAGATTGAGGTAATATTCTAGAAAAACCATACTGAGTTGATTGTACTAGCTTAGGGAAATAGGTTTAGTATAGAGAATTTTGTGAGACCTGGCCAGCTTCAGAACTATTAGATACACTAGAGCTATTCATTCCACTGCAGAGATTGCATTGCGTCTTAGAGAGAATCAATAAGTTGTTTTATAATAGTGTGATAGCTGTAAGTACGAGACAGATAAATGTGAGAATCTTAGTTAATGTAACAGATGGAATGTTCTTTTCTAAATTTCCCAGCCTATGAGACAGTATTATTCCATCTTCCCACATTTTTGACAGAGACTAACAGAGTAGGGACAAATTCAGGACACCCATCATGCATGTTTAGATGACCTTATACTTGATTAATAAAACTATATTTTTCATTTAAAATAAATACTTTAAAACTTCTCAAACTTTATTTGTTGCCTCTAAGGAAACTGAACATTAAATAAGCTTATATTGTAAAATTATTGTTTGCAGCTTACTACATTTCTTCAGCAACTCTCAGATAAAGATCGATACTGAGGTTCCAACCAGGGACTAAGTGGGGTGTTTGGCAAGGGTGTTAATCTGGTAGTAGAGGGAATAGCTGAGTGCTAGGGAGAAATTAAGCTGCAAAAGATTAAAAAGACGTTGGAAGCGAGAAAAAGGATAGAATAAAATAATGCCAGAGACCCGACTGCAGCTAGCAGACAAAGTGTGGCCAATGGTGGTTAGAAGAGGCAGCTGCTGAACCAAAGAAGACTTTCAACCGATGTAAGCATTAATAGGGCTATTGTGTCGACTTGTATGGGAATCATTGGATGTTGTCTTGTTTCTCACTATATGAATAAGAGATTATCGGACTAAAAAGATCCCGGAATAGATAATAGATT
Organism: Pleurodeles waltl; assembly: GCF_031143425.1. Lineage (NCBI taxonomy): Eukaryota > Metazoa > Chordata > Amphibia > Caudata > Salamandridae > Pleurodeles > Pleurodeles waltl. Next base: position 757,513,277 of record NC_090442.1, read on the forward strand.
TCCTTTCTCTACTAAGGTGAAGTGTAAATTGTGAGATGTCGATTACACTAAATTAGGGAAGTAATGTCTTTGTGTGATTGTGCTGAAAGAAATTGGTGACTGGGGAACCTGATGAACAAAGGTAACTCGTCAGTAATTCGTTTTTTTGCCACAGGTAAAGAACTCACTCAAATGAATTGCTGATTTTTAAAAAAAACAGTGGATTTTTTTTAAAGGATTTTACTCTGACAGGTTAAGAAACTATCTTTAATTTTCTTAGAAGAAGCAAACAAAGATTTGCTAAAAATTGCATTTTAATTGTGGTTTCCTGCTAAGAACGGAGAGAGTTCTAAAGATAGGGTATGTGCTGCAGAGAGTAACGGCCTCATTGCGAGTTTGGCTGTTCCTTGGCCGCTATGGTGGCAGTGGTGGTCCTTCGGCTACCTTCGGGTTGGCGTATTATGAGTCAAGCTGGCCTATGGAGCAAAGACCACTGCTGTTCCACCGGCACCACCAGGCAGCACAGACCACCATGGTCGTAAGACTGCACCAGCAGGCCGGCGGAGCCTGTGTTTCCACCGGACTTAATGTGAGGTTGCACACTTCCATTTCATTTACACACACATATACCCTTCTCTTGGGGAACAGCAGCACTGCCCACAATGTCACATTCTGCAAACAACAGCAAATGGACCAATAAGCAGGCTGAAACACACACAACTATAGACACAAAACACTAGTCAGTCAGAAACAACATTATACTAGAAACATAATTGCAGGACAAATGTATAGCCAAAAAATCAAACTGTTTGGGTTTATTAAATATGAAATATGAAAGGCCTAAGACCATTGGTCATGCCAGATATATTTGTCCCAAAGTAGCAAAGTGTTGTGCCAAACTTGACTCATAACTACCATGGAACCTCCACAGAAAGGGCATCAAGGGGCAGGCAGGTACCTCAGGGATTATCTGGGGGTAGGTGGTTGATTTTGGGAGAAGGGGGTTTGGACTTTGGCTTGGAAGGAGTGGGCTTCTTCCTGGGGAGGGAGGTATGGGTGGTTGCAGGGGGACAGGGGAGGCCTTGGAGGTGGAAGAGGCAGCCTGTGTGCTGGGTGGGTGCCTCTTGGGTCTGGAACGAGACACAGGGATGGTCACCAGAAGGGGGTCTGGATTTGGAGGTCGAGGGATTAGTTGTCTGCTGTGTAGATGTGGCTGTCGTGGGTGTGTGCTTATGGGAGGTATGCTTGTGTGTGGTGGCTGTCTTGGGTGGGTGAGTTGGGCAATTGCATGTATTGGAGGTAGGGTGGATGGAGATCCTGGGGTATGCAGTGGTGGGTGGATGTGTGGCTATTGGGGTGATGACAGCAGGTATGGTGGATTTGGTGGATGTCTGTGTGTCTTTAGATGTGGTGTCTTCTGGTGTGGTGATTGTGGTGGATATCCATGGGTCTGCTGGGGTGGGTATGTCTGACTGTCGGTGTGATACCTGTGGGTATGGTGGATGAGTGGTGTGTGACGCTGGGTGTGGTAGGGATGTCAAGGGAAATTGTGACTGTTGCTGTGTCTGTGGGTAGATGTTGCTTGTGTGCATACCAGTGTGTTTGTGCTGCTTGTGTTTGTGTGTGCTCCTCTTCACTGTTGAGGTGGATGTCTGCGGATCGGTCTGTGTACTTTGGGTAGGTTGGGGAAGGGGGATTTGGAGTGGGAAGAGGGGAGGGTGGAAGGTGACGGGTGACTGGCTGCCATCAGTGAGGAGGCCAGAGCTTGAAAATATCTCTGTAGGCCAGCCATTGCATCATGAGTGCCTTCCAGGAATGCGTTGGTTTGCTGGAGTTGGGTCACCAATACCTAGATGACATTCACCATGGCTGACTGACCCACAGAAATACTTCTCAGGAGAGGGCACTCACTGAGGGCAACAGGGGTTGGGGCAGAGGTATCTGCAGTTAAGGAGACACCCAACCTCTTGGGTGAATGGGCACGCCCAACTAGGTGGGGAGCAATAGGGAGGGGGGTGTTAGAACGGGGTGGTGGACAACGATGGTACTGGGGGATTCCCCAATGGGTCTGCCACCACTAGGGAGTGTCCACTGGTGGAGGAATTTAATGATGATGATGAGGATGTTCCATTCTCCTTGTGGCACTCCCCTTGACCCGAGGTCCCATGGCCAGATGCTTCCCCAATTGGCTGTGCCTCGTCTCCTTCACTTGCCGGTGCTGATGCTTCAAAGAAAATAGGAATAGGGTCATCACATGTCCATGAACACACTTGAACAACAGCTCAGATTAGCAAACATTATCATGATGTCAAGTAGGCCCTAGCATCTAATTTTACCTCAGTGGCCCATACATGTGACGTACTATATGCATGCATGCCATCTGAACTGTCAGCAGTTGCCCACAGGAAAATCAGGATCTCAGAAAACTACAATTGCATGGCTGAAGTTGCGCAATCACAATAACCAGTCAACAAGTAGAAGACCTCTTCACCCACAAAGCTTTGCCCCATGGAGCAGGCCTCAGCTGACACACAACTTTAGGCCAATGTAAAGTCCATTACCATTGATGGCACACAAGAGCATGCACACATCCATTAGTCACATGCATAATGACCCCACAAAAAGAAAAGATGCTCCAACATGCAGCCATGCTGATGACAAAAGTCAAATAGCCTGGAGAGGGTGTCATGGAAATACATATGTCACACTGGAAACATATTAACAATTTACATTTCATCAAGTGAAAATGGTCCCAATAAAGTCAAGGAGGTAGTATCAATGCCATACAGATAGGCTACACATCTGGCATGGAAATGGCCAATATAGACATCATGTCCAATATGTCATGGAGAGATTCCCAAAATATGCCACACAATGAATGAGCAAGTCCAGGCTAATCACCACTAATGGTTGACACTCCTCACAATGACATACTCTGAGTGCGTCACTAGAAGCCATTAGTCCTTTGCATGTTGGAGAGACACAGCAGCTGGCAAATGACATGCTATGACACATGAGGGAATGTGTCAGCCAATAAAAACTGGTGGCACAATCCTGTCTATGGCATAACATGAAATGTAGCTCCATTGTAAATGTACTATTCCACACACAGCTTGCCAAGCACATATATGTGAGGGAATACAGCCATCATCCCATCAACATAGGTAGATCGTGTATGAAACTGCAGCTAACAAATGTTTTTGAAAGAGAAAGGGAAACATGCTGACATGTAGGCACAAGGGATGCTGGCAACAGTGACGGCACATAATTCATGTCAATTGACATTCCCCACTTACCAAGAAAAAATAGTGATCTGTGGCTGCACACAAAGAACAATGTAAGTCCTGTCACATGTGGGTTGTACACCTTCACAATACAGACTTCAGTGAGGCACCAGCAACCATCATACACTGAGAAAACAAGCATCTGGGTGGCAGATGCTAACATACACATTTACATAGACAAATAGCTAAGGACAGTGATCCATCACCTACTTACCTTTGGCCTGGAGCACGGAGGAGTAGTGGTCTGTTGCATAGAAAATACACATACTGCAACAACAAACAGTACATGACTGATTAATGTGCACAGCCATATGTGGTCCTTTGAGAACACGTGGTATGAGGATTCCACCCAGTTATGTCACTGGTCCAATAGGCAAGGCACATCAGTACAAAACACATGACATGTCAACACAAACTATCTCTTCTCTACTATGTGATACATGGCTCCTCCCTAATAGGGGGAGCAGTCAGAACCTCACTCAATCACTTGGCAATGTGGCAGGCATGAATGTGCCCTGTTCTCACCCCCTTGTGGCTTCTGTGCTGCCCTTAAATGCCCTTTAAGCTCCAGATAGGCCACAGCCAAAATACAGGCCATTAGAGGGGTCATGGTCCATCAGGCACCCCATCCACATTGGGAGGACAGCCCGAGCTGGTCATCGGCTATCCTCCAGGCCCAGCCACTCAGGTCCTACCACCTTTTTCTACAGTGGACACTGCGCCAGCTGTGGAACCCCCAGGGTCTGCAACTTCTTGACGATGGCTCTCCATATCTATTTCTTTTGATGGAAGTTGACCTGCATGGATGCAAAAAAACCAAATCAAGAGATCATGCTCACAAGTCTCATCACAAATGGTTCAGTAACATACATGTCAGTTACATGGGAGTAAGGGACCTGTCAGGAGTCAGAGACACATGTTGACATTGATGCTAAGTGCACATCTGTCACGGATCAATAAGCCACTCCTGTGCCCATTCAAAATCTGATCAAGGAAATTAGTCATTCTGGGCAGCATACAACAGTAGAGCCTAA